>NW_008795259.1:2228351-2275495 GCF_000699145.1 Aptenodytes forsteri | reverse complement strand
AAACATTAAACATTCAAGGCCAGGTTGGACGGGGCTCTGAGCAACCTGATCTAGTTGCCCTGCCCACGGCAGGGGGGTTGGACTAGATGACCTTCAGAGGTCCCTTCCAACCCAAACTATTCTATGATTTACCATCTTCTGATAAAGCAGCAGTGGCCACCCTGCCCTTTGTTTTAACTGTGGGCTTCAGACAGCTTAAAAGATACAGGTCTGTCGTGTACAGAGCAAAACCTAGCTTTGGGAGTTCAGCAAAGTTATGTGAAATCACTTCCAACCCAAACTATTCTATGATTTACCATCTTCTGATAAAGCAGCAGTGGCCACCCTGCCCTTTGTTTTAACTGTGGGCTTCAGACAGCTTAAAAGATACAGGTCTGTCGTGTACAGAGCAAAACCTAGCTTTGGGAGTTCAGCAAAGTTATGTGAAATCATTCTGTAGATGGGTGAGACAGTTATTCCATCTAATTTTACAACAGCCCTCTCCATTACTGTGAGAAATAAAGCTTTGATGGTACAGTCTTCAGCTCTAAAAGATGAGAGAGTAATTGGGAAGAAAGCAAAACATATTAAGCAAATTTTGTTTACAAGAACACTATTGATTTAATATTTGTAAAGTAATTATAAATGATTTTGAAATAGCCTCAGGTACTAATCCTGTTCCTGAATCTCGCTGACAGTTTTTGTGACTTTTAAAAATTTTTTTAAATTTTTTTTTAGATAACCATGTTTTTCTCTTAAAGAAGCATGGAAACCTCATATGTTTAGAATAAGCACGTGCAGTGTATTATCAAATGCAAAGGAAAAAAGACTTTCCTCTTGTCCCCCTTTCCTGGTTTAACCTTTATTACACCCAAGGAGGGAAGAACAATTTTTTGCAGAAACTTGCAATCTTTGTGCAGTTGGATTGGCGCTGTGGACTGGAAAAATTAATTATTTTCTTACGTATTTTATTATTGCGTTTCCTTGGAAGCGATGGATTATGGTCTCAGAAGTCTTGTCATTCTGCAGTAAGTGGGCATTGCCTCTGCTGTGACTGGGGTACAGGTGTTTCTGCTAGCCTTCTGTGTACATGCATCACTGCAAGCCTGCAGAGAATTTGAAGGACAGACACAGCCCAAATGACCACTGTTGTGTCCTGTGGCACTGGAGCCTGGATACGGGGAAGCAGTAATGATCACTTCATTAACTGCCTCCTCATTCCCTAGAGGGAATCCACACCTGAATTTAATCTAGACACCAAGCCAGGAGCAACCAAGACATGGGCAGATGGTTCGGTTTTTTTACCCCCAAAGTTCTCTGGTTTAAAACTCAGTGCTGTTTTATTGTTACATTTTATAGGGATGGGGCTAGAGATATGTTTTTCTTAATTGCAGCGATACATATAATCATTGTTGAAGGGGGTTGGTGGGTGTTCATTTGTACAGAAGTCTTTGCTTTTGGCATTTGGCCTGAGGAAGGAAGGTGGCCTGTGCCTTGCCCTTCTGCATCCCTTGGGATAAATAAGCACTTTGAGAGTGATATAATAGTATCAGTATCTGGAATAGTGACTAATATTTTAAATATGTAGCAGCTAAAAAAAAAAAAAGGTAGGGAGAATTTGGATGAAATACCTGCAGAGACTGTGGACTGGTGTGAAAGGAAACAGCTGTTAAATTCTCCGGTACATATTGGATGTTTTGTCGTACGTTGCTGAATTGTTCCTTGCGGTACACTATTTCAGCTTTATGACATGGCACTCAACACTTTAAGAGAGCATATGCTTTCCTGGTACACTGCTGTTTGTGTTCATTATTTTTCTTTGGGGGTCAGAATGATAATTGATTGTCGTGATATTATCCTCTCTCAATTACTGTTTTTTCAGTTTGTGAAAACGTGCTAACTTTTCCCTGCTGCTGTGGTGTGGTTTCTCTCTGTTCTTCCCTGCTCTTAGTTATTGACGGACAGTGTCGTGCACAGTGAGATCCTACCCAGTGTAGAGTAGGACCTTTAAAATAAGGACTATAAATCATGAGAATTCTGGGATTTCAGTCAGAAATGTAACATATTATAATTCAACCATTCCCTATAGTAAGATTTCCACAGTATCAAAAGGATGCCTTGAATAACTCTGCTTTTTTAAAAAATACATATTTATTTGGTTGCCCTATAGAAAAGAACATTTTTAATCAGGAGGAGAAACGTCCATGTTTCAAATTCAGCTATGTTCCTGAATTGTTTGTGCATTTTGGAAAACTCTACCTAAGAGTTCAGAGGGAAGAAAAAAAACAGGACAAAACTCTTCTCAGTTGCTTTTTGTGAGTTACCCCATCTCTTTCTGAACTGAGTTGCAGAATGTTGTGTATTCTTTAAAGTAAGATTGTAAGAATAGTAGTAATAGGGGGGGGGGGAAAAACAAAACACAACCCAGTAGCGGGTTTTCTGTTGTAATACTTGGTTATGTAGGAGAATACCTGTTTTACCACTGCTCCTAAACCTTTGCTGGTTCATGATCTCTCATGCTGCAGGCATCAAACTGAAAGAAACACTGAATTTTGTTTTCCTTGTTGGCCTCAGTTTTAATCTTCTAATTTCCTGTGGCCATGTGCGACACCAGAGGATTTCATGGACATCATGTTGCTGGCTAATTATGTATCATGTTAAGCAGCTGGACAGTTCAGCAATTGTGGGCTAACATCTGGATCAATGACATGCAATTATATATATATAATATATATACACCATATTGATTTTGATAGATGTTGATAGTAGACATATGTTGGTAAAGTACTTTGAAATGCCTGAAATAAAAATGCTATAAAAGTCCAGAATTAAAAGGATAATTTTGTGTTACAGCAATAGGCCAGAGAACAAGTAATAGGGGATTAAAATTATGAATATTGCTTAAATAGTTCAGTGTGTAATTGTTGCATCAAATGCGAATGACACTTCTAACCTTAATGCTGATGAAATCCAAGGTATTTTTCAAGACAAGAACCCAACAAGAAATGAACGTATTTTCGCTGTGTGGTTGTTTGTTATACTGAAATCTTACTGAGAAACCTAATCATGAGAAGCGAGAAGGACAGGATTTATTAAGTGTTCTCATCCATGACCTCATCAATTCAGAAATGCTTTCTTTGCTGTGCTTTCCAGTGTCTTATCTAATTTAGTCTTAAATAACTTCCCTTTCTGTGGGAAAAATATTCTACTTTATATTGTATCTTGCTGTTAAGAAATGTTTTCTGATGTATGTTTTCTGGTCTATGCTACCCTCTTCCCGAAGTTCATCCCACTCTTTCATTTATGCCCCTTAGAGTCATGCTGTGTAATTCCTCTCCCTCCTCTGTGATTTACACTATCATCATATTTCTCCATAGCTGTCGTCCGGCCAGGCTAACTTATTTAGGGTTTTGGTTTTTTTTTTCCCCCTTCCTTTTTTTAGTGGATATTGAAATTTTTAGCTTAGGAAGCAAACTTTGCTGTAAAATAAGGACTGATATTTTTTTTTAAGAGCAACTGAGGATCTCTTTGTAGCCATCCCTGTATCTTTTTTGCTGACTTGTGTTTTCTAGTTTGCCAGGTTGGTATGGTACTGCCAACCTTTTTTGTTAAAGATCACGATTGTATCCAAGATGTCTTGCTAGAGCAAAGTTTGTTCTTCTCTTGAGTTTATTTTTGTCATATATGAGTGTGTATGTGAATCTGTATAAAAGCATGTGCAGAGTCATGTGGTGGTGGTAAAGGTGAAGGTCATGCTGTTCATCCCAGATTCTCCATGCTGTGGTGTTGGGGATTAGTGCACAGCTAACACAGAGCTGTGAGGGTTTTTCTGTTTGCCCAGTCCCATGTCCCAGGTATGGGAAATCAAAGGCAACCTGCTGCTTGGGTGCATCCTGGTCCTTCTGCTCCCTGCATTGTGGGCATGGGCCCTCTTGGAGGGGACTAGCTCCACTCAAGTCATGGGCTATTGCTTAAGTCCTTCCCTGAAAATCCACTTCACTAAGCATTTTCTTATAACTACTTCTTGTGCGATTGTTTCCTGGAAGCAATTCCTAGAGCAAAGTATCAGTGGGGGTAGAACTATCATGTTGCTGTAAGATAGAGTGGAGCTGACGAAAGAAAACATGTAAAATAAAAGTGGAAATGTCTTGTGTAATATGTTGAAAAGGTGTTATTGGGGAAAGGTGTGACCTCTGAGAATGGAATGTGTGGAAGACACTAATTTTTTTATTTTTTTTTTTAGGGAAAGAAAGGTTAAGCAAAACTGTGGTTTACAATGGATGTGTAAAGCAGCAACGATTAAGTGGATTGTAAGTAGGCTATCTGTTTAGTTTTCTGACTGTGTGATGAGGGGAGGGGGAATACGATTTTCCACTTCTAATGTGTTTTCATTTTATATGATGCTATGCATCCTTATGACTTTTCTGGTAGCTTGCACTTTTGGTCCAAAAAAACCCCTAACAGTTTAAATATGAAGCTGAAGCAAAGAAGTCTAAAGAGAATGTTTCTGAGGTGGAAAGGAAACTATGGAGCAATGTTTTAATTTAAATGAGGAAAACAATATACCCATATTAGCGAATTGTAGTAATGGTAGAGTTTAAGATAAATTAATTTTGCATGATCCTTGACATTTTTTTATCTTTCATCTTGTGTCACTATCAGTTTTATGTCCCCAGAGCTCTGGCCAGTATTCATGATAGTGCATTAGGGACATGTTTCTAAATATATCATGCTTCTGATGCGTTTGTAAGATAAGATGAATTGTCAATACTTCCTTACATGACTTCACACTTCTAGACAGAACTTTCTTTTTTATTTGTTTTGGTTTTTTTATATCTGGGGTGACTGTGCCAAAATTTGTCTTTCAGCCAGTCCCTGAGAAGAAGATACAAAGCACTGACTAAAGCTAATGGGCAAAGGAAGCAGAGCTGAGGAAAGATTATCTCTGTTTGCGGGTAAGTAATTACAAATAAATTTAGCTTTCTGAATCTGTCTTTGACACCAGCACTGCCAACCTTTTTGGGTAGTTCTCCATTTTAATTAATAATAATAAAAAAATCTGTCTTCACTTTCACCAACTATTAAAGACAGGTATGCTAACTATCTAACTTTACTTTCCATATAGAATTCATACATTTCCTTACTCCTAATGCAAAGACAAAGAAAATAGTGAGACTTGAGATATAAAGATAGGTAGATAATAACAGGTAGATAGAATTTGTCCTTCAGAAGATTATCATTTTCTACCTATCATCTTTATATTGGAGTGTGTCCATATCTTTGAATATAATTCCTCTGAAATCTGTCCAACTACATAAGCAATAAGTTGCTGTTCAGTGTGAGAACAGGTGGCAGAATTAGGTTCTCCTTACTTTACAAACTACTTAAATTGATGCAAGTTAGAATCCAGCATAGGGTGCTCTGGTGAATGGGGAGTGAGCTCAGTGAGATCTTGGGAGAGGTAATAGTTATGGCCCTACAAATCCCACTGTTAGCCTTCCAGTCTGTTATGTTCCTGTCCCCGTAGCAGAATAAGCTTAAGGCCATGTGTGCCCCTGTCTCTTCATAAAGCTTTGTGTCTTAGCTCAAACTGGGGATGAGGGTGGATTTAGGTGGGGATGCAGACCTATGAAATGGAGCTGCCAGCTTTCCTATAGGGATGGGTTTAACATTCTGCAGAAAGGCAGGAAAGAGGAATGGGGGAAGAAATAGTCTGAAGTACTGTTCTGGCAAGATTTGTGAGAGTTCATCTATCTGGATTCCTCAATTAAGTATCTCCCTGTTCTAGAATTTCTGTGATTAGCTTTTTCAGGTATGCTTTGTAGCCTAGGATCAGTTTTGCCCAAGATCAGTTTTGTGGTTTGTTTTGTTTTGTTTTTTTTTCCTGGCACTATACATGCTTTGTTTCCTTTCATTTATTTTTTTATGCAGGTGATTTTCATAATTGTTTAACTTTTGCCTTTTTTGGAAATGATTCCTGGTAAAGTATGTATGCTGCATCTAAAATGGAGAAAAACAGATAAACAGAGCAAATTATCAGGGTCCTCACAAAGATTTAATGGTGCTGCTTTTAAAATTTTTGTTGTGTATGATTTCAAAGTTGGTTTGACTTTCAAGACAGTGTTCAAGACCTTCATTGAGTGTGTTCTTATTTTGGGAAGTATTAGCATAATCTTTTCATTGTTTTCTTATTTATTTTGGCTGTAAACATAGCTTTTTTTCAACTTTTTTTTAACTTTTATTTTATTATACTAATGACTTTCAGGGTGAAAAATTGCATAGTGCATTACACCAGCTCTTCCCTTGGGAAGATTATGTTCTAAAATGGACAGATATGGTGTTGCACATGTAAAATTATCAGATATTGAGCAGGTAATTAAATATCAGCTTTATATAGGTTTGTTGAGTTCAAAAAAAGCTACTTGCTTTTTATATTGGCACACTAGCTTTGTCAAGTTTTATGGAAGAAAGTTGTTCTAAACAGATAGAAGGATGTTGCTTGATAAAGGTTAGCTTTCTGTCCCCCTCCCTCCCTGCACAGAGGTTTGTTTTTTTTATCCCCCCCCCCTCCCTCTGCCAATGTATCTTATTCTGATACTGCCATTTTTTTGCCATTTTCTTGTGGTAGGTTATATTCTTAATAAAATGTTCATTCTACAAACAGAAACTCTGCTGGATAGATGAAGACTTGAAGTATGTGGGAACACCATGCTTATTCTAGTTTCTTTTATCAGATTCCCTGTGTTGTTTTTTAAATGATTTTTTAAATAAACATCACTTAAAAGATATTGCAGGTTCTACCAAATCCTTTTTCCTCACCTGATATTAGGAGTTCATTTGACCCCAGTGTCCCCTGACTGCTCTCATTCCAGACCCTGAGTGACAGAGCCTGCTGGGCCTGTGTGGAACTTGGTCTTTGAGCATGTTGCAAATTGCAATTCTACAAATGGTTTTAAAGAAAGAAAATATGAACAATATTATGTTCTAATTTTGATTCTGTCAGTACGTGATGGACGTGGCATTAACTGAAGATTGTTTTGTCATATGCGACCTTAAGCTATGGTAACACCTTATTCTTCGTTAATAATAAAGATTTGATTCTTTCATGCTATTTTCTTTTTTTCCCTAACTTACATAGCTTCTTCCACCCAGTCAATGTGTATGTCTTGGCTTAAGGGCAACATCCCCTCATCTTGCATTTTGTTATCTAAAGACTGGATGGAGAAATATTTCTGTGTGCCATCGTTTGAGATGTGTATCCTGAGCTCTGTCTACATTTCCTTTCACTGAGGCTTGTTCTGGAGGGAAGTGTGACTTTCAAGTAACTGGTGCCACAGAAGGATTCTCTGACATAATTTAAATATATGGCTTTCTCAAGGCCTTTCAAAGAAAGGTTTTCTTTTGTTCTTTGTGCTGTGCTTTATCTGGAGTAAGTGTATCAACATTAGCAAGCCTTACAGGAGATGTTACCTGGTAACATTAAAGATAGTAAAGCACGAAGCTGCTGGGAGCCCATTATCCTAGGGTGCTGTGAGCCATGGACCCAAATGTATCCTGTTTTCTAGCATTAATGAGAGAGAAAGAAGTTGGTCACACTAGTCTTGTTCTTTCTACTGTAACACTCTCAAACTTTTTTTTATCCTCTGGTAGCAGGACTGGATGGAGACACAATTTAAACGTATTTTAAGTCATACTTCCCTTGCTTTGCTTGCTACAGAATATCTTGGAACTAATTTTTCTTTAACAAGTTATAAGAGATGTCAACACTCCTTGAACACTGTAAAGGTAGTAGTGTTCAGACGTAATCAAATACAGTGTTACAAAGTGGGTGTGCCTGAATACATATGAAGTGTCGTTGACTAAATTAATCCTAAACCGTCAACTTTAACAGAACCAGGGCACAGTTGTATCAGGAAATTAGAACAGGATTAAGCAAATCCATTTTAAAATTTGACTTGTATTTATTTGAATAGGCAGAACTTTAAATTCAGGGATTTTATTATAAAATTTCTTTTGACTAATTCTCAGCAGCATTATCTATAATTCAGTATTACTTGTTGCAGTTAAAGTATTTTTAAGGAAAAAGACTACACTTTTTTTACCCTTAGGCTTTATACATAGTTAATGCATTTCTTTAGCTACAGTTACAGAAAATGTTTCATAATGTAAGTGGAATATTTGCAAATGGGTTTTCTGTCTTTTGATAACCCATATACATTCATAACTGTAGACTATACAAAGAAAAATTTTTAAGCTTGTTAATGGAGGATGGCTAGGCAGTTAATTCTTCTGAGTCTTCTTGAGTACACTTGTTCTTAAAAGAGCAAAGTAAGTCTTTCATCTTGCAGCCCAGCAATGTGTTGGAAGACTGATGAGGCAGTACAGAGGCTTGATAAAGTCATGTGGGATTTTGAAGAAATACATTATCCACCTGTGGTAAATTTTAGTGCAAAAAGGAATAGCAAATAGCACCAGAGTAGTTAAAAAATAAATATGTATATATAGTAAATAAGTTTGCTAAAAAGAACAGGGTAAAGGAAACCAGACTGAAAATGTTTAGCAGTGCAATCTGACTTCATTTTTGTTTTACCTTCTGAAATTTGTATTGCTGTGAGACCAACTCTATTGAGACAGATATTGTGTGATTTCCTGAGACTTGCTGGCAGAGCTGTCTGTATTGTTTGCAAATCCTGCTGTTCATGTGTATCTGGCATTTTGTGTAGGTTAAATGGGTTGGAACAAACTGTGTCATTTAGAAACTTATGTGGTGGGTTGTTGTTTTTTTTTTTTTTTTTTCTTTTTACAACATGCCAGTCAATACCGCACTCTGTGTAGGCTAGCTGCTTTTTCCTCTACTTTTGTTTTATTTTTTTCCTGCTTTATTAGTATTTGCAACCCCTGTGATTTGGGATCGGATGTAGATGATGATACGGAATTTCTAAACAGATTTTGTTTGCTGTAACATAGTATATATTTGCAATTCTAGGCTAAGACTTTGAGTTAACAGTTCTTGGGAGATGAAGGGGTCTTCTGCTTCTAAACCCCATTAACAGTAAAGGAACACAACAGCCTAAATCACTAGCACATAAATGGAAGAATAAAAAAATCTGGTCATTGATTTCTAATTCACTCAGTCAACAGAAAAGAGCTCCAGCGATAGGGAATCATACCAAAGCAATAAAGGCTTTTGCATTATATAAAGAAAAAGTGTCGGAGTAAATAGAATTTATTTCTTAATACAACTTGTAGGTCCCATTTACACATTTCAGAGATAATGGCCCTTATTAAGGAGAGTGAGCCGACAGCAGTGTTTTAAAGTAGAAGAAAGCCTCTCAAGTGTTTTTCAAGAGCGATATTAGCGCCTGGGTAAGTTTATAGGAATAGGTTTTTACTCGTTGTACCTTAAACTATAATAGTTTATGTTATTCTGCAGCTATGTCTGTACTCGGTCAAGAGCTGAGTTCAGAACCACTTCTTACACATCTGGACCCAGTCAGAAAAACCTGCTAGCATCGTTTTTAATTGCATGCCTAAAAGTGGCTCTGCAGAAATCTGTGGCAAAGCAAAGCAGAAGAAAGATGGTAGGAATTTCAGTCATCATTTTCTGACACCTCTTTCTTTAGTCTCAGACAGGGGCTGAGTGAGAAGGGGCAAGCAGACTGGGAGATCACGTCACATTCCAATTCTGGATTTCAGGGCTCCATGAGGGATGTTTTTGCACTGCATGGGAATAAAATCCTGCTGCTCTGACTCCCTGGTCACAAGGTTCCCAGTGGTACGGCATAGCTGTCCGGGGCTTCTGAGTAGCTACAGCAAAGGAGATCTGAGGTGTGGTAATAAAGGCTGTAGTAACACCTATCCCTTTCCATTGTTTTTAAGGTGGTTCTCTAACATGAAATAGAAGGAGGTGCTAAGAGTAGGCCTCTTTGGTTGTACCTACAAAACTTTTTGAACCTGGATGCGATGGATTTGACGGTTGGACTCGATCTTAGAGGTCTTTTCCAACCTTAATGATTCTATGATTTGATCAAAGAAAATGCCTTTTCCAACAAGAAATGTTTGAAATCTGTCTTAGAGTAGGAAGGATGTAAGGTGGCCAACTAGGCAGCATTGCATACACAAGTCTTATTGAAACTATGTCTAAACAACATTTTTTATTTAAGCTTGTGTCCCTTTATAGATGGAATGTGAAGTTTTAGGCATAGACACCATTTCCCCTGTCGAAAGCTGACAACTCAAGTTTTCATTTAACTGACTGTTGATTCTGAACAAGAAAGATTATTTTTTTATTATTTAATTTCCTATGCAATGCTCATTAGATTTAAGACATTGTTTATGTGATGGCTAATAGCAGTAATGCATATATTGGATTCCCAAATAAAGATTTTACAGCGTTCCTGTTGTCTAGCTCTGCTTTAAATGAATGAGAGCCTTTAGGCTGATCTGAATGGACATCTGCTGAAACTCTGACTACGAAGAGGCGGAACTAAGCATCTGTGCAGCACTGGGAGCTGAGTTTTGAGGTGCTGAAATTAAATTCTCATTTTAAATACAAACATTTAGTGAAAAATAGAATGTGAAAAAGCATTGTTAACAAGAATTGAATCAAAGGCTATTCAGGTAGGTTTCATAAATGTAATGTCCAGTTTACTGAAGTTGTCTGACAATTGTGACATTGCATTTCAAATGTAATTAAAAATAGATAGTTATTTGATCTGAACATTCATTTTTTATTTCTTTTACTTTAGATGACTTCAGATTATCTTTCTGTTAATCTTAGGAAGCCTTTTAAATTTAGTGTTCTATTTCCAGTACATTGGACTGACATTTTCCATGCTCAGATATGGCAATATATTGCTGTAGTGGTTAACAATGTGGCACACAAATTTCATCATGAGGGTAAATCTGTATGTGAAAGAAATAGTTGAAATCTTTTAAAGCTATTGATGTAACAATAATAGTAGTAGTCTGTTTTCCTTCAAAACTTGGAGTAGCCTCTAATACAGCTTTATGGAAAAGATTACTTGTATGTAATGTAGTCAACTGTCAAATAATTAATTTAAAATTCAGATCTGAGGGGAGATACGAAATCTGTAGACTCATATGGAGTCCTTTTCACTTTCACACTGTTGGAGTGCTTTTGATAAAGAAGAAAGAGGATGGAGTAGCAGCTAGCTGTCTGGAACTGATCCACAGCTCATTGAATTAAATGGGAATTTTTTTCATTGACTTTGATCATCCTTGGATTGAACCTGTATGCCTATGATTTAATTAGTAGCAAGCTTGGGAAATGCTGGTATGTTGGCTTTTCTAGTGTCTTACCTACTGAGATGGTAATTACATAAACCAATATATTTGTATATCTATGATTTGGCAAGTGCAGAAGTACCCACAGTTGGCTTTACTAGTGCCGGACCTTCATTTAAAAGCTAGACATTTTACTGCTAAACCTCTTTTTCTTTCTTGCTAATTATAGCATCATATCTGATCATCTCACACTACACATAAACCAGATCTATTTCTATGTCATTGAAAATATTTCTATGCTGAAAAAGGGAACAGATTGTAACTTTATTGTATGTCTACTTTTTAACCACATCCAAAAAACCCCTTAAGTTATATTTAACATTAATGGTTAAAAATGCAAACTTTTGATAGGCTGTCTTCGCCTGAGAGCAAAAAGGAGGTTCTAATGTCAAAAGTTTAGTTGTCCAATAAAGTATGTTTTCTTCATGGATCATGTGGAAGTTATCTCTAGTAATGCTGTCGTTTTGGTTTTGTTTTTAAAATGTGTAAAGTGGTGTAGCGTCATGTTGGGAGGTGCCTTTACATTTTACGTGAGTTTGAGGGGCAACCAGAGGAAACCTCTCTGCATAAAGGCAAGTTTGCAGCAGGTTTGTAGGCAAAGCCATTGCACAGTCATAGTTCAGAATGGCCAAATGTCTCATCTGAGCATTTGAAACATTTTAACCCTCAGCCAGACTTCTATCGCATTAATCCATGCTGCGTTGTACCTTGTTAGGTGAGCTGCCCCAACACCTTAGCTGTGGCAGTTCATTAAGTTAAGATATTGTTCAGGGTGAGCGAGGAAGGGTGGTGGTAGCTGGTTGTGGGTATTCACACTGAACGCAGAGATTCCAGGTAGATGTGTCCTGTGTTTGCTTTGCAAATATTGGCGGACCCTGTTGTGAGTCTGAATGATTTACAGTCTAAGAGTTTATGAAAGCTACCAGGCTTCTTATGGATTAGTAGCATAAATAGAAATAGTAGGTATAAATACCAGCTACTTGGGTGTTAGCTTAAAGCCTTTCTCAAATTGTGTAACTAGCCATAAATCTCTCAGTTGTGTAACTAGCCATAAATCTGTGGGTTTGCTTATACTTTTGATAGTTTGCACCCAATTTTTAGCACAATAAATAGGGATTTTCTAAGGTGTCAGTTGCTTACCTGTCAATGAAAACTAGCCTAAAAAAATTAGGTCTGTGTCAGTCCAAAACTATTAAAAGGAGCCTCAAATTTTTTTGCAGAGGCATTTAAGAGTTACTGAAGCAACATTAAATATTATACCAACAAGATGCTGAGGTTTTAGGTGGTATTTTCTCTGTTCCTTTACAAGAAAAAAGTTTCTGTAGCAACTGCAACATAGCACAGGACATATGCTGCTTTTGAGGCAGACATTACCTTCTTAAATAAACACGACATATGCTCAGGCTGTGCTGATGTGTGTGATTGTGCATCATCTACAGTGATGTTGGGGGATATGTCTTACAAGAATATCTCTGTATGCTTTAGGGAGTGATCCAAACCTTGGAAAAGGAGTGGAGTAGGTGATCTAAGTAGTTATTTTTTTTTTGTCTCTAGCTGCTGACTGATGAGCTTATATTGCTACTTCTGTGTTTGCATTTGAGAAGGGACCTAGGTAAGCAAATGACTTTTCTCACTTGCCTTTGTTTCTCAAAAAAATTAGTAACTTCTTTTAGAAGGACAACTATATTTTTAAGCTACAAATCTGAGAAGCAGGAGAATGAAAATGTATGCATGGTCTACTTTTTTGGTGTCAAACGGGAATAAAAGCAGAAAAATATTATTTAATTAATGTATTGTGAAGCAAGATACCATATCTTTCTTGTTATATAGCTTGAAACAGCATAGGTAAATGATCAGGGTATTATTGTACAAGTTGGGAAAACTTCTCTTGCTCTGTCACAAACCTGCTGTTCGATGACTGCCACAAGATTTTCAAGGATATAATTAGAGAATAGTTATCTGACCTCTACTGATTAGGAATTGGGATTTGGTTTCTTGTGTTTGATTACGTCAGTTCATCAACTTCTCTTGCTCTGACGTAGCTTATTGTTTCTGTGTAGTCTACTGTTTCAAAAAATTATCATCATTGCTGTCATACCTCCCGACACCTTTGAAAAAGCAGACCTTTAAAAAGCAGTGACTCTCGTTCTTCTGCCCAGGATCACCCACAGGGAAACGTGCAGTTTGTGTTGCACAGCCCCTCTATGCACGTATGGTTTGACTCTACAAACTCTCTCTAGTAATCCCTGTCCATTTACAGTGAAATGCAATGGCAGCTTGTTTCAGATTTTTGGATGTTAATCAATCTGTTCACAGTTAAATGTGTTGCAGCCCAGTGAAAGCAGTGAGTATCCCAGATGAATGATATGAAAGAAGTGAAGTGGATGTACGTAAGTGTAATCTTCCCCCAGAATGGCAGGGTGCCATTGTGTATTCTTTAGCAATGACCTTTATCAGTGAGAATAGACTAAAGTTGTATCATTTCTGAGAACCAGAGTGCTACTTTCACTTAAGCTGTTGCTGGGTGCTATGTTTTGCCATCACTTTTTGAAGATGCAGTTGGGTTGAGTTTAATGTTATTCTTAAAAATTCCAGTTTTTAAGCATACATTCGTAAGGAAATGATGGCTGTCAGGTGGTATTTGTACATCTGTTGTCAGCCCTTCTTTTTCCACTTATCTTCAGTCAGATTTCACAAAGGGTGTCCAGATCGCCAAAGACAGCAAGTTACAGGTGGTGTGTGAGAATAAAGGGCTTAATAAAGGAGACAGACTGTATTAATGCCTCAGCTAAAGCAGAGGTAGCAGGATGAATTTGTCCCTTACCGCTAAATATGTAAACAAGCTTTGCCTCCAGACATAGAGGAAATAAAGTTCTGCTGGTTCTGCTGCTTGCAAAAAAAGCTTACTCTAAACTGCTTTCCCTGAGGATGAATTATGTTCCATCGGCTGACACATCTTACAGAAGTGGAAAAGAGAATAGTGCTGTCTGAAATATTTTAAAAGAACTGAGAATGGATGGTTTATGAAAAAGTGCATGTGTTGTCTTTCAGACTATTTTAGAAGAATAGTGTGTCAACAGGAGGCTTGAGATAGAAGATGCTATTTTTCCCAGTCTGGGAGATCATTAGCAAATGTTGGAATTTCATAGAAACGATAATCAACTGTAAATGTAAGCTGTTAGATTGCTGCAGAGCAAGAAGGCTGCTTAGACAATAAACCTTAGAGTAACACATCTAGTTCTTTTAAAGCTGTCAGCGTGTTGCCATCATCTGGAAAAGTATGCAATAGCTTGTCATAAACGTATCAACTTTCCTCCTCAAATGAACATCTCAGTTGGTGATGTATAAGATCTTAAATGAATTATTTTTAAATGAAAGCTGTTCTCATTTTGTGGTTTTAACCCCCCTTGTCACAATTAAATTCTGAAGTAGAAATTTTCTGGATGTTTGGAATATAAATCCAAAACTAAGAAAAATCATTTTACAAACAGAAGTCCAATAAATCAATTAATCTGACTTTTTTTAAATTCTGGTTGTTTGCTTCACTATAGAAATCACAGTGTATTCTTCCAGAATATTTTGTTTTTTCTCAGTGCTGTGGATAAGCAGTTCTGCAGGAGAATTCTGTTGTCTTCACCTTACAGAGTTGCGAAGTCCATCAGTATATTGTGTTGGTAGCTAGATGCAGAAAGAAAAGAAGAGGTAAGGCATTTGTAGTACATCGTGTACTTCAGGTCAGGCATAGACAAGGTAGATAGTAAATGGGGTTTCTAAGACCTGAGAAGTGGATGTATAAATGTGAGATTTCTCTTCATGTGTCTTGTCAAGATACATGTGCACCTTTGAATCTTTCCCAAGTTTTGCATGTATAGTCTCTGCCCATTCTCCCTTTTTGAAAATACGAGTTAGCTCAAGTATAGGTTTGCTTTTGTGTGTTAACAAGCAAATGTATTTTGCGGGTCTCTGTATGAGGAACTCACAGGAGAGAGCATTAAATTCAAATTAGCTATAACTAGGTTGTCCAGAGAGGTTGTGGAAACTCTGTCCCTGGAGACAGTCAAACCCAACTAGACAAATCCCTGAGTGACCTGCTTTGAACAGGGTGTTGGACTAGACCACCTCCAATGGTCTCTTTGAACCTAAATTATTCTATTATTCTGTAATTCTATGAATTACAGAAGTAAAGTTTGTATTCATTTCTAAAGGAGGCTGGTCCTGGAGTTATTGTTACCTTTAGCAGGTGTTAAGTCCTGTCATCCCTAAGCCCAGCTCTGTGACTGTCCCTCTCTTGCTGTCATTAGGCTTTGCTTTCCTTGCGGGCAGTTCAGCTCCTCAGGAGACTGTAACTGTCAAGAGAAGCTAGAAAGTGGGAGATAGACCCTCATCATAACTGATGCATTAATTCTGTGGAGGACTGTATTGGGTTTGCATGGCAAGGTTTTGGTAGCGGGGGGACTACAGGGGTGGCTTCTGTGAGAAGCTGCTAGAAGCTTTCCCTGCGTCCAATAGAGCCAGTGCCAGCCAGCTCCAAGACGGACCCGCTGCTGGCCAAGGCTGAGCCCATCAGGCTGGTAGCGCCTCTGTGATAACATTTAAGAAGGGGGGAAAAACCTGCACAGCAGCAGCCGGAAGAGAGGAGTGAGAACATGTGAGAGAAACAACTCTGCAGACACCCAGGTCAGTGAAGAAGGAGGGGGAGGAGGTGCTCCAGGCACTGGAGCAGAGATTCCCCTGCAGCCTGTAGTGAAGACCGTGATGAGGCAGGCTGTCCCCCCGCAGCCCATGGAGGTTAACGGTGGAGCAGATATCCACCTGCAGCCCATGGAAGACCCCACACCGGAGCAGGTGGATGTACCCGAAGGAGGCTGTGACCCTGTGGGAAACCCACACTGGAGCAGGCTGCTGGCGGGACCTGTGGACCCATGGAGAGAAGCTCATGCTAGAGCAGGTTTGCTGGCAGGAGTTGTGACCCCATGGGGGACCCACGCTGGAGCAGTCTGTTCCTGAAGGACTGCACCCCATAGAAGGGACCCATGCTGGAGCAGTTTGTGAAGAGCTACAGCCCACGGGAAGGACTGACATTGGAAAAGTTCATGGAGGACTGTCTCCCATGGGTGGGACTCCATGCTGGAGCAGGGGAAGAGTGTGAGGAGTCCTCCCCCTGAGGAGGAAGGAGCAGCAGAGACAACGTGTGATGAACTGACTGCAACCCCCATTCCCCGTCCCCTTGCACCGCTCAGCAGGGAGGAGGTAGAGAAATCGGGAGTGAAGTTGAGCCCGGAAAGGAGGGAGGGGTGGGGGGAAGGTGTTTTTAAGATGTTTGGTTGTTTTTTTTTCCCCCTCATTACCTTACTCTGATTTTTGATTGGTAATAAATTAAGCTAATTTCCCCAAGTCGAGTCTGTTTTGCCCGTGATGGTAATTGGTGAGTGATCTCTCCCTGTCCTTATCTCGACCCACGAGCCTTTCGTTATATTCTCTCTCCCCTATCCAGTTGAGGAGGAGGAGGAGTGATAGAGCGGCTTTGGTGGGCCCCTGGCACCCAGCCAGGGTCAACCCACCACAAGGACTTAATAACTGAGTTTTTAAACAAGAGTGTGCATGCTGTGAGCAACGGGGATGTGGAGGAGAATTCCAGATACACAGAGCCTAATGGTTTAGCATCTGGATCATGTTATCCTGGAGCTCAAACTTCTTTCTGGAGCGGACTAAGTTGGAATGACTGAACCCAAAGAGAGGGCTCATGTATCCTGAGAGCAAGGTTCAACAAAAACTCTTTTCTTTTGCTTAGCCCTGCAGTTTTGGAAGGGCGTTTAAAACTTCGTTTCTCTAATCTTCCATTTGTACTGAGAAAGCTGCTCCTTTATGGTACCCGCCACCAGTGAGAGGAAACTACGAGTAACAGCAGTAGTTAATTACCCATTTTGAGAATTGGAGGTATCCGTTTTTCCCATACCAGGGGAAATTAATGCAATTCCAAAATGTGGTGGAGAAATGCAACTCTCGCTGTATTTTCTGTATCCCTTTCCCATTCCTTCTATTAAAGTTTTTTGGAGCAGTGGCAATATCCCAATGTATGCTTGAACAATTAGTATGGTGGGCCATCTGATGCCAATTTGATTGCTTGAGCTCCATAGTACATGGAAAAATCCTCTATGCAACCTGAAGTGGTTTGACAAAGGAGGATGTATTTTTCCAGTCCCTATTCCCCATGTGCATACAAGCTGAAACACACACGCACCCGTCATTGCAACCAAACAGCCTGCTTTTTGGAGATCATGCCTCAATTGTGCATGGTCAAGCCAGAATCTGGACCTAGGTGAACTTATTCTGTTACTGGAAATATTCAAAGTAATTAGATTTTAAAAAAGAATGCTAGTGATTTCAAATTGAATTGCTTTCCATTGCTTGAAATACGAGGTGCTGTATAAAAAAAGAAGACAACAAGCTAGTAGTATTTTTACAGGCTCTCCTTCAAGATGCTGGTCTGCCAAGCGTATATTAGGTAATATATTTACGTCATAAAATGGTGTCTTACTATACTTCACCCTTAAAATGTAATATCATTTCGTACCTAAGATTTGCAGCTGTCAAACTGTACCTGTTCAGAGCATCACTGATGATGTTTTATAAAGATCTCATCACCAGATGTGAATACAAAATTCTTAGAAAATCATGGTGATATTTTCTATGATGACAGCTAATAGAGCTTCCCTTCTGATGGGCTGGCCAGCACCTTTTGATATTTATAACCTGTGATTTGCATTTGGAACTAGAGTCTCTAGCTTTTACCATCATAGGAAGCCAGAGCATAAACAGAGCGAGATGTGAAGCATGCTTTCTGTAGAAAGCTGTTTATGGTAATTCTTGAGCGTTTTCTGTTAATCCTGGACTAAAATCCTAGATACAAATAAACCACACCCTGGGGAATGAATGTGCAGCAGGCACTGACAACTGCTATGTAATGTAAGTGATCTTTGTCTCTTCTAGTCATCATCATCTCTTCTTATAGAAGGTAATAAATAATACAAATAATTTTAAAAAGCTGATTCTTTAATATTCAGGGATAAAGGCTCTGGACTGACTGTTGCAGCTAAGACAGCTCTCTGCTATTGCTTAGTAGCAACAGGATGTCTTACAAGTGGCATAAAAACCTGAAAACCTCCCTTTCTTGGCTTCTCTAGATGCTATAGAAAAAGATATTGTTAGGTTCACTTCATGCCTTTACTCTCTTTTTGATTGTTGCAAGAAAAAAATGTGCTATTTATTTTCTCAATGAAATGCCAAGTGCTCCAAGATGAGATTAGCTCAACAGAGAAATGCAAAACCTCTACTATAACAAGCAACTTTACCCGGATGACTTATTTGCTGAAAATAATTAAGGATGTCTGGGTAGCTGAAAACTTTAATCTACTGTGCACCAGAAGGAGCATCTGGTTTGTTTTGCTCATTTGTTTGCTTTGCTCATGAAAGTTTCCTCATTTTCCAAGCCAGCCAGGAAAACCAGCAGAATTATTGAAACAAAACTCCCTCTATCACACTATGATAAGGCCAAATAATTAGATTCATACCCTTAGGGTGAATACACAGAACAGCTTAAAAACAAACACACACACACACACACCCACCCCCAATTTAGCTGACAGTTGTTTTCTGGTATAGGATGACCGAGAACAGAGTTCACCTGTCTGATAGTAGGCTGCCTGCACCTTTGCCAGCACTAGGACTGTTGTCCTAGAAAGAGTCTGATGGTTTTTGAGGTAGAGTGGGAGCTGAAATAACGTGGTGCCAGCATCAGCAAAGACTTTGTGCATTTAATTTGTTCTTCTAATGTGGCTAAAATAATTCCATTTCAGATGTCCACTCTCTTAGGAAGGAATCTTTTTAAGCAGGTAAATATTGTACTTTAAAAGCCATTTTCCACAAAATGTCTGTGTTTGAGTAGAAGTAAGCCAAAATGAGCTTATAAAAACAAAACACCAAATCAAAACCTCAGTGGTACATGACAAAACTGAGGTTCTGTACTTACTGTGTCATTGATGCGCCATTGAGTGTTCTGTTTGTATGAAAGTAATACTTTTTTCAAACTACTGGCCCTTCAGGCTCTGATTCAGATATTTAAATTGGAATGGATCCTTTTGCTGGTTGTATTTCTATAAGTGACGGTTTCCAGAAGTATAATTGTTATGGGTGGGCTAGTTACCGAGTTGTTTATTTTCAGGGAGGCTGGCACTGACTGTTACGAAGTCTGGTAACCTGGATGGAAAGGAAAGGGAAGAAAACCCCTGCTTTGCATTGTGATGAACAGATACCAAATAATTCTGGATACATTCAAGAAAAAGATCTGTTGAACAAAGCTGTAACAATTTATGGTCGCTATGTAGAGTAAAATTTCATTTCTAAGAGAAATCATAAGAGATCAAAACCTGAACCTGCTTCCACTGAGACGAATAGAAGTGTTTCTTCCTAGGAAGACTTTTGAGCCCAAATTCTAAAATGCTGAAATATTTTCAGGTCTGGGTAGAGTAATTCTTACTAGCTAGCTGTATTTAATCAAATGTGAACACAAGACAGATTAGAAAAGTAAAATGCGGTGTAAAATTAAGACCTGGAGAACTGAGTCAAGTTCTGTTGTTGTCATGCACATCTGCTTTTTAAAGAAAATGCTGAAACTTTGTTGTGGGGGTTTTTTTGGAGCAGGTTTTTAGCAAAGTGAAGTGTTTTTGAAGGTTAAGGTTTAGGAATATATCTGCTTAGGTGATTACAGTTTCTTCTTAAATAGATTAAGAGTGTTATGCACGCTAGAGTCAGGATGCCCTGCTCTGGGATGAATCCTGACCTCACAAGACCGTTATAAAAGGATATGGAATGGTCTCAGTGGGCTGTGTAACTATAGGTCAGTGATACCACTTATGGGCATGCTTTTTTCCTTTTCATAATGAGAACAATTTAATGCTTGATAAAATGAGAAAATGTGTTGTATCTTTAAATAGTTTTTGGTTTGTACTGTTCTAGGAGGTAGGAGGAGAAGCCTTCAACAGTGGGTGCAAAGCCATATCCAAGGCCTTTTAAAAATTATTTGGCTGTGGGCACTAGCTGCCGCTGTTCTTTCTTGTAGCATGGGCAAGATATGTCTTCCCCAGCGATGTACCTTACTCATACTGTATTGAAACACAGATGATTTAAAAATAAGATGTAGTAAACTAAAGGAGGGAATAGAAGGAATATTTTGCTACTAACATTGGATGATTAACATCATAGGAACTTTAAAATTTTCTCCTGATGCATTTTAATAATAGAAGTTAAAAATCAAGGACATCTGTTTCGCATGCAAGTTTTCAGTGATGCAGGCTTTGCTCCAACTGTTTCATAAAAATATTTATTTAACAAAATGTAACAGCTGTTTTTATTGGACTAGAAAGGGGATGTCGTGTGAATAATGCTATAGTTAAAAACCTGTAACCCGACCTCGAGAGTTTATTTGCTTTGGTGGAAGGCTTTGTTCATTTGGATTTAAACAGTCTTCTGTTTGGCTTTGTTTGTATCTGAGTTCCCGCTCTTAACCCACATTATTTCAAAAAGTGTTGGCCAATTCGCGGACGAACCAAACCATGTTAGCTGTCTTTTATTACTTGGCTGTGGGAATTCCCACATTCTAATGCAGGGAATACAAAACAGTGGAAGTAATGTGCATGGCTACAGTGTTGTCTTTTGTACTTCAGCTGGAAGAGCTGGGTTTTGCAACTGGTACTTGGTAAAGGTGCTTGAGACTTTAGGAACCAAGTGTCTCGCTTCAGTCCCAGGAACAGTTGGTCAGACTTTCAGTAGCTTCTGTTGAGATACAAAATTTTGAAGACAGCCAAGTTTAAAGGAATTTACACAGTCAAAATAACTTGAATTTTGAAGAAATTAGTTTCCTGAGTATTGAATTGAACAGAGAACTAAGTTTTCAGTGGTGCATAGCTTTTCTGTGTTGCACCCAGTGCAGTATCTGTTTGCTTTGGTTTAGTATGGGCAGTTTTTACAGCTGGTGTTTGGAAGTTTTTAAAACTCTGTTTTAGTAACTATGAAGGAACTCTGGCCTCGTGCATACAGACATTTACAGAACTCTGGCCTGTGTGGATGCATGTTTGCTCACGTTTTGTGATTTGTATCTCCTCAAAAGTGCTTTTTGTTGTGTTCTCCTTTCTCTTCATTGATGTTTGTATAAGCATGTTTTAAGTTTAATTCTGTCACATTTTTGCCATACGAAATGCAAAATATAGCGCAAAACACTTATGCACAAGTAGTATGATAACTTTGTATTTGGAAAGATGGTGGTGAACATATAAAGGCTTGTCCTGTTCCGGATAACTTTGTGTGAATCCAGACAGTTTTATGTGGTTGAACTGCTTTTACTGAGGTGGTAGAAGTGATGATGTTAAACAGAACAGGTTTGGTTTTTTTTTTCAGTATGTCATCTATGAAAAAACAAATATACCTCTGAATCAAAAGGCCAGCTTGGAAATATCTTAGTCTTAGCAAGTTTGAATTTCTGCTCGAAACTCTTATGCCTTCATTCATGGCAAAAACAATGTTTGGAGCTGATAAAGGTTAGTGCTAAGGAAGAGGCATTTTGCTTCCAAACTCATGAAGGCAAACCAACCTGTATGCTTTAGTTTTCTTTTCCATCCCACTTTTTTTTGTAGCGGTACTTTGAGAGACCTGAGCGTTCCTCATTTCACCTTCTGCCAGCTCTGACCTCCTTTCTCAAGGCACATTTAGAATCAGCAGAAGGATGGTGCTCGTTGCCATTTGGGGAGGCCAGCAGAGGAGGTAAACTGAGCTTGTACCGTGGTTCTTATACTTCTTTTTGAATGGAGATACTTTCCGCTGCTATCTCCAGAGGAGTACTAACTTTTCGAATTTTGAACTGCCCCTCTCATTTAGGGTTTTGCCATCAGTCCATTCAGTTGGCTAGAGATATCTTTCTAAAGACATTTTGAAGGCAGTGATAATTACAGAGCTTTTGCTTACCTAAAAGGAAATTGTTGGAGCTTTCTGTTGTCGTGAATTCTTACAGCTACTGACTTGCCACATACTTACAAGGGTCATCTTAAAGCATTATTGTGTTCATGGCAAGTCGTTGTTAAGCCATGTAAGACCCAAATAAATATTTTAAACAGACAGGTCTGCTGAAAGCATGTGAGTAGTGCTGAGGGAATTGTATCCTTTTATGTTTTTTTTCTAGTAAGGGATATTTATTAGGGTGAGCAGATGGGCACTACTCATTTTTGGCATTCATTGATAAGCCTGCTACCTCTCCAGGTGGCTCAACAAAAGTGATAACACTGTGGCACTGCTCCCATCTTACTTTTATTTCTCTCAGACTAGTTAGTCACCTCTCTCTGTTCTCCTCATTTAGAGCCATCTGCTGGATTTTTTTGCTTCTGTTTGTTGGTTATTCTCTATTCTAAAGTCACCGAGAGATCTCCAGTAGGGGCTGATGCAAAGTCTTTGTATGTTTGCTGAGTATTGGGCTCAAGGATGTCTTTTTGTCATCTTCTCTGTAGGCAGCTTGTGAGTTTTATTTTCCCCAGCCTGTCCTTATGAAGTAATCCATGCAACACTGAATTATGCTTGTCCTTAGTGGACTGTTCTACCATTTTTCATTATTAATATAGTGGTTCTCTTACTTTTTAATGTTGAAATATTAAAAGAATGAAGAGCAATTGAGAAACCATCCTCTGTTGCATTTGATTTCATCACAAGAGAGCAGAAGAAATTTGTCACACAAGTGATTAAAACGCAAACTTTATCTGTATAAAAATACATTTTAAAAAGTTTAATCAAGAATTTATTTCTTCTCTGAAGAGATGAGATAGGGAACAAGCTTCTAAAATGGAAAACCTTTTATTGTGAGTGTGTGAGACTGTCTAGACTGTGTTTAGAGCTGACTGTGTTTAGAGCTAACTGTGTAGGACTAACCCGCACCTATCATGAGCACGCATCTCTGAAGTAGGCCAGTAGCTTCTTTTCACTGCTTGCTCACTGTTCATGTTGAAATCTCCTCACTTGGATATTTTCATTATGCTAAATGTGCTTCATTTTCTTAGCAAGTCTTTTGAATATATGCACTTTTCCTGCTATTAGTGTAAAATGTATCACCTGGTTGGATTTGAGAATGGGATCAACAAAAGGCATATACCTGATACCAGACCAAACAATTTCTCTGGCTGAAGGGCCAGTCCACTGTTTCATGGCTCTGTTTCCCTGTGCTTTCCTACTCTTCTTTCCTTCTTCCTTGCAAACTCATCCTCTTTCCATGGCCTTGGAGGGCAAAGCTGCTTCATAGTGGGTGGGGAGTGGGAAGTCCCCTTCACTCTCCCCTGGAGGGTAATGTGGTACATGCAGACCATGACTTCTCTGCTGTCTTCTGTTGAACATGTATTCAGTATTTGGCAGAGAGCCACTCTCTTCCAATTATCTTTCTGTTGAGTCCAGCCTTACTCCTTGGTGGATCCTATTGAAATCAGTGGACCTCTTTGTGGAGTTAGGAGCCATTGTTTGGTGTGTGTAAAAATGCTCTGGTGGGAACCACAGAGATGAACTCATAAGCAGTAGTTGTAAACAGCTTCTGAGAGAGAGCTCAGCTTCCCTATCCCTTTGGAGAGCCAGTACTAAGCTATTGGACCTTGTTCCCAGGTTTCCATTTGTGGTTGTAAATTTTATTCTCTAATATGTTATTAAGACTGATATAGGCAACACTAGAAGAAAAGTCAATATAGATGAACATACAGCTTAACTTTAAATGTTTAAGTATGTATTATGTGTGGCCACAGGTATAGGAAAAAACCGAGAAATTTGATCATATTGAACTCAGAATTACTTGTTTGTTACTTGCTAGTTAAGATTATTATGTCACGTTGCTCTTAAGGTTTGGGAGCACTGATATACCTGATCTTACTGCCTAGTGGCAGTACCATAAAGAGTATGCAGTTTGAGTTTCAGTTCCAATTCCTCTTTCTTGAATATGTTTACTAGAAAACAATAGAAATGTTTTTCCTTGCAGACATCTGGTATGTCTTTTCCTCCTTTCCCCTCCAGACATTGTACTGTCAGCACATCCTTTTGCAGCTCTTGCTCCCAGTTGTTTCTACTGGGACACTGAATATTACCAGATCTTTCTTATTTCTTGGCTTGCCCCTGCCCTTTTTTCCCCCCTCTTATTGTATGATTTCCTCTACCCTGTACTGTATTTTGTTATATGTAGCTGTTGAAAGAGTTTCTCTTGCCACTGCCCATCTATTTAAGGAAATGTCTGAGCGCCCCATTATCCTCATTATAGTTGCTGCACTATTTTCTTATTACCTATCCTTATGTCTATTCTTGCTCTGCTGTTTTAATAAATAGCCATTATCAGTGATACAGAAAGGGCAGAGATAAATGACAGATGATAGATTTGAGGAGGTAAAGAGTGAAGTTCTACAGATTAGGTTTTCTGTTTTGTTGGTGTAAGGTTTTATAGTTTATATATAGTTTTACATATTTATTACGTAGTGTAATAGCTATTCTGGGATTTATACTAATAATAAATTAGTGCAATTGGTTCAATCAGCAATGGCTTGAGACCACTGAGAACTGATGTAATGCACAGTGATAAAGCTACTGGGTAATCAAGAGTGAAATTAATAGATATTTACATATATTTACATTTTTACAGAGTTCTTACTGTGTTCTTGCAACTTTTTTGTATGCCAGTTTGCCTCTGGTGAATGACATATTTTATCCATGGCTTTGAACTCTTAGTAATTGTTTCTTTTCTCTGCACAATTATTCTGTTTGATGACTTTGCATTTCTGTAATATTGAGCTTTAAACTACAGTAAGCAGACTGAAGTGATGGTAGCAGTAGTTTGTCATTTGTGATGGAGAACCATATCAACATAGTTGAATTTAGTTTGACCTCAATGATTCCCCCCCCGCCCCAAAGTCAGTACAAAAAAAATGATGTTTTCGGGAGGGATTTCTGTACAAAAGGGAGTCAACCTAGGTATCTGGCTTTTAACATCAATGATCTGGACCAGTGAGCAGTGGTATGTATTCTATCTGTGTCAGTCAGAACTGCTTGAGAACCTATATATGTTTTCATCACTGGAGTCCATATTGTTTTTTATTTCAGTAGTTTAAGTCACCCATCTCAAGTTCAAGGTATACTGCTGATACAGAAAGGTTTGGAGTCACTTTCTGTGGCTTTCCACTAACCTCCGAAATGAGACGGCACTCGAGTCACAGAATGGATTGGTAAAGAACAATTAGATTTTAATGCAGAAAACCCCTAAATGAATGTGACAGCTGAGGACCATGTGTGTTTCTCATCCTACTTCATTTCTTGCAATTCATTTTCTATTCCAACTTGAACCTGTAGAGAAACCTGCCTAGTGGATATAAAATAGGCCATCTTTTGGAAGATCAAAAATGTAGACTCCAAAGCAGTAATTGATAACAGGTGCATCCCTTCCATTTTAAATCATAGTACAAATGGCCCAGTATCTAATGCAAGGCATGTATAACGGATTAGTTCCTTGAATCGAGGCTGACATATGTAGCTAATAACACTGAGGCACTCCTACATTCGTTTATTTAATAATGTAGAAATAAAAGTGTTCTAAGAGATTAATAAAACAATACAGTCAAAGCATAGGTATTAACCAAAATGCTTTGTGAGTGAGCATTTTTAACAGTTTTTGTGGTGAAACTTACTTGTTTGCCTCATTTGAGGCAAATGAGCCCTTCAAATTGAGGCAAATTTGAAAGAGAGTGTCTGTCAGTTCTAAATTTCCCTCTCTGCTGTTGCACATCTTTATTTATGTTTAAAGTGTTCTCCTTTACTGCTGATCTTGGTGCTTTTTTAAGCAACGGGGCACAATCCTACTGTCAGTTAAACCAGTACAGCTACACGAAGCATCTGACCCATAGGTCAATGTTCTGTCTTTTGCTCTCATAAAGGACTGAGATACTGATATTATCACCTACAGCAGAATTGGTAGAGAGGGGTTGGCATGCTAATGTGGGAGATCTTTGAATAAAACTCACGTCTTTTTGAAAAGGAGAGGTGAAAACAATAATAAAAATAAATAAATGGATGACTACTAAATATTTTAGAACTTCACCCTGCTCGGAAATTCACCTTAAGGAAGGTCATCTAGAGAGGAGGTAAGTAGAGGGAAATTCACATGGACTTTCAGTTCTATAGGTCCTTAAAATATGTTTTTCTCCTCCTTGTTCTTGTTTTTAATATAAAATAGGAAAGCTCAGCCATTACTGATGTGAAAGTAGGCATTAGCATTATATTATCTAGACTGAGAGTGTGAGTGGGATGGTCAGAGGGATTTCATCTATTCTTTCCAATAACTTCTGGCTAGGGCAGGGCATATCTTTCGGAGAGATGTTCAGTCTCAGTGTAAATACGTCAGTTAATGGAAATTATATCACACGTGTTCCCAGGTAATTTCAAAGAGAAAGAGAGATTGGATAGTAGCATTCCTCAATCAACTAGAGAAAAGCATAAACGAGTAACAGCTTGTAATCAAATACATATATATAATTTGTGTGTGTGTATGCACATGTACACACACAGATGCAAATGGCACTGACATGAATGATTATCCACTGCAGCAAATTTGTTACCAGCTCCTGGGTAGGATCTATCCCAAATCAAGGCCTGTTGATAGACTGGGGAACAATTCTATCTCAACCCTGCTCCCTACCTCAACTTTACCCATACTAGTGTTTTTCCTTTCTAGATCTGTCCCTTTCCACAGTATGCGTGGCTTGGTCTTTTCTCACCTTTTCTTCTTTCTTCACAGATGTTGAAAGGGATCAGAGCGCTCCCGTATATTCAAACCAAGATTACAAACAATACATGCTTCATTTGCAAGAAATGTGAACAGAGTTTAATTGTGCTTCCTATTGTCAGAGCTTGCTCTTTAATTCATGTGTGGTAAAGCTAATTAAATTATACGCTGGTAGTTTCAAACCATGATTTATTTTTCCATGTATTTGAAACAAAGTCTTTATGTTGGTGGTTGCAGTTGCCAGCCACCTTTGTTGTTCTGAGATTGGAAAATTACAAATTCACATTTCTAAGCTTCTCCCATAAGGAAAGTATGCTTGTAAAATGAAGGCTTGGTTTCTGCTCTCATCCTCCCATTCCAGAAGCTGGAGATATTAAGTAGAATGCCAAGTGATATGAGATGCTCTATAAAAATGTGATCATGAACGGACAGGCATGGATGGAGACCTCTGCTTTACTTTTTTGACATTGTTTTCTGAATTGGGAGGAGGACCTTTTTAGAGCTGAGCAGTTTTCCTATCTGTGCATCGCTAAAATAGCCTCAAAAAAGAGGAAGAGACAAACTTACTTTTACATGCCTGTCTTCTAACTGTTTTTTTTAGGGGTGACAAGAAAAAATACCTCCAATGGAAGAAAGTGTGAATTTTTGTTTTCCCCTCCAGATATCACAAAGAAGTACTCCTCCCTCCCCAAGCGTAAACAAACAAATCAACCACAAAAATTCAGCTGATTTTCTTTCTTTTCTTTTTTTTTAATCTCTACAATTATTCCATTTTATGCCAGCGTGTTATTACTGTTTGCTCCTTCTAAAACTTTACAGACTCTTTGAAGTAATCAGTACGAGTTTAGGGGACAAGTGCATAGCTACTTAAACCTGTGAATTATGATGGAAGACACTTCTATTAAAGTTTATGGTGTGTAAATAAAGGCTTGTAAGATTTTCAATTAACGAAGGATTAAAGCATTACAGCTATTGTTCCTGCCTTGTGAGAGGTGAAGAAATGGTAACCTGCTTGTTACATATGGGTAGTGTTTAAGCAGAAAAAGCATTCTGTTTTCTTGATACTTCGGCAATGAAATTACTAGTTACTTCTAGGTTTTTGATCGACTCCTAAATAAAGGGAGGACCTGCATGAAGGCTCATGCAATAAATAGAGATAACTATCATGACACTGGAAAACAGATGTGCCAAAATAATACTTATTCTGGTTGATCGTGCATGCAGTATGCATTATAGGTTAATCTGAGGCCAAAAAACCAGAAGGATTAAATCTTTGGGTGCTGTGGGATGACAGGGCAAGAACAGCCTTGTGGTTTTGTTCTGGTATTTAATTGTCTTTTTTTTTTTTTCCCCCCTTAAAGTTAGTTCAATATTTTGTGTGCGAGAGAAGTGTCTCCGGGGAGTGATTCAGAGCAGGTGCCTCAAGTGAAAAAATCTTCTATTTAGTTGATAGAAGGAAACTTTGGTTCTTCAGGATGCTGAGCATTCTGCTCTGATCTGCTGAAGCAGTGAGAGGTGTTTAGTTTAAAGCATTATGAAGCCATTGAAAAGTATAAATGCTTTCCTGGGTTGGTGTCAGATCACAGAGCGACTTACAGGTGGGGAACTAGAGACTAGAGGAAGATTAGAGGGGTGGGAAAGAATCTTTATTGTAAATAAATAATGAAAGGCTGTGGCCAGAGAAGGTAAGATGTTTACAAAGAATAGAAGGAGGTTGTGAAGGAGGAGAGCGTGCTTACATATGCCTATGGCTGTGTATGAGCTTGTTGTGTTGAGAGGGAAGAAAATAGACTATGGAGCATACCTCAATTGGATTAAAAGGTCAAGAAGAAATAATGACACAAGAGAAAGGTGTAAAACTTAATACAGTTTTTGGAATATTGGCAAAATGCTCTAGGGGAAAAGAATGCAAAAAACAAACAGTTAAATAGGACATTGAAAATATGTAATAAATATATAGGGGAGATAGAGTGGGTTAAAAAGAAGGTAAAACAGAAAGTGTTTTATGTGCTGCAGGAATTCTGACAGAAGTAAGTGAAGACTTTCTCTCCTTTTCAAATGGTGGTTTCTTCATCCCTTCCTATTCACACCTCACTGCACTGTCTGCTAACACCCTCTAGATGGTGTTGGGGGATACCGGCATGTTGAGTTTCTCCTAACTCCATGAGATAGGATAGCTATGTAGTGGTTGCGGAGGTTTTTTTGACATATAAAGTTATTTTTGACAAAGTGTTGGCATAATTGTAGGTGGTGTTTGAGCCAGTGTAGATTTAAACACTTAGATGAGGAAATCAAATACAGTCATGAAGAAAATGGTCTGTTATCCTTTATTTAAAACATTGCATGGATACTGTAGCCTTTTTTTTCATAAGGAGTTAGGAGCATACAGCAGAGTATTTCTAGAGAACCCATCTCTGATGGGGATTATGTAATAAATTTTGACTTGGCTTTTCTTTGGGTCGCATGCCTGTGTTTCTCAACGGCAGGACACTGTTTCAGAGCTCTGCAGTTTCCTTTTCTTAGCACAGCTAAGAGCCACTACCTCTGCTCTCTGGTAAAGTGGAATGAACACAGTCCTTAAAGAAATTACAACATTCTCTTGTGTGATCTGCAAGTAGTTGCAGCTGCTCTGTTATTTGGAAAAACTGAACAACCCATCACCCCCCACATACCTGCTAGCAGAAATGGAGTGCCATTGCAAGAGTATTTTTGGCTTGTCATATGTAAGAATGGAAGTCAGTGTGTTAATGTTTGTTGGTTTTTTTCCTTTTCTCTGTTTTCTTTGAAAACAAAAATCTTAAATTATTTTTAAAAATACTGAAAGGACAGAAGTTGAGTAGTCATCTTCCTCTTGAAAATCCCAGAATATTTTAAAACATTGTGCAGGACACAAAACATATGGCGTTATCTCTTTAACCATTTTTGTGTGGTGGGGAAATGCTGCTTTGCTTTCTGTGGAGTATATTAAATATGCTGTTGTTGCGCGGGCTTAATGTTAACTATGCATTAGAGGAAATAGTGGCAACCAAAAGAGATTGAAACCTGATTATTGCATCATTATTGCATCATTATTCCTATATTTTCATAGGACAGTGCAGTGATGCTGCAATCTCTTTATCATCTTTGTGGCCCCTCCCTGGGCTTCACTGGGAATCCCAGAGCTGGACACCATACTCGGCTGTGGCCTTACCAGTACTGAGCAGAGTGGAAGGATCACCTCCCTTGACCTGCTGGCAACGGTTTTCCTAATGCAGCCCAGGATGCTGTTGACCTTCTTTGTTGCATGAGACTGGCTCATGGTCAACTTGTTATCCATCTGGACTGTCAGGTCCTTTTCTGCAAAACTGCTTTCCTGCTGGTCGGGCCCCAGCATACACTGATGCATGGGGTTGTTCCTCCCCAGGAGCAGGATTTTGCTCTTTGTTGAACTTGATGAGGTTCCTGTCAGCCCATTTATCCAGTCTGTCATGGTCCCTCCGAATAGCAGCATGTTCATCTGGTGTATCAACCACTCTTTCCAGTTTTGTATCATCTGTGAATTTGCTGAGGATGCACTCTATCGCATTGTCTAGGTCATGAATGGAGATGTATTGACCCCTGGGGCACACTGCTGATGACCAACCTCCAGCTGGAGTTTTTGCAGCTGACAACAATCTTTTGAGCCTGACAGTTCAGCCAGTTTTCAGTCCACCTCACTGTCCATTTATCTAGTCTGTACTTCATCAGTTCGTTTATGAAGATGTTATGGGAGACAGTGTCAAAAGCCTTACTAAAGTCAAGATGAACACATCCACTGCTCTCCTCTCATCCGCCAAGCCAGTAATCTCTTTGTAGAAGGCTAACAGGTCGATCAGACATGATTTCCCCTTCATAAATCCATGCTGATGGCTCCTAATCACCTTCACACGTCTTGGAAGTTATTTCCAGGATTAGTTGCTCCACTACCTTCCCAGTGATTGAAGTGAGGCTGACTGGCCTGTAGTTCCCTAGATCCTCCTTCTCGACCTTCTTGAAGATAGGACTGGCATGTTTTCTCCCACCTCTGTTTTCAGCTAAACTTATCTAGAGAAGACCTTTAGATCACAGTTACCTTTTCTTGATGTAACTTGCTTGTTATTTTTGTAAGGACGCTTTTAATTTAGACACCGCAAATAAAATAATACTGTTCACTGAATTTAACTTTACTATATGTTGATCAAATCTTCACCTTACATTTGGAAGCAGGTTAAATTTGTACTGAATATAAATAAGGTTGTATGCTAAAAGTACTGTAATATATTTTGTTTAATTTTTTTCCTCCCTTCCGCTTCATTAGCTGGAACCAACCCAGGTTAATTGAGAGTGGGAACTCTATTCCAGACTGCCATCTTTAGAGAATAATCAGTTTTCCTGAGAGCATCACAAGGAGATTGTTAGGGAAGGCACTCACAAAGGCCTTCCTTTGATGCACACGAGAAACCATTTATGCGAGCTAGCAGCTCCCTACCCATCAGTATGAAACTTAGAAACATTCATTCTGGTCATGGAAGCGGAAGCTTGCAGGTTGGTGGGAGCAAACCAGGACATCAGTCAAGCTGAATTGATTTAAATCGTAATTAAAAATGGATTCTTTAAAGGAGTAGGGAAGCTTTTGTGCATTTTATGTTGTTTTCCTTGAAAATGCTTGGTTCGCACTGGCTGGCAAAAAGTGAAATAAGTTTTTTGGTAAATAGTGTTAGTCCTTTGTGCTAAAGTAAGTGTTGATTTTGCACTTTTAAGCAATTATACAACCTAACACAAATTTAGTTAGTTTCTTAATATTTGCACATTCTTATTTTTATAAAATAATGATTGTTATGTTTCCTGCTTACCAGCTGATGATTAATTTTGATTTGGGACATGTACAGTTGCATTTGGATGGAACTTTGAATTCAATTAAAACTACAGAAACCTAATATTATACACTTTCCCCAAAAAATATATTCCACATTCAAAACTAGTGGAGTAGACTAAACAAAGGCAGTATCTTTATTGAATGAAGCAGATTGTTTCTGGATATCATGGTCTTCTAGTTTTTATAATTAATGGGTATCATCTTGAGAAGGAAAGGTGCAGGTGGCTTTGGTCTGACAAGCCTGTTATGATTTTATTCTGGAAAAGTTATGCATGGAATATGGTAACATGATTTTTGAAGTGGCAAAAAAGTGTTTATATTACCTTCTATGGTTTTTTTAGAGAGTTATTCTGATCTATGGTTTATTACAATAATTAAGTATTCCCAGATGTTAGCAGGTGCTTGTTTTACTATGCAGAAAGCTACTGTCCCCTAGCTTTGTTCTTTATAAAACTTTGCTTTGTTGATAGAAATAAGCATTGAGTGCATAAATTTTTTTTTAAGATCTTACTCATTTTGACAGAAGAAAAAATATGAAGAAACTTTCTATGAAATACCTGTTTCTTGGTTTTGCTCCTTGGTTTGGTTGTGGGTTGTATGAGATGAGGACTGTGTATGTACATGCAGAGCTTAGAATATAGTTCAAGCTTCAACCCAGGCTTTGATCCAGGCTTCCTCCATTCCAATAATAATAATTTGCTCTAAGTGAAAGAAGGAACATAAATTTCTTAGCATGCTTCAGACAAATTTTTATTTAAATTCCACCTTGTCTGCTGTTCTCAAGTAAGGAGACACCTTTATACTATTCGGGTCTGTGATGCCTGGGCCAGCAGGTCACTCCTTTCAGGTCTGAGGGGCTCATCCCCTAGCCTGCCTGGACACGTGGCAGGAAAAAGGCTGCAGGATAGTCTCATCCCATTAGATCAGGAGAAATCGCAGGCTACCTCAGACTTCATGCCATCTGAAATTCAGACCGGTGCAGTAGATCTGTTTCCTGGGACGCATTGCGTGCAGTGAAACCCCAAGATGATCCAGCTGTCAGGAGGAATCAGTAATGACTGAAGCAAATGGTTGCTATGACTGTTGCAACATGATTGCCTTCAGTGCTGTTTTACTGTCTTATTCTGACGATAAATTAGGCCTAGGATGCATAGGGGCAAATAAAGAATAATGGAATAAAGTATAAATGTATGACTCTACAAATCTACCTCAGAATGTGCTCTGTCTGAAAGGTTAATAAAATATGTAATTGTTAATGTAAGGGCTGACAGCTCACATACTAAGGTGGCTTCTAAGAGACAGCTGCAAACTTACTTATGTTGCTAACCAAAAAAAAAAATCTGATTTCTGTATTTTGGTGAATTTAACATGCAAGTAAAATAAAGATATTTAAAGAGGCAAAATTTGTGGTATTTGGGTTTTGCTATAAGAGCCCTGTAACCTTTAAATCAATTTAATAGCAGTATGCAATGGCATTTGCTAAAACAGCATGTATATTACATGCTTAAGTTTAGGGAGTCTGGTTCATCAAGGACACCTTAAATTACAGGGTTTCCCAGCCTCCCCCCCCCCAGTGGTGGTGGTGCCCGCAGCATCTTCCAGCTCTGGGCAAAGCTGTTACAGAAGTTTTTTGTTACCTTGACAGTGTTTATCTTCTGCTTTGAAGTAGCTTGCCATAGTTTGAAAATACATTTATCTAATGTGTACTCTGAACATTTCAACTTCAGTGTTAAAAAAGAAATATATATTGCACCTTTGTTCCTTAGTGCTTTTACTCAGAATTGAATGAAACAGCCAGTGAGTCGTTAGTTGCTAGAAAGGGGAAGATGATTCTGCAGTTACTAAGCTTTCCACTTCTCTCTGAAGGCACCTCCTTTACCCAAACCTGTGAAGTCTAATTTTTTGAACTGGAGATTTTTGTCAAAGGGTGTTTTTGTCAGGAAAAAAAAAATACAATTCCCAAAACCAGTAAAATCGTTATCCTTTCAAGATGACTTCTGAATGACTCTGTGTTCACGTGTGTGTAGGAACATACCAGTTGGCATTCATGCCTGCATGTGTTTGAATAGCGGAGATCCTGAGGGGAATGAGGACTTGCTTTGGGAAGTGATTCTTAGAAATTTCTGGACAAGTGGCTTACAACATTATGTAGGACCTGTTTATTTTGCTTCCGCTACAAGCAGAAAGCCTTTGGCTTTGCTGAGTAGTTTTATTAAGCCATTAACAGATATGCTTTAAAACAGATATGTCTTGTACAGACACATTCAATACTGATGATACTGGTGTGGCCAAATCTGACATGCAGGAAGAACTGAGCTGATTAAATGAACAGATGCCATTCAGATGGTAAAAGACTGTTCTGAACTCTGCTGTGGCGGTTTTCAACAAGTGCATGAAAAAGGAAATGAACGTTTTTATTGAACAAGTGGTTATTCAGCTTTTAATGTAAATCGTTATCATTCTGCAATACTGCTGCTGCTTCATCATCTGTTGGTAGGCCTTTTGGGGGCCAGGTCTCTTCAGTCTCAGTAATGCTGCTAAAGTCAATGTGGCTGCTCTCCACAGTTCATTTACACAAATAAAGGAGAAGATGCAAGAGAAGGAGAAGGCACGTGTGACTTTAGTCAAATGAAGGCTGATTGCTTTCCCTTCTTTCCCTCCAGATTCTTGTCCTTATTGTACTGAAATTTACTTTAAGAATTGGCAAAAGAAGGATTTTCATCAAACTTTGAACTATTGAATTGTTATGCAATTTTTGCAGGAATTCACAAGGCAGAGGTCCAAAAAAAAAAAAAATCTGTACATCACTTAAGGCAAAAAATTGTGGCAAGATGATTTCTTCTTTCAAAAGAGAAGATCCCTGTGCAACATTAGATTCATTCCACAAAGTGGCAAGTTTCATCTGGGAGTATCCATTGCTCCATAAAGTCCACCTTTAAAAGGGGAAATGCTTTAGGAGATCTGCTAAAAGTCTCTTTCACTTTAGATTGCTGTAGTCATGGATTGGTATTCACAGATAAGAACAGCTTTTCCCATTTTCCGCAAACCCTATTTTAGGTACTTCAAGCATGGACAATTATTTTGCAAGTTGGTATCATCCTAATGTGCAGAGGAAATGAAGGGTTTCAGATATACTTGAAATGGTGAGAAAATCTATTTTAGGTTAAAATCAGTGGTTTCCCCCCCCACACCCTTTGCTATTGACATGAAACTCTTGCTTTGCAGCCAAATCATATGGCGTAAGTTGTTGTGCAACATGCCATTTGAGGATGTGAATGACTGTTAATTTCCACTGGGTTATGCACATGCTTGCAGCTCCAGAAAAGGAATCAATGAAATGTGGTGGATCACACAGCACTTGGCTAGCTTCAAGTTTGTGCTTGTGCTTGAATTCCAGTAGAATCAAGCATGAGTCTGATTCAAAGCCCAGTAATTAAAATACAGTTGAAAGATTGTGAGATGACAAGACTTTGGGGCAAGACTTAAGTTCTTTGGGGTTTCAGTAAGTTTGCAAATTGTACTGCTAAAACCTCATTTTTCTCAAGTAGATAATTAGCTTCATTTTTACGCTGTGTTGATACCTTCTGCAAGCCCAGGTAAGGGCCTTGTGCATTGAGATGCTGAGCAGAGCTGAGTGAGTTCATGATTTTAATGGAAAGAGTGAAAAATCAAGCAGGGTCTAAGCTGATGCCAAGACAGACTTGGCAGGGGAGGAAGGGAATGGTTGATTATCAAATGGTGGAAATTCTGGGAGATTTGAGACCCTGTATGACCTGTGAACAAATGACACAATATTACGTACGTGGGGCAGTGCAGTGTTAAATTTTAATGCAAATATCCCCAAGTGTCTGTGTGCTTTTATTAATTGTATAATCAATGGAAATAAGACATTTAAGATTTTAGTCAGCAGAATAGTGATGGCTTATGTCATGAGGTATAAAAGTTTTACCATCAATTCTGTACAGTAGTTTGTATTAGTATGACAACAGTTGTTGCTTCTAAGTCACAAGTGGTAATCTTAAGATCACGTCAGTAAAATTTTTATGCTATACACTCCCAATTCTGTTTGATATACAGTACACCAAAAAATGTTTTACAGAAAAGAAGTTTATTTACTAACAGTTTAGAGGGTTTTACATTTTTATTGTAGATAGTTTTCCCTGATCTGTAAATCTACTCTTTAGTTATTTCATTGCTGTATATAGTCAAGAAAGGAAGATATTTTAATACATAAATAAGAAGCCTGTAAGAATTACTTGTAGTAAAATTCAGTATCTAAACAAAGTACTCCTAAGATTTAGTACCTTGAAACTTTATAGGAATTAAAAACGTGCTCTGTAGGTGATGAAAGGTGATAATCCACCTTTTCTCATATGAAAAATGTGTTATTTTTAAAACAGGTTCGTGACTTATAATATCATGTTGCCTGTCCTGCTCCAAAAGTCAGAATAATTCTGGAAGACGAAATTCTTAATTTTTGTGTTGGTTTTTTTTTTGGTTTTTTTTTTTTAAAAAGTGAGGAGTGGCTGTCTGGTCAGGATATTTACATAATATGATTAATTTATTTATACCTGTGTGGGATGAACTTTATTTGAAGTAGTTTGAACATCTAAGGGGATTTGGAAATACTAGGTTTAATTGGTTTCCAAGAGTCATAGCCTACATACTTTGTAGAATAAAGATGTTTCAGAAAGGTGGATGAATAGGACTTTCAGAAACTCACATTGTACAAAGCATGTAGGAGGTCTCACTTGAAATTACCTAATGGCGAAGTCATATATTCACTTCAGATCTGTATTTGGGTGGGAAATTAGTTTAAAAATATCAAGAGCATTGTCAGTTCTTGTAGTTTCTCTGCCTCTCAGCTTTAAAATAGGTTTCTTGGATAACCTGTTTGGTGTAATTTAAGCTAGTTGAGCATTAGTAAAGTTTAAAAAAAAAAAAAAAAAAAAAAAAAAAAAAACAAAAAACACCACAAACCACCTACTATAGGGGTTACTCAGAGCAGGATTAAGCATGGTCTGGAACATATTCCTCCAACCTAAATACCCCCTAATTCCTGTTCACTGTTTCCTTTTGACTGACTAGACATTGCATACCTGCGAGTAACCACTTCGTTCAGGAACAGAAGTAGAAGTGAGGCCTGAGGAGGCTGTACCTCAGGACTACAAAACTGCCATTAGATCTGTAAGGGCAGGGAGAAATGCAGATGTGATTTTTACTTGTTACAGTAGGTGGAGGGCTTCAGTGGACTGTCAGATATCTGGAGACGGTACATCTCCATTGTGCTAAGGCTGTGGTTAGCATGCTGTGCACAATGTCCTGTCCTCTCTTTACAAGAAAATTGTATACAATTTTTCTACACAGGGTATCCACAGTCTTTTCTGTTGTGCTGTCTTGTGGGACTGGATGACACCTTGCTGCTAATATGTTTGAATTGACTACCAGTGGTTTCTATGTTCCACTTTTTTTTTGACCCAGCTGAAGGCTCTGTCCTGAAAAAGCATTAAATCCACAGTTTGTGTTCAGGGCTACTCAAAAAATGTCCCCCTTGGAGACCTATGCTTGAATTTTACAGTTGCTAGAAGCAGAGCAACACAGGATGCATTTATTCTGGCTGGAGTATACTTGCCACTGAGAACAATGACTTCAAATTAAAGCTTTTTTGGAGAGGGAGGAGTTTTTTTGTTTGTGTGCTTGTTTCATTGCACTTCTTGCCTGAGCAGACTGGGAACCTGCCTGATGAAGATGGATGTGTTAGAACCTCGGAATGATAGCATCTTATAAGAAACAAGAATATGACCTGAGGAATTTGTTTTAGCAGTCAAGAAGCAATCTGCTTGCCAAGTGACTCCTTTTCTGTCATTTGTATATGCAATTTAAAAAGAGGCTATTCTACTTAATAGAACTGATAGAGGTGAGGAGAGAAAGGATTGTTTTCTATTCTGAAAATGTTTGCGATGGATACCCTTTATCTTATATTTGTTTCTGATGGAAAGATCAATGGGAAGTCTACCAGGAGAAGGGGCAAAAACATGTTGGAAGGTATGTTGGAAATGCTTTTGATGGGGTGTTGATTGCATTTTTAGTTTCCGCTTACCTGGCTTCAATCAAGGAAGGGATTATGTGTGCTAACATGTATGTATTTCATCATCATGTCTGTCTTGGAGCTCTCTGTCCTGCAAAATCATTAAATAATCATATGGGATTTTGCATAATGGGTGTTTTAAAATTTCTTCTATATTTGGGTTGTTTATTGGGAAAAAAAAGAGGTTATTTCAAGCTGCTTTATAAGAGGGCCAGGCTGTTTCTTTTCACAATTAAGCTTAGTTTTCCTACTGTCGTGTTCTTTCTATAATTACTGAGTAGCGCAGTGCTCTAAGATGCCCGCGGTTGACAGCTGATAGGTATGTCAGACTCATTCAAACAGCCTCTAAATGTTACTGCGCTCCACCTTTTTTTTGTGGCAGCATGGGTCTACTTGAAACAGCTTTTTTCAGGGAAACAAATACAGTATCCTATTCTTTATCTTGCCTTGACCCTCTCCACCCTTATTGCTGAGATGCTAAATTAGTAATTTTACTCCTAATGTAGTAGATTCTGTGATTATATAGAAGTGCACCCTGAAATGTCCTCTTCACTGGGAGGAGCACTCTGGTGTACAATGCAGTGAGAAGAATTCCACTTTCAGAGTTGCATTTTTAGGTTTTTCAGTTGTCCTGATTAAAATCTGTCTTCAGGTGACTTTCTTTGCATGTCTTTTGAAACACATAAAAACATTAAATGCATTGGCACATACTTTATACCTGACATCTTGCATGACTTTTCCATGGTTATGAGCATTTTTCAATAGGAGGCAGCTGTTACTCAAGTGACATATCATTTAAAAAAAAAAAGTTTTTGCTAAATATCACAGGATAGATAGAGGAAAAACAACTCTTTTTTTCTCTGCTTTTGCCAGTGTTCACCTGTATTACCTTCTTCTTTTGACATGAAATAAATGAGTATTGACAGTGAAGCATCACTTCTGAATCACTGGGGTGTGCACATCAGACGTAGTTAGTTGGGAGCCACTGTTGTTCATATTTTATAGTGATGGACAAAAGTAAAGGCTTTGTGAATAAAGTTCAAATATGTTCCTTGCACTTCTGTTTGAATCTGCTTGGGGTGTTGCAGTAACAAACCACAGATTAAAAACTTGTTGCTTTAAGAAAGGAGAAATATTTTATTTTCAAGTCCTTCAAGCAATAAAGTCACAGGCATCATACAGGTTCATATTGTGCTTAATGTTTAATCTCACTGTAGTCAAGAGTGCAGCCAAGATGAAATGTAAGTAAAGAAAAGAAAAATGTTGGGATATGAGGAGGAGATGATCTTCCCAAAGTTATTGTATGTTTCAGTGATACCAGTTGGAATATTGACTCTTGTATACTGTATTCAATTTCAGTCCCCTTATTCTCTAAAAAGAGAGATCAAAGAGAAAGCAGTAGAAGTTACTCAAGAACCTAAGTGATGGAAGTGATGACTTCTGTATGAAGGAATACTTAAAAAATTTTAAAAAATTGCAATATGTACGACTGCAATTTGAAGAGTGGAGTAAAAATAGTATCTTGTCAGCTCAATATGATTTCCACAGATGTTTCTGGTGTCTTACCATTAATTTCAGTGGGAGTTTGTATCTAGACCACCTAGAAATCTTAAATATGAGTAGGATGAAATTATGAATGGAAAAGCCTAATCCAAATGGATATTTCAGCCTATCCAATGCCGTGGAACAAGATGAAGGGACTAACTGAAACACGACCATAATACATTTTAAGTAAATCAGGTACCACTGTTGCAGCATACCATTAGCAGGTGGTGTCTGTTTGAATGACCACTGCAGTTTGTTTACTGTCATATTTCCTTCCAGACAAAAAAATTGCTGAGAAATTTTGTTGTAATAGGAAAGGAGCATTGTTGTGTTGTTTTGTTTACTGATAGTACACAGCTAACTGTGGCTGTCAGTGAGCACTCAAACTTTCTTTTTTAAAATTGCTGTGAACATTTGTACTCTTGCCAGTTAATCTTAGAGTAGGAATGCCAATGAGGGGAATAAAATATGGAAAATAATGCTGTGTTTTATATAGCACCTGCCATACTCTAGAATGTTAAAGCACTTACTAAATAGATGCTGAGATGGATAAAATGTGACAGTGCCTATAAGTAAATACATCACCTGCTAAGCTTTCAGCAGTATAACTGGCATATAGCCATAAGCACCATTAAAACTGCTGCTGAAAGACTTGGCTAGACCTCTAAGGGATAACCCCCTATTATGTGTTTAATTAAAAAAATTTGTAATAATGATCATAAAAATTAATACATAACAAACCAAAACAAGACTGGAAAGACTTTGAGATACTGACTAGTCTGTTCTTTGGCCCCCAAAGCAGGCTGAATTTTACACCTGTTTTTTTAGCACAGCTGTTAAGAAATCTGCATGCAATAATAAAACTATGATGGGGTCCACACAAGCCTTCTCTTACAAAATGTCCCTCTCTTTGTAGAAAGACTTCTAATAACTGATACAAATTTTTCTAACTTTGGTTTTGGTAGGTGTATTGCTGCTTGTCGTAGCCAGGGTACAGTGGAGACAAGGTTATTCTGTAGGGTGTGCAACTTTCTTTCGGTTATGATGATGATGAAAATGCTTTTAAATTTTTTCCTCTCTAGTCTAAATAGTCCTAGTATATTCAGTGTTTCTACATAGTTCCTCCTTTGAGACTTGTGGTAATTTCTGTTACTATCTTTGGACTCTTTCCAATTGCTTCATATTTTTTTATAAATGTTATGCCAAAACCTTGACTCTTTTATTCCTTCCTACTAAACAGCAGGACAGAAGTGCTTCCTATTTTATGGAGTATATACTCCGGTTTATATTCCTGTATGATGGTTTCTTTTTTTAAAAAAATCACATTTTGAACTTTTATATTCAGCTCATGGTCTATTATAACCCCTGATCCTCTTCTGAAGAAGCTGCCATCTAACCGCTTACTTGCTGTGCTGTAGGTATGCAGCTGACTATCTGCCAAAGTACAGAAACTTGCGCTTGCCCGTGCTGAATCATTCTGTTATTTTTCTGACTACTTCTCTAGTTTGACAGAATAAAATTGAGTTCCAGCCCTGTTATCCAGCATACCTGCAGTGTCAGCTCTTGGTCATCGGCAGATTTAAGCGTGTCCTCTGTTCGATTATGTAGGTTGCTAATGAAAATACTCCCTGAAACTAGACCAAGATCAGATCCTTGCAAAAAACCCACTCAGTACATCTTTTCTTTTTTGATAGTGAGCTATTAACAATTTTCTGGGGAGGGTCATGTAATCAACAAATTTTGCCTTCATTCACTAGTAATCTCCTGTAGAAAATACCCGCTTATGAGAAAGGATGTGTAAGGGAGTCATCTGCCTTTTCTTTGGTAATACAAGCTGGAAAGTATAAAAGGGAATTGGGAATCTCCTGGTTTCTGGCCTGTGCTATATTTTCCCCCACTGTTTCTCAGTGGGATAGAATAAAAGTTGAAATTTTTAATGATCTGATGGTGCATGAGAAGTAGGACTAGCTATTCCTATGTGCAACGTAGGACTTTACTGTTGAGAAATGATCTCATAGCACAAAAAAAAAAGGTGGAGGTGCTTGTTTGCACATTAGTAACTACATGTTTGTCAATAGTTGAATGGTCAGATCAGGGTATTCTGTGGCTGTTTTAGTAGCTTTGATAGTCAGGCCTATGTTTTCTCAGGTTGGACTCCTGTAATTACTGGATGCTTCTAACAATGCAGATTACAGTTGCTAGAGAAGAGACAAATAAGAAAGTACCCTCTCAAATATCAAAGAATAGTCTTCTGTGTTCAGAACTTACATCTCACCTTCTTTACTGGTGTATACTTCGTGTCATTATGGAATATATTCTTACAATTTATTTGACATTTGTATCTATAGAAGGAAATATGTCATGAGCTAAATTTTAAGTCATGAAGGCATTATGTGACATGCTGAAAAAACAGAATTCAATGTAAAATTTTTTTTTGTGGGAGAGAGGGCTGAACAGCAGCATGACTATAGCTAGATGTAAAGTCATCAATATTCTTACTGTAGTGTTTTACTGGTGATGTCTTGTTTGCCTGTGAAATTGAGACAAACACTGATTAAGATGAATCCAAGTCTGCTGATAACACTAATTGCCCACAGGTTGCTAATAAACTTGTGATTTTTGAGAGAGATGGTAGAAGTTAGCGTGACAGATGTACTGACTGCACTAAATTTGATGCTCGTGGAACTTAAACTGAATAAAGGATGGAGATTAACATGGTAATTATTTGAACAGTTGAATGCAGGACATTCATACAGAGATGTGATGTTTCTTACACAAAATATTTTTCAGTGTACCTGGTATGTCAGAAGGCCATGTTCTAAAGTTCTCAGTAAACAGATTTGAGTTCAGGCCTTAAGCTGCAAATTCCTGCCGTGTGAGATACATCTAGTGCAGGATTCAGGCATCAGAACTGTACGTGATTTTATAGTTACCTTTATAAGGCTTACCTGGCAGTGAGTTGGGTGCCACCCTTCTGCAAACTGATGAATTTCAGCCTTAAGTGTGAGTATATGTCATCTTCGGGTACAGCAGGAGATATCTTTCTATCATTTACTTCTCAATTTACAACAAACCTAGCAAAAGTGCAACAAAAAGTACAGCAGGTTAAAAGACCACTGAAATTTAGCTTTTATTTTTTAATGAAACGTTTTGCTTTACCCCCTCCACATGGTATCAAAATAAACATTAGAGCAGAGAAGTCACTTGAAAATAAAACAGAGAAGAGACAGTAGAAGAGCTTTCCCTAGTTTGCTACTTTGTTGTGAGAAGCAGCTGGCCTTAAGACTTCAGGGGAAAAAAAGTCTTACTGAGTGCTTTATAATTATTTTATTTTAAATTAATGTAGTGCTAAAGAAGACCGAATGCCCACAACAGGTCTATGCTAGCAATGAAAATGCAGGAAACTACCTTTCCCCTGCTTCTGTCTTAATTAAATAGCACTAGCCTGGAAGCAAGAGGTTGTCATTTTTTATTATTTTTTATTCTTTCTGTCTGCCTGTATACAGTATTTGATCTTTTCCTGTAATTATGAACAGAGGTGCTGATTGTAATGGTGTATTTTATATGTGATTTTGCAATACTGTGTGATTGAAGGCCCCTTCACTGGATGCAATTCTTATTTAACTGATGTTGAAATGTTAACATCATGCCTTGATTGCTTTCTTTTCCTTTGAGCTATGTTTCTTGGTAGCTCTGTAGTCAGAAGTAAATGAGAATTGAAAAGACAGACTTCAGTTCCATTCTGCTTAAATTCTATTCTTCACATCTCTTGTAAACTTTACTATGCAGTAAACTCACTCAACTTTTTTTTTTCCCCAATTAACTTGCCTTAAAAAGAAGTTCATTTTTCGCGGCATTGCTCTTCAGCTTTGAAGAAAATTTAAACATTCCTATCCAGACTATTGGTCCTTATTTAGTAAGACTCCTCTCTGTGGTGTCAAGGAATGAACTACACACTGAAAGCAATCAGCAACTGCTTGAGTCAATCTAATTATTCTACTCTGCCTCCCAGCAGATGACAGAAAGAAGAACTAGAAAAGGAGAGTTTTCAGCCCAGATGCTAATGCGTCTATTGGAATGGCAGAAAATTAAATGCCGTAAAGGTCTAGGATAGCGGCTTTAACTTTAAGAATTCAAAAAATTTCATCCTGGACTTTTCATCCTTGGCTTAGTTATCTGATGGATTTTATGGAAATATTTCCCAACAAAGTCAATTGTTCTACCGTGTCTAAATAAATGACAAAGGCAGCAATTGGGCATGCAGCTTTTTATGGTTGGGTGACAGGAAATATTTTTTATTTAAAAAAACCCAAACAAACCACCAAACAACAAACACCAACACCCCCTCCCCCTGCCCCAAACAGCAACCAAACAACAAAAACCAATGCCAAGTAACTTAGGCTGAATGGTAAAGGAGCTGGTAATTAAGAGAATGATTTTCAGCTCTTATGTTATTCCCTGAAATAATGTTTTTAGCTTCATGTGAGTAATTTTTTTTTAAGCAGTGTATGGTGTTCAGTCTGGCTTAGCTGAGAACAGACCCCAAAACAGTCTTAGAAATGTTTGGGCTCTCATGTGGTATGAGGTAAGAACAGAGCAGAATCCTGCAAATGCACATCATCCATCTGAGCGCACGTTTTGGTGTAGCTGGAGGGGGGTGGGAACACATAAACAACTACAAATGTTTAGTTGTAATTTACAAATATGAAATTACCACATGCAGGTTTATTTTATACCTACAGAAGTTGGATGTTTACAATTATGCATATAAATCTTTGCGGTTTTGCTTACATGTTTTTGAATAAATTGCCAGTTCACATTTGGGCATTCAGTAGATTTGTAGATGAATCAGGTTCGTCAGACATGATGAATATGATTTTGTCTACTCAGCCTCGAAAGTAAAGTCCAATATTCATATTTTAATGTTGTCTAGAAAATGAGGCGATGTGCCATGCTAGGCCAGATTTTGTTATATCAAATAGCAAGCTGGACAGATTTCCTGTAATTCTTTTGGCTCTTTGAGTATGCATAGAGTAGCAGCATGAAAATGAAACCAATTCTTTTTTTTTTTAAAGACCCAATAAAGAAATAATAACTACAGAGAAAAAAACAAATAAAATCAAAATCAATCATTATATTGGTTACATGATAGCCTATACTTGGGAAATTGTAACTTTGAAATTAGCTAGCCAGTATCGAGAATAAAATAAGTCTAAACCATAATTTTTATTTAATAGCTCTGGGTGGTGGTCCCTGGAACTCCAGGATTTTAATATGAAAATTAATACTGAAAAAATGTTAGTACACATTATAAATCTGTGGCTGTCCCAGTTTGATGTTGTGTGGATGCTGGTTATGTTTTCCTTTGAGCGAGACCTGATTGCCTTTACTCACCTTTCATAGCAGTTCATTATAGGAATAGTCCATTGTTTTTTATACTTTTAAGCGAAAGGGATTGTGGCCATGCCTCTTACCTTAAAGTTAACTCATTGTGACTTTCTCAGGTCCTATGTAGTTGATTCTGGCCTCAGCAAGTCACCATTTCCTACCTTCTTGCACACTGTGAAACCTGCATCTCCTACCTCCCCATTCAATTAGGATTTGGTTTCAAAGCATCCTATCATGCTTTTAAATCCCACCGTGGGATTCGCTTCTACTCTGCCCTCTGGTCGTGGTAAAGATTATAATTCAGAATTATTTAGCTCTAATAGGTGGTATCTGTCACTACTGACCTCGCAGTTCTTTCTGATTGCCTATACTGGTGGCACCAGGCACAACAATTTTCATTTCTAGGTGCTGTATCTTCATATTTCGTATGTAGTCTGCCTGTAGTCTGCCTGGCTTCAGGGGCTACTACCATGGTAGTAACACATGGTGTAGGAGGCACCCTCTTTACTGTTTTAGAACATTGGTTAGATTTGCTTTCTTTTTTTCTTTATTCTGAAGTTGTCGCGAGCTTTGTGTGACCTCTGCTGAGCTCTTGGACCTCGGTTCTGCAAAACTCTTCAGCAAATGCTGACTGCTGTGCCAGGCCAGCACCCAGGTGCTTGGGCACCAGCAGAACCAAGTCCTAAGGCTGATGGCGTGCTGTTGCTTTTGGCTAGGTTTTCACTGGTAAATATGAATAAAAGATTCATATCCTTATTGCCTGCCTTGGATCTCAGTATGTATTGTGTTTATTTGAATCTCAGATGACTCTGTCAGTTCTCACAGCTGATACAGGAGAGACAACCCACCATTGTAACACTCTTTTTCCTGGTTGGACTGGCAAGCTGACATGATTCACTCTGCATGATCTGAGGCAAGAGCCGCAGGGGGGTTACGTATAAGGTGAAACTTCCCCAAAAGAGGCCCCTAACAAACATGTAATTTCCTCATCAAAGTAAATGCTGTCTTTGGTTCTGGTAAACGTGGTGACCAGAGGTGAAATCCTAGTTAAAAGAGGATGATTTGTGAATGCCGTGCTGGTTTGCAGGCCAACCCTGCTGTGGAGCAGATACAGCGGCAATGGTCTGTCCCGTGCCACTTCACCCAGTTTGTTACTTTCTTCTTTCATATCCCTGTTTGCCTCAACAATGCTTCATTTATTTACCTTCCCATCTCCCCTAAACGTCGCCTGCCTCTCCAGTTGATCTCTCCTGATCGTACTAAGTACGTAATTATAATTACAATAATGTTAAGGCCTATGAAGTTTGAGACACAATACAGAGCAATGAATCTGTACTGCTTGCTCAAGGAATGTAGGTTTGAGCCTTAAAAATCTGCACATTCGGGGAGAAGGTTGTTTCAATGGTAATAGCTCAGTATTTCTGAACTGTTTGGCATGATTTCTAATAGGTGATTTTTGGCAAGTTGCTTTCAAAACTTTTTGATTCTATTCACAGTAGCCATTATACTTGTTAAATTGTTGATAAAATGATATTGCAAACAACAAAAAAATTCTAAACATGGAGAAAAATGGCAATGTAATCAAAACAATTTGGAAAGAAAAAATAAGTGAAAGCCAAGATGTTCAAGTACAGCACTTCTGAACTGGGAGCTGCTGCACCAATGGGTATAGATAATGCAATACTTTTCCCATGGGAGTATTGTAGAGCTTAATTGGTTAATGGCTGAAAAGCAGTTTCAGATCCTATGTAGAGGTATCCTATGTCAGAGCAGAGTGCTGCTTAGTGAAAGTCTAGATGCTGCTGTATAACACTGTTCTGTATATGTGTCAGTATGTCCAACTGGTGTCAATGGTGATCGAACCCATGGATCACATTGTTGGACATGCTTAACATTTAGCAAGGTGACTGTGGCTATGTTTTGGTAAATCAGCATACATTAATGATTTGCTTTATTTGCCAATAGGACCACCACGTTTTTTAAAGAAAGTTTTTGATTGCTTTACTCTTCTTTTTAATATATGAGATGCTTTGCATCTTTAAATATTCCCATTCATTTATTGTTTTCTTCCAAAGCTTATGAGCGTGGACAAGCAAATGAAAGTGATTTCCACCCCGCCCCCCCCCTTC
>NW_008795259.1:2223380-2228305 GCF_000699145.1 Aptenodytes forsteri | reverse complement strand
CCCCCCCCCTTCCCCTCTTCCCCCCTTCTCCTGTTCTCTTTTAACTGCTTGGTTTGTACTGCCCTGGCTTGGTATCTTATTGCTAGCCTCTTTGTGTGGCTGCCAAGGTTTCTTGCATAATTTTCTTGACAAATGGCTTACTCATTAATATTTCAGCCCTGTTCCTACCAACCTCAGAGAAGTGGTATGCCCCAGGCAGGAAAATGTAGTTCCTTCCTTAGGAGCCTTCTAATCTTTTCCTTAAATACTTTGTCAGAGCCCATGACAGATAGATGAAGACGGTGCAGTTCAAACTAGAGATGACTTCTTTGTACACACGTGACCATACATTTTTCTAACTTGGAGATGTTGGACTGCGGTGGAGTCTCCGCTGCAGACATCTACATTTTCTCTTCTTTATCAATACTGAAGTCCGTGAGACTTATTGATTCTGAAGTAAAATCCGTAGAGAAATTTGTCTCGTGTCTTTCTTTTTTTGATTGGCTGTTGGAATACACATAGTTCTGGTAAAGGCTCTGTCTGTTCACAGACTTTAATTATTTCTATAATAGAGACAGACCAAGGCGTGATAGTGCAGCTGAGTTAGAGTTTGAGTTGAGATCAAGTTCACATCACAGCTAGGTCTGAGATGTGGATCTCTAGTGATATTTTGGCTCAAGATGATAGCAAATATTTGAAACTGATCTCTTTAGAGCTTGGTGTGACAGAAAATTGATATGACACAAAACTTGTAATACCCTCACCACCAATTAGGGTTGAAACATGATAAAGACTAGTTTGATTTAAATGTTGATTACATACATATTAAAACTGTGAAATATCTCCCTGGTTTAAAATATTAATTATATTTATTATTTCATATTACTATTTAGATTATTCTTTTAAACTACAGCATGATGTCTAGGGTATTACTAAGGAGGGCATCTGGAGATGTATGCTGAGTCATGGATTTCCCTGGTTCCCCTCAAGAATGGAGGGAGATGGCAGGAGTCAGACTACTACCGGGAGATAGCAGGTAGAGCTGAAGACTTCTAGTTCGTGGATGAACTGAGTGATTCATGTTAGCTGCCTCCTCTGGCATGACCCATCTAAGTCATTTGCTTTTCTTAGTATTGGGTGGGCTGGGTTTGTTTTTCAAGTTTAATTTTTCACTGTGCCATATGAGGTGTCTGAAACTTGGGTATTTGGGTATGTTGAATATTTTGCAGATGAAGGTTAAGTTGAAGGATATCTTCTTTGTCTACCATAGGCATCTCCAGAGGGCTGGGCTGCTCCTGCCATTGCCAGGGAGGTGCAGCACTTCTCCGGAAGGGAGATTACAGCTTCCTGGTTGGCCCACCAGGAGGATCCAGCACTTCTGGTGGCTGCAGTTGAACCATTCTGCCTTAAATTTTAAAAATAAAGCATATACCTATAGCTTTATGCTTTTCTGCAGTGTATTGCAGTGTGTGTCTTCATCCCACAGAAACCACTGACACATGGCAGTGCGCCTATAGCTGACTTTCTCTATGTGAGAAGCAGTGCTGAAGTTCAGGAGGTTCGGTTGTTTCAGGAGTGCAGCATGTACCATGTTTATCACCCCCCATGCTGTGGAGTTGTTGTTTTATGGTGTAGTGTTTTGGATTACTATCATGGAAATTTTTAATACTTAAAATTAATTATTTATACTTCCTCTGCTGTCCTTTGCACTGTTACCAAATCTGCACGTGTCCCATTCTTGGCATTTAATAACTGACTGCAAAAATATTATTACTCCCTTCTCCTGTTAAGACATTGGTTTTCTTCTGTTCAACTGAAAATGGTATGGTTGGACTGCTCACCTTAAACTTCTGAATTTTGCACGTTAATCGTTTGGTGTCTTCCCATCTTCTAGAACCAGAAGTCTGAATTTGTTTGCCTTTGGTTTTTATTTTATAATGTCAGTTATGCTGTACACTTTTCTCTTTTAAAAAATTATATACTCTCCGAATAATTCAGCAATTTGATGTACCTGATGAGCTTGCTGATCACAAATTCCAGTGTGTGGGTACTCCTGAACTGCTTAAACCAAATTCACTACAGGTTGTCTTGAAACCCAATTATGTCAATCTTTGAAACAGTCTTATACCAGCTAGGCAGCACAGCTACAGAGTCTGCACGTATTTTGACTACTAAAACACATTTTAGCTGTCTTGAATCATATGTCTTGAAGTATCATCCTTTTAATAAGTGGAAAACTTATGGATAAACCTGAACAATCTTGGAGTGACACTGTGTATCGGAGAAACTAGTGCCTGTAGCAGCCTTTGGAGGACCACATGGAGAACTGAAACTTGTTGCAGTGTGATGTGAATATGACATTTGTCATCATTTGCAATATCCAACCTGAAACTGAATGGTGATTGTACTAAAGTGATGATTCAAAACACTTTAAAACTGCTGCTTGCCTAGAGGTCCTTGCAGAAGTGTGTTCCTCTCTCCAAAGACTTGCTGCCCACTATGACTACCTTAGCCCATCCTGCAGTCCTCAAGAATGGTGAAGGTGGTTGAAGGTGTGCCTCAGAAGTATGGACCACGTTTTCTGTGCTTGCCTTCAGGTGTTCATGTATGTAAGACAAGGCATGAAATACTGGCCTTTGTTCATACAATAGGCATCTTCTGGATCAGTGAAAAAGGTACGTGGTTGTTAATACCTTTTATTTCATATTTAAGAAGGTCTTACATGTAACGCTGAGAGAAAACATGGTCATGCCTTATCCCAGAAAAGGTTTTTTAATTTTCTCTCTCAGTATTGCAAGCCTCAAAATATTGCTAAAGGTAGCATCATGATTAATGTATCACTATTAAAGAGCAGACAGCAAGCCAGCTTATGACACATTTTTGCTTCAGTTAAGAAAAATAATAAAAAAAATAAGTTATTCTGTATGTTTCTTGGAACTTGCTGATGGATTATTAACTAGATGAACTCCAAGTACATGAAAAAATTAAGAGCCAAATACTTAAAAGTTTTATGTTATCTTGCCTGGTGCTTTGTAGTGCATGCAATATTTTGTTCCATTGGGTGTTTAGCCATCATCAGGGACATCTGAAAATGTTCTGCCCTTGGAAGGTCAAGTTCTAAAATGGATCCATTCTAAGTTGTCTGTAAGGCTATTTCAGAGGTCTGTGTCTATAACATAACATAAATGCAGCATGCTCAATAAGAGTGAAAGTCTGCTCTGGTGTGCAACAATATTAAAATGCATTTTAAAATGAGCTTGAAAAAACCTGAGCTTGTTATTAGTATTGCATGCAAAATAATTTCTGTTATATCCTATGCAATGTGGGTACGGTCATGGCAATACAATGATATTTGCTGCTGTATGTCTACATAGTTTTCAAAACTAAAATTCAATGCTTAGCTAAATTGCTAAGCAGACTGGTAAATGTCCAATTTTAGCAGCCTAGCATATGTTTATAATTTTTGTTTTAACATATGCTATGTTGGTTGAACTCCCCTCCCTACACATACGGTAGATAAAAGCTGTCACATCACAAAATGGTGGCAGCCCAACTTTTCTAACATTTTCCATGGCACTTCAGAGTCTTGCATTAATTAGCTATTCTTGGATAGGAGACAGGCTCTCATCTTTGTACAATTTTGGTTTCAAACCCATCATGTACTTCAGTTTATGTATGCAGCAGCCCATCTGTGTTTCTGCAGCCATAAACAGTAAAAAGCACAGGGCATACAGAAAAGCGGTCAGCGAGAGTGAGGATGCCCTTGGTTCACAGATAGGAATACCAAGCAAGTGGCCCTGGAAGCAGGCGTGTTTGGTTCACTGGTGGGCTCTAGTTTGCTCAAACAAGAGTGTTCTCTCTCAGCTACTTTTCTAGGAGAGGTGGGTGAATAAAACAATGCTGGTGCACTGTCCTTTTTCTTTTCTTTGTGAGCTGCTAAACTACCCCCCTTTTCTCCTCCTTTTTCAAGGCAGGTGTAAGGAGGAATTTCCCTGAGCCTATGATTCTTTCCTAAACCTCAGTGGGAGTAGACGAGACTTGTGACAAATACTGCTGCAGCTGTGATAATGCGGTCTTAATCCTTGCTGCACTGTGACATGGAAGCCTGGATTTAGACATGAAAGAACATGCCTTAACAGTACAGCAATATGATCCCTTATCATATCAAACTGCTTTTTGCATGTGCACCAAAAACATGGTGGGTTTTTTTTTTTTTTTTGGTATTCTGTCTGCTGTTTCCCTGTTGTTAAGCTCCTGACTGTGATGTCCTTCTGCATGTGTAATGTCTACTGTGCTGCTGCATGGGGAGATAGTTGGCTTTTCTGTGGGGGATGAAGGAGCCTTGCCCATTAGCTGAAACTGCTGTAGAAATGGCGCAGGGTCTGTGGTAGAGGACTGACATTGGCAAGTGGGGTCACATCTGTGCCTGGTCTATCCACAGTACGGACAGGGTTGTTCTGATGCCTTCATCCCTGGGTGGCATGGGTGCCACCTCCTGCCCTCTGGTCTGCCTTGAAGCTGCTCAAAAGCTCATACCCACGTGCAGGCATTGTTCCAAATGTATTGCCAAAACATAACGTATGATATCATCCCTATCAAAGATCCAAGTTCCTGCAGTTGTATTAGACATCTCAGTATGGAGATTGAGGTATAGGGTCAGGCCCATGGAGCTTCAGAGGAGCTGCTGAGGTAGCCGGGAACATGGCAGTGGCAGTGTCAAGGTAGGGACCTGTATAATAGGAGTTAGTGGGCCTGGTGCTTGCATGTCCACCTGTAGTGCTTTGAGAAGCCCCACTGGGAGCTGCTGGAGGGGCAGCCTGCTTCCAAAACCCTGCATCGGCTCCCAGCTGTGAGTCAGAGCCACTGTCAAGCTGTTGTGGTTTAACCTCAGTTGGGGACTGAGTACCACACAGCTGCTCGCTCACTCCTTCCCCCCCCCCGCCGGT
>NW_008795259.1:2214122-2222683 GCF_000699145.1 Aptenodytes forsteri | reverse complement strand
AAGCACTGCTTAGCAACAACTAGAACATCGGTGTGTTATCAACATTGTTCTCATCCTAAATCCAAAACACAGCACTGTACCAGCTACTAGGAAGGAAATTAACTCTATCCCTGCCAAAACCAGGACACAAGCCCAGAGCATGTGACCCACTGGTAATGCTGGTGGAGCTCTTTGCCATCTTTGGATTGTAGATGCCAGTGGTGGTTGTTCAATGTTTATTTCCCGTTTATGTATTTGTTTTCAGCTACAGGACCTACAGCTGCTGTTTGGCTTGCTGTGGTTGTTAGCTGGCTGGCAGTCTTTGCTGTGGGATTCAGGTTTTGTCACTGTGCACAGAAACCAGTTTTGTTTTACTGCCGAATAATAAGCATGGTGGAAATGAAGGAAGAAAATGATAAATTTAAACTGTGCTTTTTCAGACCTTTAGATAGATGTCTACTAGAAATAACTGTCTATTACACTAATTACTTATGTTCACTTGTATCCTTAACATCAGTTATTTATTGCTAGCCGAAAGGTAAAGAGATTTCTTTATTTTCCAGTGTTGCTCTCCACCCTGGTAAACATTTCTTTGATTTGAAGGTTTCTTGTACAGTGTAAAGAGTGTAAACATGGCTTTTTCCTTCCTTCTCTACGGTTTCTCTCTGCAAATGTAATTTATCACCAGTTGAGTTGAACTGAGCCCAATACCATTTTTCTGTAATGATCCTGGAAGTAGCACACATGAGTCTGGTGGGAGAGGGGAGCAGAAGAGTGTTGGTGAAGGACTTCAGTGTTTCTGGCGCTCTTGTGGTATCATGTCAGTGACTCCTTTACTGCTTGTTTGCTGTTGTCTGCAGTACTTGAACAGCTTATCGGATAACATTGGGTAACTAACTTTTTTCTTCTTACTGCTCACAGTAGATTTTGCTTTAGATTAGAATAATAGTGCAGATAGTAATGCAATTTAACTATTTAAGGCACAAGCATAGTGTTAGGATGAAAACTCTGATCCAAGCTCATCTGTAGGTTTTTCTCCTGTACGAGTTTGTGAAGAGTATATATCACTTGCTCAGAAAAACTCGCTTTTCTGAACTATCAGAAACTGATAGCAGTGTTGCTCATTACAAATACTGAAAAATCATCAGGTAAGCCCTTAAAGATGTATATGTTAGAGACTTCCTTAAAAATCATGAGTCTTAAAATAAACAAACAAACAAAAGTCCCTTCCCCCTCTGCCCCCAACACTTACGGTTCATGTTCTAATTTCTTTTTCCATAAAGTTGTAATCACGAGAAGAACTGTTTACGTGAAAGTTAAACTTCTCATATGGTTGTCTGATTCTCAGAGGAATGGTATTTAGGAAAGCAGCAAACATCACGAGACTCACGATAAAGTCACGAGAGTTTTTCATACGTTACAGTTATGTATAAGTTTTGAATCAAATTTTTTAGAAAAATAAATGTATAGGCAGATGGTGATATTTACTTAAGGGAAGCTGAATTCATTATCTGACTAGAACTGGGTATTTCAAGCAGCTGTTTGAAAATGAGAACTCACTTTCCATGAAGGAGAACGTATGTTTGGGGAAAATGGAGCCTCTTTTCAAATGTAAGGCTATCCCTCATTTAGTCTATGTCAGAGGGGTTTCTGGTGTGTGTGTGTGTGAATTCATTTATGGAAGAACCTTATCAGTAATGGCCAAGAACTAATTTGGTGAAATAGTTTTACAAATTCTTAAAATAAAAAAAAAAAGCAACAAAAACCAGTCCTTCTTAAAAGTTTCAAAACTAGATAAAAGCTGTAGCTGCTCTTTTTTCTTAAGATATTCGACCAGAAAAAGGGTTAAACCAAATATTTAGAAAAAAAAAGCAACAAAAACCCGTCCTTCTTAAAAGTTTCAAAACTAGATAAAAGCTGTAGCTGCTCTTTTTTCTTAAGATATTCGACCAGAAAAAGGGTTAAACCAAATATTTAGTAATCTTATGCTGCCCTGCCAAATTTAATTTCTGACTACCTAACTTGCGTTTATTTTGATTTATTGAGATACAATTACTTCAGGAAATAGAGCTATAGAGAACATCCAGGCATAAGCCAGAAGAAAGGAAGCCAAATATGAACATACCCGTTGTCTTTTACAGATCTGTTTTTTGGGGACTCTGTATTCTAGAATGTCTGTTCTATTTGCATATATATTTTTGGAGCTTAAGAGTATGAAAAATAATCTTAGCTTGTTTGTTCTTTTTTTACACTTGTTTCTCTTATGTTCCTGTGGAAAGCTAGCCAAATAGTGTAATCCTAGCGTAAAGATGGAAGGCTATCCCTTGAAGACTGTGGTCTATTCATTGCTTATGTCCTTTCTTTCCCCGTGTCTTTAAGAAGACTTTCACGGGAAATTCTTTCACCCAGAAAACCTGTGGCCCTGGATATCTTGGTTCATAGAGAAATACAAACCAGTTTGTTGTCTGGAGCAGAAAAGCTAGCCAAATAGTGTAATCCTAGCGTAAAGATGGAAGGCTATCCCTTGAAGACTGTGGTCTATTCATTGCTTATGTCCTTTCTTTCCCCGTGTCTTTAAGAAGACTTTCACGGGAAATTCTTTCACCCAGAAAACCTGTGGCCCTGGATATCTTGGTTCATAGAGAAATACAAACCAGTTTTTTGTCTGGAGCAGATGCCTTTCCCCAGTCACTTAACTTCTAATGCTTCTGTTTTCCCATTCCGTAATAAGCAAATTGTAACGCTTAATTATTTTACTGGAATCTATGCTAATATCTGTGAAGCCCAACTATAGATTTTTAAGGGATTTTGCATCTCAGAATGGGTTTAGGCATTTGGAGTGACTGAAGGGATCGTGATTCTCAAAAGTCTTTGATTTTGGAATTATCTCTTTGAACGCTACAGAGTAATGCAGCTGTGTACACGTGAAGCACAAAGCCTGTTTGTAAACAGGGAAGATGTGTAAAGATGGCCCTTTGATAGGAAACGAGTTGGTCAGTTCAGACATCTTTCAGAATCTCATAACTTCATTCACCTTCCTGATATTTGGCAAGCCCCCCTGCCCAGTACAGTGGTGTAAGCTGTGAAAATAGCCATTCTGGGAACATATGGTAAAGGGGTTTTGTGCTCACCCCAAAATGCTACCATTGGTTCTGACTATGTCGAGCCTTTATTGTGAATCTTGTGCAATACTCATATGTGAACTTACTATGCTGTTTATATGTAATTATATGCCTTGTGGTCTGGCTGTGTGTTTTTTCAGTGGTTCAGTGGTTTGAAAGGTTAAACTCATTTTGTTGGGCATTAAGTAAGAATTAGAGATGATTGCATAGTGTGTGCCACATGCATCTGGTTGATGTGGAACGCCTTCCGTACCTTCTGCTAATGAGGGCAGATGACACAACAATAAGTTAATGCTTGGGGTTTTATTATAAGCAAGTCCCTGACTGCTGAAAGGCATTGTTAAATTTCTGAGTTTCTCATAAGTAGTATTTAGTTATTGCCTTGTATTTTAGCCGGATGAAAAATACTGTTTCAAAGAAGGCCTGATGGTTATTCAGCTGTAAAGAATAGCAGTATCTGGAACAGAGTTAAGGCTACGTCTAGAGTCATTAATATTGATGCAGTGATGCAGAAAACTGATAACTGAATAAGATATCCTAGCTGAAATTTGATCACAAGGGTATTTTCCCTCCTCTGAAGTAAAAATAGTGATTTATAATGGGAACTTTGTCATATTAATCAAGCAGACATTTGGATTTCACTTATCCCTGAGACACTAGTAATTCCTGCAGCAAGATTGCAGTTCCTAACTCAATTTTTAAACTTTTTTTTTCTTTCTCTAGATCATAAAAGAGTTTGCAATGGCAATGCTCTGGAAATTCATGAGAGTAGCTAAGTATTCTAAAACATCTTTATCACCAAAAGTAAGGGTAAGAGGAATTCCTGCCAATTCAAGGCATTCTTCATCCAAGTCTGTACCTTCGGATTTTGCTGCCAGCACACCCTGCTCAAATACTGTGGAACTGCTTGGTAAAGCTTATCCTCAAGACATCTACAGCAATGTCACAGAGAAGATTCTTTCCAAGGTGGGGAAGAACTTGCACAACAAAAAGCATCACCCTTTGTGGCTAATCAAGGAGCAGGTGAAGGACCACTTTTACAAACAATATATAGGACGCCATGGGACACCGCTCTTTTCTGTCTATGACGGTCTTTCTCCAGTGGTTACAGTACAGCAGAATTTTGATAGTTTGCTTATCCCACAAAACCATGCCAGCAGAAGGAAAGAGGATAACTATTACTTGAATCGTGATCACATGCTAAGAGCACATACATCAGCTCATCAGTGGGACTTGATACACTCTGGCCTAGATGCCTTTCTGGCAGTGGGAGATGTCTACCGCCGTGACACAATTGATAACTCCCACTACCCAGTCTTCCATCAGATGGAAGGAGTTCGGCTCTTCTCCTGTCATGAGGTAGGAATTCTCTAGTTGGGGTGAAAGATTTTGGGTAAGTTGCATGATCTTGTATTTGCTGTAAGCAAAGTGCATGCACATAAACATGATACAGCAACACGTGTTATGCTGTGCATTGATAAAGATCAAGTGATTGATCATGTAGTAATACTTTTAATTTGGGAAAAATATAGGTGGAAAATGTTGAATTTGAAAAAAAACTATAAACTTCCCCAGAAAAATGTGGAAAAAATGGAAATAGAGTATTCTTGAAAGCTAGCAAAATAAAACATTATCTGAAGGGAAACGGCTTGTTCAGCTAATGATCTGCACGATTCAATTCTAGTTCTATCGCAGGTCTCTTCCAGTGAGGTCACTTTACCAAAAACTTTGTCATATTAGTACTTGAAGGACTCATGGATGTGAGTTGTTGCAGCTATATCCAGAGTGCAGTTTTTATTCTGTCATCTTTTTTCTTTTAATAGCTTCAACGTTCTGTAAATGAATGTCTCTTTTTAATGAATTCTTCCAGTCTTCATCTCATCCTAAAGCTGCATTGCAGGATTCATCTGTTGCAGCTGATAGTTACGGGTGTGTGATACATATACAGTAAACTCTGAGTCCAGAGGCATTAGCTGAAGAGCTCTAGGTAGATGTCCAAGACTCTTGAGTTTATATATTTTGTTGGCACAGCTTGCATATTCTGCAAATGCTTGGGTGTCATTAAGTATTCTGCTGTATCACTGATCAGTGGTAAATATAAGCCAGTTTGTTTTCCAACTAGTAATTGATTTGTATAATTTGTGTATGCTTGTAGCAATACTGCCAAATTCACATTTCTGTAACTAAAACTAGCTTATTCTAATAACACTGAGATGTAGACCGTTCTTAATGTGGTTGCCAATGGGTGACAGGAGCTTGGCAGGGAAGCCTGATGGGTTTGGATGCCTGAGGGAAAACTAGGGTTATCATAGAGCACTGCTTTTCTCACTGGTGGAAAGGGTTCGTGCTGCCTGCACTGGTGTTTCCCACCCCATGCTGTCAGTGCTTCTTCCACTTTGAAAACATACCTGCCTCTGCAGATACCCTGTGAGCTATGTGGCGTCGAACACAGCTTTGGTAACTAGGAAATGAAATCTTGCAGATTTATCCACTCTTGTCTGTTTGCTGTTCTTTTCCCATAGGCCTGTTTATGAATACAATCAGGGTATATGCAAGAGAAAAATGTACAATACTACATTAAGAAAATGCCATTTCTTAATGGTTTATGTTCATGACAATTTTTTTTACTTGAGCAGCAGTTCAGGCATTCGGATGGAAAGATTTTATCTGCTACAAAATTGTAACATCGACACTCTTGCAGGATGGAATTTCTGCAAACTTAGGTGTGATTGATCTAATTATTGAAATTATTGTTAATGAATATGACCCTTAAGAAATTTTGGTCCTAATGACAGACTATTTCTTTCTTCTCTACAAAGTTAGTAATAGGAATAATAGTAATAATAGGATTTTCCTAACTGGGAAGAAAGTTACAGAAATGTTCACTGACATCTTCTATCTAGAAATACACTATGTGTAACAATCTGATTCGTTGCATTGTAGATTGCTTGTTTCTTTTTCTCTTCTTTCTTTTTCCCCAAGAAAAATGATTGAGATGTTACTGGAGAATGTTAATAGCTGATGAATTTGAAGTTAGCTATGTGCTGGAAAATGTGTCTGTCTCTTGAAAGATGAAAGTCCGGTTGACTTTCTGTACTGATGAAGAAAGAATAGTGGTATGGTATACAAGGTGTAAAGTCTTGTTTATTGGGCAACACACGTAAATTCTAAACCTGAGCATGATCTAAAGCATCCGTTTTTGCTTCAGTTGCAGATTAAATACTGACAGAGTCTTGCAATATGTAAAACTTCTTCCAGTCATCATCACAAGAGCCTTGTGGAAAAAATTGAATGTGTAATTCTGAAATTTCACTGGGGACTGTTTCTCTGTTTTATTCTCTGGTTGCCTGTTCAAAATAACCCGAATTTAAATAATTCCAGAAGGAACTGTCTGAGTGGAACAAAGACTATATGGAAGTAATACTACATGAGAGACATATTTTTAAAATATTTTTAAAATTCATTTATTTATACCCATGTTTAAGTTGTAACCCACTGAGCAGAAATGTGTGAATGTCAGGGCCTGTTACCTTCATCTCAGACTTTTCATTCATAACCAGACTGCAATCTCTGGCGAGAGGAAATTTGTACAGTACTGAGGATAAGAATCTTTGGAACTAAGGGGAAAAACTGTTAGCTCTTAGCTACAAGCCCTGGGTACATTTTATCTTATGGCCAATACAATAATTTTATATGCTGTAGTCAGTTTACTGCTCTACTTTGTTCTTTTGATTTATACATTTATCATTTGTCATCTTCTCAGTGAAAATGACCACAGAACTGGGGGGGTGAGAACAAAACCCAAAACATAGTGGTTTTATAGGAACTTGAATTTAGAGGAATTTGACATCTCATTTCAGTTTGGGAGGGAGAAAAAAGGTCAGTTCATCCTCAGCTGAAATTTTAGGCAGGATAAGAAAGATGTAGAAGATGTAGAAAAGTGTCTCTCCTTTACAAATACCAAATTCTGTAGTCAAGGCTAGGTTAAAACTTCTGCCCTGTGACTGAAACCCTTAGTATAATTCTTCTTCATATCAAAGTTAAAATCAATACACTGGAAGTAAGAGCTGGAAAAATAAATCATAGTTTGGCAATTTTACGTTGTTTTACTCTGAGATACTCGTGAGCTATTTGCTTCTTTGGCTATACTATTTTTCATGATGGTTGGTTGATTACTTTTGTAAGAGAAAAGTAATCTATGATTCGAAGATGGGCAGGTAACTAATGCTTTTCTGCAGCTTTGTATGAGTGCAGATATTAAAGTACTAAAGAAATCCCCATCTTCCAAACTAACTCATTGCTAAAAGTTAGAATAATTCATGCTGAAATTTCCCATAAACTTTTTGAAAATGTCCTTGGACTGCTAGCAAAGAACATTTGAATATCTATTTAAACATGTTTTCAGTATATTTAAAAATATTTTAGGTAATTATTACCTGAATGTAATATATAGAAGAGTTAGAAACTAACTAATAGAAATAGTTAAAACCAGTGCCAAAATAGCTTCCCAAATCTGCTTCAAAGTTCTGGACATACAATGAACTGTTCTTCTTAAATAATACCTCCAAATGGAATTTCTTTTGTATTCTCTCCCTTCAGCATGCCTATTTTCCTTCCATATATATTTTTTTTTTTCCCCCCTTCTATGGTATATGGCTTTTTTCTTTTTTTAATCCTTTGGGTTGGCAATATTGATACTGCTGTAGTCAGGTTTGAACTGGCAAACTTTCCTGGGTGGATTATAAAAGAAATTATTTCTGTGCTATGCTGTGGTCTTTGGTGCAGTTCTTTACTTACAACAATTTACGGAAAAGAGAAAAAAAAAAAATCTTAACTAAATTACACTTTGTGCATTTTAGCCTGCAGAGGGAGCCAATATAAACCCAATGGCAATCGCAGAACATTTTTCAGTTGACAACAACTAATGTTTACACATTAGAAGGAGACTTCATAAGGTATTTTATAGTCTGTACTGAATTACACGTAAAATTTAAGAGGAACAGATGGAAAACATAGGAATTGCTCCTCTAATTTAGTAACCTTGTTCCAATGGAGGCCAATACCAGATTGTTCAGATGGAGAAATGATGCTCTCATCAGGCTCGTTTGTGCTAACATTTGAAAACTAGAAAAAGGGAGACTGTGAAGAAATAGTAGGGGTACATCTTTATTCTTCATTGAAATGTTTTTGGTGGAAATGGCAACTTTTTTGTTAGGACACAATGGAAAACTGTAAATATTCCAGTTAAAAATAAGGGCTGCTCCTCCAAAGCAGTACATATAATTGCAAAAAAAATTTGCATATTGTAACTTCATAGTGTTTATATCCTGAAACGTAAAGACTCTCGTCCCAGGTAATAGAAATGTAGATTTTCTCTTATTCATATAAATACATACTCCTTTCCTCGTCTTTTCATACTTGTGTACCTTGGCCATATTCTTTGTGTATTGTTTTTAAAAA
>NW_008795259.1:2208221-2213995 GCF_000699145.1 Aptenodytes forsteri | reverse complement strand
TGTGCATGCCATCCTAGGTTTTCACTTCCAAGACTAGTGTCATTAGGTTTGACTTCTCCAAAATCCCATATGTTACTGCAGCTTTGGACACTGTGCTTCTGTTCTGACATTGTATCAAAGGAAAGCTCCTTCCGTCTTCAGTCCACTTTTTTTTTTTTCTCCTCACATGTAAAGGAATTTAAATAAATTTATAGTGTTCCATTTAACTTTGTATTGCTAGTCAGAAGGAGACTTGACATGTTACCAAATTTGACTTTATTCTTATTATGAGCTAAATTGTGAGTAAAATTCATGCCACATGGTAAGGTCACTTCAGTTTCTTTCTGACTTCTGCTTTGTAATGCAGCATCAGTCAGATATGCTGATAAATCCTGGTAATTATTAATTTTTTTTTAGTTCTGCATGATGACACAATATTCAATGTTTTGCACACCTTCACTTAAAGAAAAAACTTCTTGTCCTTATGCTAGTCAGACACATAAATGTTCGATTTATGGCTGCAGGAAATTTCTTTTCCGGTAGTAGTAATTGACTGATCATATTCAATACAATAAAATAGTACATTTTATTTTAGTCTGCACTGAAGGAATAAATGTACATGAAATCATGGCATCTTGGATGTGTCAGTGTTTTATGCAAGACTTAGATGATTTTTTTTTTTAACCCCTCCCCCCCTTGCTCAAATATGTGCTTGAGAAGAATTGACATCAAAAAGGAGCGACTGCAGGCGATTCTTCATTTTATTCAAGCTTTGACTTTCCTGGTTTTATGTATATAAAAATGTTGAAGTGTTTCTAATTCAAGACATGTACTTAGCACCGTTTAGTCATTGTAATAGTGAAATTGGTGTATCAGTTTAAAGCTGCTCATATTGACATAGCAATGTCCGTGAATGGAAAGAAGGGAGTAAATATTAATACAACTGTAAGGTATCTTTTTTTCTCAGTATAACCCCGTCCACAGCTGTGCTGGAGTTGACAGGAGTTGATGGAGCCTCTATGGAGAATACCAAAGTGCCTCTCGGTGCCTGACTGTAAGGGAGGCTGTTTCCTTGCTGCTCTCTGTCTTTCGGGGACTCCCCTGGGGCTGTGCTTTCACAGCCTGTGCGAACTGGTGGAGATTCACACCTGTGCCAAAAGTGGCCCAGCCCCGTCCCACGTGCCAGCGCGTCTCTTGGTGCCACCAGTATGCTGATAATTGATTACCGAGCTGAATTTGACCATTTTCACGTCCCTCAGTTTCTTCCCTTCTCCTGGGTTACTTTGCATCCAGATCCACCTTCCAGCCTGGCTCAGTGCACCGCTGCATGGACGCTTGTCCTGGCATGGAGAAGGAGATGGTCATATAGCTGGTTTGTCAGGATGGAGAGGCTGGCAGGTTAGAGGGCTTGGGTATGGCTAAATGTATTTACTCTAATGGTTCTTGCACCTATTTTATTGCCACATCTGATATAATCTACTAAAATAGAATTTTGCTTCAGACAGTAATTGCAGTATCAACATTTCAGGAATAATACAGTGGTAAGGAAAAGTACTTCTATCTGTAGATAGATAGTAGATAGATTGTAGATATGCTGTATTTTAAAGGCAGTGTCCAGACTATCTGTTCCTTGCAGTCTGAGGAACCAGTTTTGAGCTGGGGGGTGAGGGGAGGAGTGAAGGGGAAAAGGAAGAAGAGAGTTTCATGTCCTAAAATACTCCTGATGGGGGAAAATAAAAAATACATCTTCTAATGTGTAAATACAGTGTGTTTAGTCCAAAGAGGGAAAATCTCTGGTTTGAAGGGTGTTTCTGGCTTACTGAGGGTAGTCTCTTCAGTCAATAGAGAGAAAAAATAGCTACCTGTAGAGGGTAGTTCAGAGCAGGAACCTAATTTAGCCACTCCAGGTTCCTGTGTGAGGGAGCCTGTGTCTGTCCGTTGACCACCCAGTGAGTCTAAGACGATTAACCTCCCTAGGCTAATGCTGGCCTCTGTAAATACACCCTAGCTTTCAAAACGGCATGCTGGATGACTGATCTGCCCTGCTGGTAGTAAATTAGTGTTAGGGTGAGTATCATCTGCTTCTTCCAGCCAGTGCAGAAATAATGCCAGTAGGAAGAAGGGGGTTTAATCTTTCAGGTGAATACTTGAATAAAGAATCTGTTATTTAAAAGTGTAATACCTAGTTTTGTCAAGCTGCTGCCTTTTGATTAGTAAAGGCATTTTTGTTAGACTGGTGGATAATCATTTTATTCGGTATTTCTCTTTTTCCTTTTTTATTTTGTATTTTTCTGCAGTGCACTAAGGAGATTAACCTGAGAGGTGTTTTCTCAGTCTGCCAGCCGAGTCTCCTTCTGACTAGCAATACAAAGTTAAATGCTACTGATGGGATTCTTTTTTTTTTTTAATTCCCTCAATCCATTTTGCTGCTAGCTTGCATGCTATCTAAACTCAGACTCCTCCTGCATGCGTTGTCTGTATGAAACGTGCTAGAAGCTAGTCTTAATTAAGTGTGCCCAGCATTTGTAGGCTACCAGAGGTTCACTTGAACTTTTTTTAGAGCACTTAGTGCACTGAAGGCATCAAACTGCAATTAAAACAACTTCTGTGGGCATCTGTGAGTTGTTAAGGTTACATGCTGTTCGTGGCATCTCCTGAGTAGGAGCTAGTTATGCTGGGAGGCTTAATGTGAAGAAAATTTCAATGTGTGATTTTTCCCTCCGTGTGTGCTTGGTTGACTATGGGAAGGTGGAGGAGGAGGGGTAGGAAAGGGCACTAGAAACACTTTCACAATTAGCTCTCCCTACCCTCCAGACTTGACAGAGTTGGTTTTTGTACAGCTGTAAGGATTTCCAACAAAAATTCTCTTTAGAGTGTAAAACTTCCTGCTTGTCTCCCCAAGACACAGAGCCTCCAATGACATGGCTTAGTGAGAATGTTTTATTGGTCTCTCTGAGAGGATGTAGATTTGCTGGTATGTATCTGTCTGGGGTCGCCTGGCCAGAAGTGTGTGGAGATATACAGGAAACAGAAATCTTCGACTTGCGGCAGATGTCGTGGACAGCAGCCTCTGCATGAAAAGCAAGTCTGTCACATCCCAAATACAGCCTGCCCCTGTGCTTTGTAATTTATCTGGAAACCCCAGACCAAGACCATGAATCCTTAAATGCCCCATAGACAAAATTTCTGTACCCGGAAAGGTGCTGTGTGTGGGAAAATGCAGGAAAATGGTAGTCCTTAAATGAATAAAATGTACCCAAGATGAATCAAATGTAAGCAGCTTAAGGTCTCATTAAACTGTCAGGTTTGGGGGGTTTTTTTGGGGTGTGTTTTGTTTTGTGGTTTTTTTTTTTAAAGTTCATTTGATTACAGCTTTTAAAAAGCGTTGGGGTTTTTAGTATTTATTTTACATCATTCAATTAATAAAAAAAGTTGAAGCTGTGATAAATGCCATTGTGTATTGTAGGTTTTGGTATATAATTTACATATACTGTACAGTGTACTTTGTTCTGCATGATAACTTTCAAAGAAACAATCAGAAAAAGAGAGATGTTTCCTTTATAAATTAATATTTTCCTGTAGCTAATCATGGTATTTGAAGATATGGTACAGAAATAAAACAAATCGTATTGTTTGAATATTTCTGTTCTTGGGATGGTTTATCTCTGTGTTTAGTGAACAGAATTTTTATAAAATGAGTCTTTACATTTGTTTTTCATGGTGGAGACTTAGCAGGTAAGATTCCCACTTAAATCAATAAAACTTCATTCTCTGTTTTCATTTAGAAAGTCGTTGGTGCAAAACACTGGTGTTTTTGTGGTTTTGTTCTAGTTGTTTTCCAACATTAAAGATGGTGAAGGCTTACAGTTGTTTGAGCAAGGTCATCGCACTGCACACAAGCAAGAGTGTCACACCATGGAGGCAGTGAGGCTGGTGGAGTTCAACCTGAAGCAAGTGCTCACAAAGCTCATGGCTCACATCTTTGGTGATGGTAGGTTCTTGCACCTTTTTTCCTGGACTGCTCATGGCTGTAGGCATCCAGACTATTGAGAAACATTTTGCTGCATAATAGAAACAGGAGGCTTAGGAGTGATGGTGACAGCTGGTATACTGAAGCAGCCATGTAGGTTTTTTTTTTTCCTAATGAGAGATATAGTAATTTTAGGAGTCTTCATTCATATTCTTTACTATTACATTTTTGTCTTAAATTTGGTCGGAGTTCCATCCCAGTGTCTTTTAATGTCAGAGTAACTGGCTACTGATTGACCTTTCAACTCTAATCTGTGTTTTATATGCTACTGTTCTTCAATACTATTATATCCACACCTTATAAATTTACGGAGCACAGCCCAAGAGGCCACATGCTCTTCTCTTGGTTTTCCTAAATGCTGACACACACAACACTGTGTTGAATCATCAGGTTTTTGTGAAGAGGTTTTGGTATGCAGCGTGTCAGGGTAACATAGTGGGCATGAATACAGGTAGGGACATGCGCCAGACCCAACTACAGGCGTTCATCTGGCAGAAGCCGTGTGTTAAGAGTGGATGCAGTGTACCTGTCGGTGTGGGTCCTGCAAGGAGAGACTGCTCCAGCTCCAGCGCAAAGCTGTGTGGGACCCCCTCTGCTTTGTACTCTTGGGCATCCCGTGTCCCTGGAGGGACAGACCATGGCTGCGGCATCGCACCTGGGGCTGCATCAGAGCTGGGCGCCACTGGGGAGCATGCAGGGCAACGGTCACATCTCGCACCGGCAGCGTGGAGCTTGACAGGAGAAGGGGGTATGTATGTTCATGTGCTGCTTTGCTGCATACACACCCAAAGTACCATGAGTGTTTTCCTTGTGCAAATAAATTAAACCTTGCAGCTGAGGGGAGATGGTGTTTGCTAAGTTTGCACCAAGCTGAAAAATAATTGTTGTTTGGTACTTAGAGTGGAATGAGGAAGGGTAACGAATGTCTGTGTATATGAATGAAATATCCTCTCCTCAGAAATACCTGCTTTTGGTTTCGGGAGTTGAATTTATAAATGGCTTGAGTTAAAATTGCCACATTAATGCTATTTCCTGGCAAGGAGGCTTCTCTTCTGAACTGATTCATTTTTCTGTTGAGGAAATACTGGATAGTATTAGAATGCACAGCGTATGCTGGCTACTTTCAAAGCTCTTTTAAGATGCCCACTGAATTTAAAGCAGTAGTTCCATGAGTAGATTTATAATGGTAGCAAGTCCTATATATGACTGCTTGAATATTTGTCTGAAATTCTCAAGTTCAATTTACAGCAAGCAAACCTTTTACCAGTTTTTGTTCTATCCCACCTGGACAAAATTTTAAGTTCCTGAGTTCGGTTTTTCTTGTGGTTGTATTTTACTTAACAGCAGCCTTTTGAAACATACAAAATTAGGATCAAAGTGAGTAATAGTAAGAATGATATTTTTTGATCAACCTCAGTTGCTGAGGATGTTGTTAAAAGTGAGCAATTTCTAGGAGTTATTAGTGATATCTGAGACTGCAGTGGCATCCTTCTCTAACTGTTGACAGATGCTGCACTTTAAGCTTCAGTATGTTGGCTATTACTAGTTCTTCTACAGCCTGCACAGTAGCTAGAAAAACATTAAAAAAAAATTCTTAAATGATTGTAACTGTACAGACTGAAAGTAGCTTCTGCCCTCTTACTGTAGTGATTTTCTATTTCTATGCCCCCAATATTTTTCCTGAAATACAAAGACAAGATATAGTGATTTAAATATAATTATCTCTTTTTTCTATTTTTTTTTTTTTTTTTTTTTTTTTTCTTTT
>NW_008795259.1:2198981-2208194 GCF_000699145.1 Aptenodytes forsteri | reverse complement strand
GATCTTTTTGTATCCTCTCAGTACAAACTGGAAAGTAATATTCAAAGAAGCAAAGTTCATGCTAGGCACTAGACGTATGAGATGGGTGCAGTGCAAGTGACCTGCGGCATACATAAATAAATTTGTCTTTTGGCAGCTGCCATCTTTTAATTTTCATTTTACTCTGCACTTTACACAATATTTTTGATTACGTTTGTGTCTCAACTCCCTTAGATTTTAACTTAAAATTTAAATGTATTTTACTGTATTTATTGCTCTTGGAAAAATTCTGTATTTTTTCTTCTTGTGAATATTCCATAAGGCCCCATGTTCTGTTAAAAGCAAAACTTTCATTCCTTTTATACTTCACATCAGTTTTATTCTTTACAGTCTGTGCTGTCAGCAGAATATTGCAGTGAAGTTGCACATCTTTTCTAGCAGGATAGCGTGATCATAGCTGCAGTAAGCTACTGAAATGTTGCATTGTCGTACAGTCAACTGTTACTCATAGGCAGATAGTTTGGATTGCAGGTTAAGTCTACTGTGCATCTTAGTTTTGCGTAAACTAGCTTAGGCCTGAAGTCCTGGACTTGGATAGCTGTGCTTCTGCAGTGCTTCTCTGGGAATTTACCAGCTCAGGTTGATGATAGATTGAGGGTCTCTGCAGGATTTCTGCAGAAAGGTCAGATCACTTACCTGTCTTTTTTTTTGGTGTTTTTTTTTTGTTGTTGTTCTTGTGTTGTTCTAAACTAGGTTAGTTTTCATAATATTTAATGATACAGTTTTGCTTTACCTGACTCATCCCACACTACCTGGATACTTTAGTGTTGACTGTACATGCCAGTAAACAATGTAATAAAAGTTGCTTAAAGATCACTAGGTTATCATGAGGAAGGTCAAAGACTTCATAAACATTTGCACCTACATTTATTCCCAAGGTTTGTCTTTTTATTTCTTTCTGGCTTTGCCAACTGGCAAAGGAATGATGGATATTAGAGAGGGGAAAGATCTGGAGCATGCAATCAGTTGTCTTAAATACTTGACAGTGTAAGATAGTTCTTTTTACGACATTTTCTAGTGGTATGCCATCTCTGATTTTAAATTCTACAAGTGATGGACTTTCAGTTTCTTTCATGAGATTTTGCTGTCAGGAAGCTATTTCAAATATTACGCCTAGAGATCACCTTTCTTAGTTTTCTTCTGTTACCTCCAGATACAGTGCACGCTTAAAATCCACTAATTTAACTTACACCTCCATCTCCGCATGCAGATCTGTCAGTGTAGGAAGTCTGTTCTGTCTCATTTTAGTTACCTTGTAACGAGGCTTTCCAAGGTTAGCTGTCTTAGGCTTCCTCATAAAGTCAATCAGTCTTTCCAACTCCAGTTCTTTCTCTAACCCTTCTGTAGTTTGCCAAAAGCTTTCTGGACCCTAAGAGATTCAGAAGTAATCTTACTATAGCAAATAGAAAAGAAAGACTGTGTGCTGGTTCTGTGATTTGTTGCTTTACATTAGATGGCCCAGACTTCACTGCTGTCCCATATTTATCTACCCAGTTCTAGGCACCGGTAAGAGAAGGCGGGAGGGTGAGTAATGCCGTGCTTTGACTGATGGTTCTGCCACTGCTGGTTCTGACTGAACAGCCACTGGATGTCTTTTAAATCAAACACATTGTTCTGCTCTTTTTTTCTTTTTAACTCTGTTGTACTGATATCTCCTTCGAGTGATGGAGATCTAGGAGTGTAAGGAGTTAAAAAAGAAAAAAAATTATCGAGGACACAATGGTCTGGCTAATAATAATGTGAGCTAACATAGGTTTATGGGCAGCTAGCTCCTGTCTACTGCAAGTGAGATGAATTAGCTGAAGCAATGAGGTGCAGAGTACTAAAAAATCAACACACACCTCAAGTGGCCACGGCTTAATACCTTCTGTGCTCCCCAGCACCTGCCCTGCACCCCTCTCCTTTTGCTCCCATAGACACCTTCTCTAAAAATAATCCTCACAGATTTTCTGGTCAGTGAAGACCATCTGGGTCTCTGGCTCTGTGCTGTAGCGTAGCAATAGGCTGCTTTAATGTGTTGGGTTTTTTTTTTCTTTTCTTTTTTTTTAGTGCCTTTGGTCAAGCCTTTTTCATGATGAGACTCAATTAGGCTGGCACAGACAGATACTTGTTTAGCTTAATATCTGATAACACCATTACGTTTGAGTGCAGGCTATGACCAATTCCTTACCTGGATTCAGTGCTCAGAAATAACGATAACTATTCACTTTTTCCTTACTAATTGGAGATGCGACATGTGAGTTACTAACAGACATGTACCCACTGGAAGGACTCCCGTGAACGCTGTGAGGCTGTCAAACAAGCAAGTGTCCTCTGCTAATACAAATCACCTCTTTAAACTAGGGAAATTACTGAGTTTGTATCTAGTGATCTGTCTTCGGTTAGAATCAGCACTGTGCTCTTTTAAGTGCCTCTGTGTTTTAAGACAGATAAGCATTTCTTGACCTCCTAAAATTTCTAGAAAAGGTCATTTTTGCCAGCATTTCATAGGCTGTATGTAAAGAAATAAATTAGGCCTAACCAGGTAATTTATATAGTACTACAGAAAGCCTAATCTTCGTAATCCTTTTGAGTCTTTAGTGGTTTAATTTGCTGAGTGTGAACAATGCCCTTTATTCCTTGGAATATATTGAGCACCAAGACAATATTTTGTATCTAAATAATAAATGTACCCATTTGTTCTGTGACAGTCTATAGAAATGCAGTTAGAAGGCTTAATCTTGCCGAAGGCTGAGCACCCTCTGCTTTTCAGTAAAGTCTTCCAGAGCCAAAAGCCTGAAAGAGCACTTGAATGTAAACTACAGAGGTATTCCCAATTGTCCTGGCTACTGTATGAATAAAATTATTGTGGTATATGGGATTAACTATTAATTTAGAGAACAGAATGAAGGTGAGACTTATTTCTTCATCATGAATTTGTTTTGTTCTATTGAGATTTTTGTTTGCTTATTTGCATTTAAAACAAATGCCTCAAGTACTAATATGCATTAAAATTCAAAATTAAGAGCTTTAAATTCATTTTTTTACCTTTTAAAGTTTATTTTAACTAAGAACAAAAAGCAGAGGAATCCTGTTTTCCCAGAGCTTCATTTTGAAGTAATCAGAGGATTAAAAATAAACCGTTATCCGAATGTTACTGAACATGAAACTACTTGAATATTCAGTGTGATTCTTGCTGCAGCTGCAAATTTTGCTAGCTAAATGATGATATTTTATATGTGCATGGCTTTACAGTGAATGCAGAGTTGTACAGCCCTAGAACTAAAAATGCATTTGTACCAAGATTGGGAAATTAAAAAAATGTTTTCCACACACCATACTGTTGTATACACATGACTTTTTTTCATCTATGTAATTTTTTTATTGTTATGCAAACAAAAAAACCAGTGAAGTGATTGCTGTAAGTCACAGTACAGTTATGGATGGTATAATTTCTAATGCTTCCAGTTTTCTGAGTTCTGTGTATACAATTATCAAAACACGTTCTTATCATTCTTAAAACTTCCTGAGATTAATTTTTAAGAGAGGAAAGAAAATCTAGAAGTACCAATGTGTTTGTTTTGAAACGTGCCCCTCCCTTTGAAAGTTCATAGCATCAAGAAAAGTTTTTGTTTTGGTAACTATTAGGTATTTTATGTTTTGGCTATGTACATATGCTTTTGTTGTAACTTACTGTTTCAGTTTCTGTAGCCACATTTAATGTTTCAGAAGTAATCAAAGAAATCTAATCCTTGAGGCTACACAAAATGTTTTAATTTGAAAAACTCTCAGTATAAATTGTGCAATTTCATGTTTTAAGTTCCTTTTATGAAACAAAACCAAAAAAGCCCGAAAATTAAACCCAGGGTTGTTAAGTTACCATCACCCAAACAGCCTTTGCTGTGCCCTTTATTTTCAAAACTGTACCTGCCTGGTTGTTAATGAGCCTAACGCTGATTAGCATTTGGCTTAACCGAAGGGAAAGATGGGCTTGGGGTTAAGGTATTAGCCCACAGAATTCGCAGTTCGATTCTCTTTTGAGTTTTTACAGTTCATGTTTCCGAGACTACTTTTTCCTGACACCTAATGGCTAGAAAAAATTCTTTAGCGAAAGCAAGCTTATGTAAATGATTACAAGAACTAAAACTCATCAAATATAATGAGGGCGTTGACAACACCTCTGCTTTCGGCAGCACTGTAGCCCTTGGCCTCTTCTGGCTCCGTGGCTCTTCGATGCCGGGGGTTTCCTCGCTCTGCGCAGTGGTACTTCAGAGGTGCAGAGCTGGGGAGGAGGGGGAGTTACCCAGTGGCGCCTTTCTCTTATGCTTCACATCCGCACAAAGTTAAACTCTTGTCTCCTGGGTCCAGAGTACTCTGTGAGTGTTGGTATATAGCATACCTTAATAATGTACAACTCTGTGTGTATATATATTTATATTTGTGTGTATTAATATCTATTTTTAACTTTCATATTTAAACATATACAGAAAGAATAGCTTTGTATTTTACATAGGTTCTGATGGAAAAAAAATTACTTGCCTAGCTGATCCATAAAACTCTAAGTAAAAATTAAAGACTTAGCTTTTCCTGTGAGGAGTAGTTAGTCATTTCTTGGTGCAAAGAATAACAAAATTGCTAACTTTCCCATGATCTTGGCTCATTTTTGTTCAATGCCAGGTGGTTGCTAGAGTTTGACAAATGATTGATTTGGTTTCAAAGGGTGCTTGAATTGCACAAAGCGTTTTTCATATTAGAAAAGACATGGTCATTTTTTTCCACAAGTTTTAAGATTTACCACCTTGCACAAGTGTTGTAAATTAGTTTGTTTGCTATTTATTTTCTCTGGATTGCTGTAATTGGTGTCATTAGTTGAAGGGCAATTTTTACAGATGGTTGGAGGGATGGCCTTTTAAGCATACACCCTTCATATTTATTTATTTTTTAAACACTGCTACAGAACTGCAAGTCAGATGGGTAGACTGCTACTTCCCATTTACTCACCCTTCCTTTGAGATGGAGATCCACTTCCAAGGAGAATGGATGGAGGTCCTGGGCTGCGGGGTCATGGAGCAACAGCTAGTTAACTCAGGTACTGAAACTCCTTTACTTCATTGACATCTCTATTAGCAAACACTTCTAGCGCAATCAGCTTCACAGTCTGAAATGCTCCCTTCTCCCCTGGTGAGCAGAGACATCTCTGTTCGTGGCAGCCGCCACAAATAGTCCTCAGGTGGAATGCAGCCTTGCATGCTGTGATTTGAGTGTAGCAATTGAGCGAGCGATCTGGAGCTTGCAAATGGAAAGCTTGCCTTTTATTTCGTGCAGTAAGGAGACAGACCGATGTCAGCTTTAAAAGAGAAGCTGATGAATTAGGGTGTGCATTTTTTTTTCTCTTCCAATAGATGTCAAGTGCATTCATAGTTAGGACTTAACAGTATTGTAAGTAAATAGCATCCCCTAATATTTGGAATATCAGAGTGCTCCTGTATTTCTAAAGTATAGAAAGAGGAATGTGATACCTTTCATATTGTTATTTGGTTGCTGGGTAAATGGTAGGTTGCTTTTTGGTTTTGTTTTGTTTCTTTTCTCCTCAGGTTGGTTATTTATGAGGTTGTAAACTGCATTAAGAGTGACATCCTTTATTTTAATTGAAATTATTACAGAGCAATGTCACCTGACAATTTTGCTTTCTAAAACTGACACATAAGTACAAAAGAAGGAGATGAGAAATTGGTATTTTTTTCCTGATTATTTTTATATAAAGAACTTTACATGCTTGTTTTTTCATTAGCTGAGAATAGGCAATTCTTTGTAAGCACAGGGCAGACTGCATGTGCTCAGACCTCTGTCGTTCAGTGTCTTCCAGTACTATTTATTAGGTATGGGAGCCTTTTGGAATATGGTCCATTTAATTCTCACAAGTGTGCTTTCAGATAGCCAAGTTATACTCAGTTGATTTTTTTTTTTTTGCAGTTGGCTTCCTAAGCTATTGTTGTATTTTCACGTGCTCGAAATTCTTTCTGTTGAAGTCCAAGTATCATAACTATGAATGGCTCAGTTTTGGCCCCAGTTACTTGGCACTGCTTGTTTTCCTCAAAGTTTGCATGTGTATTAGTGTGATCATTTTCCTTTTAAAAAGATAAATCCTCTTCCAGAGTTTCTCCCCAATGGGTTAATGGTTTATGCTAACATTCTTTCTCAGGTTACTATGTTCATGGTGTGGTAAATATAATACAGCTTCTGATCAGCCTCAGAAGTGAAAGACTACTGTGTAATATTATTTCCATCAGATGTAACACTAATGGCCAGGCTTTCTTCTTGAAAAGCTTTTATGTTGTTCAATTCTTATGTTTAGGTTCCTTTAATGTGTGTGAAGAGCTAAACTGTGGCCTCAAAACAATTACGGTATGCGTTTGTGTGTGTGTGTGTATGTGAATGAATGTGCATGAAACACCAATGGTTTCTGCAGCAGTCAAAGTTTTCAATTGACTCTGCCTCAGCTCTTTTTCATCTTTCTGAATTATGGTCTTCAAAATTACATCCCTTCTGCACCAAAACTCTCCTAACTATTCATTGTAATTCTAATCTTGCAAGAACTCGTGAATTTAGTAACTCAAGTCTAGCTTTTGAACGACTTGTAGACTTGTATTATTAAAACAAACGAATGAATGAACGAGAGATTCACTTTATTAACAAGATATTTGTAGAGGGTGCAAACTCAGTTATGGAAGTGCCAATCATTTTTCACTTCATTTAGAGAGAATTGCACTTTATGTAGCCACAGTTTTGGTTTTCTGCTCCCTCCAGTAGCTCTGCAAAAACACTTGTCTACAAAAGCTGAGTCTAATGTATGTCAATGTGATTTTTATTGAAACATTGGAATCTGTTTACCACAAGTGAGGAAAAAGTTTGGCTAACAATTATGTTGGCTAACATTTAGCTTATTTGGTTTAAAGTAACAATGAAGACAAGGTAGTTCACATTTTCAGTCAGGTAAAGAGTCAAACACCAGTCTTCCCTGCCTACCCATATTTTTTTGTGTGTGTGTTATTGTCAGCAAGCTGGTTTTGCCCAAAATTGAATATCTGCAAGTCCAGAAAGGAGATTCTCAGTGGAGAAGGATCAAGGTGAAAATTTTCTTTCCTAGCTCCCTTCATCTTTTTTTTTTTTCTTTTTTTTTTTTTTTTTTTTTCCCCTGTTAGCAGAAGCCAAGTGCCTTCCAAAGCCATCCCACATTTGAACAGCGGTAGTTTTTAATAGTTTCCTTTTTTTACCTTTAGAATATCCTTAATGCCTCCAGTATCCATCATCAATGGATATTACTTATTACTCTGGTCCCATGCCCCTAAATTTCTTTGAAACACCAAAGTTTCAGTTTGAAAGCCTTCCATTTTAAACCAGTGCAGATCAGTAAGGAATAGGATCTTCATCAAACTTGGGAAGGAAGCCTGTGACTTCTCAGTAGCTCTGTCCTTGTGCCTTTTGTTCTGAACACTGCCTGTTCATCTTTATAGGAGGCAGTGTTATTTTCAGTCAGTGGAGATTTCCAGGCAAAAGAAACTGAGATGAACTACTCAGAAAAACACTAGGCTGTAGTTTTTGGGTTTGGGTTGGTTTGTTTTTTTGTTTTTTGGGTTTGTTTTTTTTTTTATCCTCACCATTTGTTCACTGATAATGAAATTCCTTAACTACAGATAAGTATCCCATTGCCCAACATGAAAGCATCTAACCTCAGAGCACTGACTCATGCCACAGACCTACGCCCTCTGAGGGAGTAAGCACTGGTGCCTAAACCTAGATGCTATGTCTCTCTTCTTTGTCAGATGTCTACAATAGGCACTGCAAACTTCCCATTCCTGTCTCCATCTCTTCAAGGGCTCTACCAGAAAACAACTCAGTAAGAGTGAATGAGAGAGACGTTTTTCTTTTTTTTTTTTTTTTTTTTTTTTTTGGCTGGCTAAGTTGGTGCTGAAGAAATCTTTCACTCTTGGTGTGCCAGTTCACCAGGCAAACGCAGAAAGATCTTTTCATGGTGTACTGCACAGCTTGCTGATTAAAAACTGGAGAAGAAACCAATGAGTTTGCAGAAATTGTGTTTTTTTGATATATATAGTCTATAACATTTCTAATATCTTGCAGTTCAGGATTTTTGTTTTATGGGTATCTTTGCTTGATATTGACTATTAAAATACGTATTTTTGAAATGTAATGTTAGCTGGCAAGCATTGCTTTTCCTTCCGTAAGACAATATTTTCCTAAGGGAAAGCAAAAGAGCTTTTACCTTCAAAATGCTCAAGTCCTTTTGTTTTGTGTGTTATTGGTTGAACACGAAAGACTGGTTTGTGAGGCAATCGGAAACAGTCACTCAAAGCAGAAGTTGGATGTGCCTGGTTATCTATGGTGGTTATAATTTAAACAATCAGGATGCTTCAGCACAGATTTTTTTTTTCTTTTCATTTTGTTGAAAAAAAAAATCCATGTATGAATATATATACGAAACACAACAAAAATGGAGAAGAACTGAAGAAGCCTTGTGGAGGGATGAAAAGACAAGGTCCATGCCACAAAGGGGCCAGGACATTACCCCTAAGTAGCTGTTTCTTTATGTTGGCAGAAGTTTCTATTGGACGGGCAGGTTGTATGATGATGACTCCCTGCCCAAAATAACCTCACTATAGTTCCTTGGAGGTTAACCTCCTCATGCAGCAAATTTTGATGGTATTGACAGATCATATTAAGATTTTTTTAGTCTTGAGTGAAGAATTCTGTTGCAGCTTTAATGCCCCATGCAATCAGCATTAAATTTGTTAAGTTGTTATTTTTCTGATGCCTTCTTATGTTCTGGAAGGAGCCTTTCTTTGATTTCAACCACTTTTAAATAGAACGTGATACAGATACTTAGTACATGTAAATAGAAATGCATTGGCTATAGGGAAAAATTGTGAAATATGTTCAAATGTATTGATAGTGCTCTTCATCACCTGCTTTCTTACTCTGCTCTTTTTTTCCTTTTGAGGTCTGTGAAGAGTCTCTCTGGCCTTCTCTTTTTTTTTTTTTTTTTTTTTTTTTTTTCCCCTCTTTTTTTTCTTTTCTTTTTTCTTTTTTCTTTTTTTTCTTTTTTTGGTTTTTGTTTTTGTTTTTGTTTGGTTTTTTCCTCTTTTTTTTCCTCTTTTTTTTTTCTTTTTTTTCTTTTCT
>NW_008795259.1:2183222-2198770 GCF_000699145.1 Aptenodytes forsteri | reverse complement strand
TAAGGGTTTTTCTTGGCTTTTTTTTTTTTTTTTTTTTTTTTTCTCCCCTGCATGCTTCTTAAACCAGATTTCTAGTTTCTGACATAGATCTCCACAGCACAGGTGTGATAAAGAACCCAGATATGAGAGGCAACAGAACAAAAAAGCACTTCTTGTTGCAACTCATTGCTTTATTGTGTGTGGACTTCCATAGTGCTTTATCTCACCCTTGAGATTTCACATTCTTAAAATGTTAAACCAGATCAGGATTTGCCCAGGGAGGGACAGCCAGGCTCATTCTCAGTCATTCATTGGGTAGCGGGGATGATCCAGTCTTCTGAACCATTCAGATTTTCTGTGTTAACAGCAAGCAAGGTTTCCGTTGCTTGGTGTGTGGATAAGCAAATAAGATTTGATAAAGACTGTATGTACTATTTCCATTAAAGCCAATCCAGCTTTTGAGTATTTTTTAAGAGTTGTTTGCATTCAGGAAAGTCTCCTACTACTAACAAAATGGAGAATATTTTTCTAACAGTGGTAGTTGCTATTTTTAAAAGAAAAACATATACCCTATGACAGTGGTTTTATATAATTGTTGAAAAAATATGCACTACTGCAAAGATGCACTGAATTGTAAGGAAAGATGTTATATGTTCCCCTAAGGCTGATGGTGCTAAACTAGAGCAATTATTCGGTATTATGTGAACATAGAAGATCACTGTTATAATCAATGTTCAATAAGTATAGAATCTAACCTACTGTACTGTTTAACTTTCCATTTTTGTGTGCTTTATTTTTCATCTTAAACTGTACCTGAATATATAACTTTAATAGGAATGTTATGTATGAATTTTGATATAAAGTTATTTTTATTCTGGTTAACACTGGGGAAAAAATATAGAAACTTTACAGTATAGTAGCAAGTACTCTCAGTTTTAGATCCATGATGAGAATACAAGGAAATTTTATGGTTCAGTAGAACTAATATCAGTTAGCAGCACGTAAGGTATTTATTTCTGTGCTTCAAGAGTTTGTTATCCAAGATTTGCAAAGCTGGAGTTCATTGGTAAGTGCCGTAGTTCCCAGGTCTGTATGGAGTTATATGATTCAAACCTTTGAATACAGGACGTTGCTTGCTCGGAGGCTGCGATCACATATTGTTGCTTAGTACCTGTGAAATTGGAAGCATTTAGGGTGTGATCCTTTGCTGATTGAAATCAATGGCAATGTTCTCAGTGCTCAATGTTGCAGAATATGTTAGCTGAGGACGGGAGCAAGAAATTGGACTAGTTTACCCCAAAACCAAGAGACTATAAACCCCAATCATTTAAAAACAAAAAACCCAAACAAACACACTCCCCCCCAAAAAAACCCCAAAAACGAAACACCCAAACCCACAAAAAAACCCCAAAAAAACCCTATGAAAGAGAATTCCATGATTTTTTGGTAAAACTTCTCATCATGTTTTTGAACTCCTGAGGTATGCAAGAAAATAACCTAAGGGTGGCACAACAGATCAAACCAAAGTCCTGGACATCCCTATGTCATGATGGCATCCCAAGCAGGTGCCTAAAGATGAGTAGAACAGGCACAGTTGTGCTGATCCTTCCCTGGTACGCTCCTGCAGCTGTCTGTTTCCTGAGCTGAAAATGGTACGTTTGTTTTCAGTAGTCACTGTGGAATTTTCTTCCATTCATTTGTTGAAGTGTTTTTTGAGTCCCAGTAGACCTTTACTATCTGCAGTGTCTTGTAGCAAGAAATTGCGTAACTTGACTTGCATGAGGAATCACTTCCTTTTTGTTTTGACCAACAAGTTAGAGTTACAGTTAAAGCTCCTCTCTTATGCGAGAAGAGACAACGAGTAGCTGTTTCTTTTTCTTTGTTTAAGCCACTCAGGATTTGTTCAGTTTTCAGTTTAACTCTCATCACTGATTTCTTTCCAGGCCAAAGGGTCCTGGTCACACAGTCGCTCCCTGTGTGGGAGCTGATCCGTATGTTCTGATAGTCATGATCACTCCTGCCTGCATCTTCTCCAGGTTTCTGCTGTAGGAGATCAGTGTGTAATGTTCAAGCTGTGGGCATATGGTGATTTTGTACACTGGCATAAAGACTTCGCCTTCTCTTTTCCTTTTCTGATAATTCTTAATATTCATTTTGCTGTGTTGACCTTTAATGAGCCTTGAGTTGAAAAATGAAGGGAGGTTTTGGTACGATGACTGCCAGACATGATTGCTTTTGATCACTGGCTGGTGGTTTGAAACATCCTGGCACACACCCATTCAGCTCTGGGTGGGAGCTCAGGTTGAGGTCTCGTTTCCTAAGATTCTGAATCATGAAGGCAGCTGTATTTAGGCTACCAGTGAGAGGAGTTGGTAAGACTTTCCTGCTGTACATAGATTTTTCTACCTTCCACATCAGAAAGCAATGTTGATATTTACAGTTTTAAGAAATCCGTTTTATTAATTTTTTTAATTTATTTTTGCTTATCAGCTTGAATATAGTAGGGAATGGTGTAGGGGTTTGGAAGAAGAAATGTCAGCTTTCCAGCAGGAATAGTAGGAGATTGTAAAGGCGTTAGCAAGGAAATGAGCAGGCACTAGGCTTTCAGTAAGGCTGAACCCCAGTTTGGGGGTTGTTCAGCCTGGAGAAGAGAAGGCTCCAGGGACACCTTATTGCAGCCTTTCAATACTTAAAGACGGCTTATAAGAAAGATGGGGACACACTTTTTAGTAGGTCCTGTTGCAATAGGACAAGGGGTAATGATTTTAAACTAAAAGAGGGTAGATTCAAACTAGATAAAAGGAAGAAATTTTTTACAATGAAGGTGGTGAAGCACTGAAAGAGGTTGCCCAGAGAGATGGTGGATGTCCCATCCCTGGAAACATTCAAGGCCAGGTTGGACGCGGCTCTGAGCAACCTGATCTTGTTGAAGATGTCCCTGCCCACGGCAGGGGGGTTGGACTAGATGACCTTTAGAGGTCCCTTCCAACCCAAACCGTTCTATGATTCTAAGGCTATGGAGGGAACTTTTTGTCAATGGTTTGGATACAATTATAGTTTTAAAAGTTGCTAGGCATTGGTCTTCCAGTTGTGTGTGATATCCTGAATTAATTCATAGCAAAGGTAGTATTCCTAGTGCTGTATTTTTTGTTAATTTTCTGTGTACTTCTAATGAAGAAAAAATTGCTAACCTTGCCTAAACATCTTCATGAATACTGTTGAACATGATGAAAGGAGTTTGGTGTAACTTCTGCGTATTGTTGCTTTTGTTTTAAAAGGTGGAAGCTTATTTGTCTTGAGTGTACTACTTGGTGAAACCTGATTCTTGAAGTGTCTTTCCCATTTGGAAGCCCTTTTAAAGATCAGTTGCAGGACTTCTTTCCAAAATTTAAATAGTACTTGGCCCAGGGCTGCCACCTTCAGCCAAATACAAGTCTTAACACGTAGAACTAGTTTGGCTTCAATGCTGCAGTAAATAAATCTTTCTTTACTCATTTACTGAAGATCATCAAAATTGCTGCCTGAGGGGAAGTAACAATTTTAAGTTCTTAATGTGTCCATTCTTTTTTGTTTTGTTTTTGGCAAAAGGATTATCAGTTTGGACAGTTCTCCATGGGCAGCAGATTAGTAGTTAACAGAAAAATTATGTCAATGTTACCTTGCAGACACAGGATTTATTTATTTATTTATGAATATGTTCTTAAATCAAATTTTAGTTATGGGTGAGCTAGGTTCATATATCAAGCAGCAGGGGTGTTTTGGGGAAGGGGAAATTTAATATCTTTCATCTAGCAGGTTTTTTTCCTGTTCAGCTCTTGCCTGGTAAATTGCATTAAAACGTTGGAGCAGATGGTGCATATGGCTCAAATAGTATGCAGACCCATGTTCTGTCTATGCCAACAGCTCTCTGCGGGGGCCTTGAAATAGTTAACACTATATGTGTCTATATGGATATAGTGTATAAAGGTAAATATAATGCATTTAAAATACATTCCTGCAACTCTTCAAGGTGAAATTAAAGTTACAGAGGTATTGATGTCTTGAGCACCTGGGGCCTCCCAAGAACACGAGGTAAAACTGTTGGATGGGCTGGTTCTTCCCACACAATACATCCAAAGTGATTCAAGTCTGCTGCGTAAGCTTCACAGCTCCCCATCATAAACCTCTCCGGGGTTAAAATTTGTTCTTTTTGGGTCACTGTCTGTCTCCTATGTGACCACATCACTGCAGTACCCCAGCCTGTCCTGTGCTTATTCTCCTGAGACCATTATGAGATAGCAAAGTGCCGTCATTCCTCTTTTATGGGCTGGAACTAAAGTGCACAGGCTGACACACATGCACGTGCACACGGCAGACAAAGACTTTAGCTGACTTAGTTAAAGTTAGCTTTCCTACAGTCCTTATATACACAATAGAGAAAGAAGGTCTTCCAGTGTGTTTTGAATGTATGGAGCTTGTTCTCTGGATCAGTCTGCTGGGCAGCCTCTTTCTATGACAGGCTGCAGGGGGAGCCTGGTCTCCTTATTTAGGCAGGTACCTGAAGGTAGACTGAATATCCCAAAGAGACAATGTCTCGGATTAATTAAATTAATGGGAAATTAGGAAGCATCTGAGTGTGATGACTTCCCAAGGGTCTCAGAAGTTGCCTGTGGAAGAAACTGGAGTTGAATCCAAGCTTTATATCTCAGTTCCTGAAATTTTGCTTTGGCCAGTCAAACATGGAGCTGGTGTGGAGTTGTAGGCTTTTAGAGAAAGGTGTGATTGAATTTTTGTCTGTATTCTGCAGCATTTCATATAGACCCACAAATGTATGTACATAGCACATCCAGAGAAGTGTGTACCTAAGACAATGCTGACCGGTTTAAAAGGGAATAAATAATAGGGCAGAGGACCTGATTTTTGTCTAAAAATCTGTGGTGATCTAGCCTGTCTGTACAAGGAGAGGAGCTGTGATTGTAGTCACCTCGGTGGCTACCAGCAAAAGTTAAGCATGTGCTTGACTTTTAACCTTTGAATAGTTCATATAAAGGCCCAGACATGTAAGTTGGGGGGGGGGCAATTAGCTGTCCTTAGTTGACTGCCACATCTGTTAGCTGAAAAGGAATTGCCCATAGCCAGCGACAGCAGAAATATCAGCTGCTTTCTCAGCATCTTCAGACTAACAGTTAGTGCCATCCTCCTTCGCAATCACAAACCAAGTGGTGGTTTGCTAGGCATCCCAGTCCAGCAAAGGGAACATATACAGCATTGCTACATATTTACACCTGAGCTGGGCCGCAGCTTGTGCTTTTAAGTTTTTGCAGGATTAGATCTGGACTCTCTGGACTTTGCAGGTTCAAGTTTCTTAAGAGCATTTATTTTTAAATTAGGATGACTCTTATATAGAAAAGCTATTTCTTCTATCTCCTGACATCCCACTCAAAGAAGAAACTGGAGAGAGTTTACTTCCTGCTTTTGGATGAAGGTTGCCTTTTGCGTTTGATTTTGCTTTGGTTTCTTTTGAACTGACTGGAAGTAAGTCTTGGTCTTGCCTTGATAAGTAAACCAAAACACAGAAGTGAGTTGCACAGAGGTGATGCTCCAGTCAATCAAAGGGCACATTGTTTTGTTTGTTGTTTCTCTTGTTCTGTTACCTGTGGCTATACCATGAGGTCTGATGTGTGTGTTGTGTTATAAAGTTATACCTTTCCTCCGCCCTTCCCTTTTCCTTGTCAAGATAATTTGCCTGTTGTCTCCTACTTAATTTACAGCTCTATCTTTAAAACTGGTTTTTCATCCAGAAGGAACCCATAAAACTTTTGAAATGTTGCTTTCTCTGATTTTATTACCTTTGACAGATTCATTATGTATGTTATTGGTGTTCTTCAACAGAATTAATAGAAGCTTACTCCCAATCTGTATGTGTTTGCGTAGAATGAACAAATACAGTATTCTGTTTTATGACAATTCTATTACACCTATTTCTGGGAAATGTGTTAGTTACTTACAGGAGTATTTTGTGGGAGAATAAGTATAGGATTGAATCTTGAAGTAAGTAGTTATTACAGAACTTGGATGGCCATTTGAGTTTGTGGCTCCATATGATTTTGCCAGCTGAATGTTGGAGTAGTACTGTCAATGGATTTAGAGGATAATTTTCCTTTCATGTGCAAGACTACATTTTTAGTTGGAATTTATGTTCCTTATCTTCACAATTTAGGAAACTACTTCGTCTTCGTGCCTCATTTTCTCCTGCACAAAAATGTCTGTGAAAAAGGGTTAACTCAGTCTAACACTAACCTTGAAGCCAGCAAGAGTGGTTATTTGACTGACTGGTGCATGGTATGTCTTTCCATCCAGCGAATGAAAGCTTCTCCCTAGCATAAGTGAGGCTGATTTTAGTCCATTTGGAATCTAAAAAAGAAAAAAAAAAAAGTGGGAGAATGCGCAGTTGCATCTTCCAAAGTTTCTGTTGCCTTTGAAGCAGTTTGCCCATGTGTATGTATTGCCTCTCCTTCCCTTTAGTTTTTTTTAATCAAAAGTAAATTAAAGGTTTAGTAATTCACTATGATTTGTCTCTTGGGATCCAGCAGGAGGACTAGAGCACCACACACAAGAGAAGACTAAATAATGATGGATGTAGTTTATTAAGCAGTTACCAAGTAAAAGAAAGTGCTACTCTCAAAAACTTTGAAGAGCGACAATTTACAGTACAGAGAAGGTGTTTCTCTTGGCTTTATTTATGCAAACGAAAATACAGCTAAATAATACTATTGAATTACTACACTGTTATGTGATGAATGCTCAATGTTTTTAATCAGCCAGGAGTTGGTCCAATGAAACTAATATAATTCGTCATCAAGCTAGGATACCCTGCGGGTTTTTTTGTTGCGTTGCAGTATTCATTTTTGCAGTTCCCAGGACATTTTTCAGGACTGCCCAGCTGAGGGTAGAGAAGAGATTTTACAGGCATGTCTCTAACTGTTCCTGACTCTGCTACACAAAGCTCAGCTGAGATAGTTTCAGTTCAGCTGATACCAGATCAAGCATTTTGGGAAGTATTTCTCTTTACTAGACCACAAATACAAACTTGATTTCTCCTTTCTGGAGGGGAGGTTTTGGTTAGGATGTGTCTATTGTGCATCATTTCTTGTCTTTCAGATTTCTAGTTGGTGAGAGGAATTGGGTGAACACAGGTCTCCTGCATGACTGCTGGAGGCTGAACACACGCCTCTCCCCCTCTCTGCTCTGCTATTGTACTAAGAAAATAACAAACCAGTGGTACTGTATGGGTGGTCAGCCTTCCCAACTCCATACCATTTATCAGAGTCTCCAGTTGAGTTGTGAGGCAAATGTCTTAAGAGGGTGACGAGTGGGGAAGGGAAACCTGAGTGTGTCGCATAGTTGGGAGAGAGCAGTGGCTTTCCAGTGATGATGGCCCGGTTGTTGCAGCAGTCCAGGCTGAGCCAGCGGCACCAGCCTCTCATGGCTCATTTTGGCTGGAGGCTGAGAAGATCGGATTACCCAGCTGTCTGTGTGCCAGTGCATACTGATCCACTGCTGACCAGGCAGGCGAGCCTTGGCTGGGGACCTTTGTTTGAACTGTGTGTAAGCAAACACAGAACAGCTCAAGAGCCAGAGTTTGGCCACCGCTTCTCTGTCATTACTGCCTGCCAACAGAATAACCTTTCATGTTGTTATAAACTCTAGCTTTGTAAAAGTATATAAGTCGGCTCCACTGGTGCTGTTTTTGCTTGTATTACAAAGAATAACTTAGCCTCAGTTTTGCTTGGGCTTCATCTTCAGATACCCAGATTTGCCTTCCTGTTCAGCATTCATAAACAGGCAGTGTCTACGAGCAGTAGAGGAGATAAAACCTACAACACGTAAATAAAAAGGTGTTCAGAACGAGGTGATTATGCTGTGAAGGATAATCATGTTTCCAGAAGGAAGGAAAGAGTCTAGAACAGGTTTGGCATCTCTGTGCTGCTGGAAGGCATCCGCAGCACAGCTGCAGAGAGGAGACAACCCGTTCCAGGCAGCGTACCAGCCAGTTTTGAGCGGGATCTGCTGCTGCACCTGAAATGAATTAGGGAAAAATGCCAGCCTTTATTAACACTTTTTCCTCATGTAAATAACAGTGACAGATTACTAATAGATATTAAAGCAATGTCTCCTTTTTCCTGAACAGAATGGATGCCATAAATTATGTAGTCTGATGATTATGCGGTGAGCATCAATAATAAGTTTGATCCTAAATATTCTGGCAGAGTTCCAGGAAACTTTTGTACATAACAACAAATGGAATTTAAATGGTAACCGCGGAAGTCATCTCATATCTATTTTCTTTTTGGCCAAATGGAGAGTGGAGGGGAGGAAAGGGCTTGTTTGTTTCCTTGCTTTTGAGGGCATTTGGATTATTTAAAAACTTTAGATGAATATTTGAAAATCTTGGCAAGTTCTGTATTCTCTGAGTCAAAATGTTGGCTTTATCAAGAAAAAAGAAGAAAGAAAAAAAAAAATCCCAGCAAAAAGCCCATAAGCTGGTGCCTACAGTTTTAGAGCTCTTCAGCTCCTCACCCTGCGAAGAGCAATAACTTTTATCTCCTCTTTATCTTAAAATTGTGAGAAGACAGGAAAAAGTAACAGAAGAATGTTTCTTCCAGCCCTGAAGTTTGAGTCACTCGTTCAAAAGTACCAGTTGTCTTTATGCTAATGACAGGGATTGTCACTGACATTGTAATTCAGAGCTTTTTCTTTTTTAAAAAAATAAAGTGGATTTACTGAGTTTTCTTTTAGAACAGTGATTGACACAAAATAGCAGTGGGGATTATAATAGAAGTAAAGTTTGTAGGATCCATTTAAATAAGGCAAGTAACTCCAGTTAGGACTTAATCTTTGAGTGTATGGGTTCAAAAGTATTTAGCGAATGAATTATTCCAAAATAAGAAGTACAGTGAGGGGAATCCTTTTCTCATATTAGTTTAAACTTGCTTAGCATGTTTAACAAAAGTGACAGTCAAAGGTAAACTCCTGACTTGGACTCCTTTTTTCATCTCAGAGAAATATATTAATACAATACTACTGCATGGCTCACAGCAGAAACTATAATTGCCAACATATCTCTGCTACTGTATTAGAACCTATCGTATCACAATCAAGATGGGCAGAATTGCTCACTTTTACAAGTGCTAAATTGCTTTCTATTCTTTTTGAATAAAAGCTGGTGATCTTGGAAAGGAAAACTGTACTCTATCTGTATTGGCACTTGCTGCTGCTATTTTTATTTAATAAGAGCTGGCAGCTCATCTTATGAAGGAGAGGTTATTTTCTCTAGGGTTCTCTGCTCACGAGGGGCAGATTGTCCTGTGTTTGCCCCCTTGTGGTTATTTATTTGTTTGTATGGTTCCTCGCCATCTGAGGTCCTGGCCATGTTCAGAGGAGGTTTAATAACTTAACTGGATTGCAGCTTTTGCACATCATAGGCACACGAGCAATAGGAACAAAGAAAGTGGGAATTCACTAGAGCCACTCCAGAACAGGAAGCTGGAGTACACTTAAGCCATCTGAAGATGCATTTAGTTGTACAGTAGTTTTAAAAATTATTGTTGTATGATGCTATCAGCTTTCACACATCAGTAGTGAAGTGGAGTAGACTGCGCATAAGCTTTTGTCATGTTCTGTATATGGCTGATTGGAGGAGCTGTAAGCAAACAGTAGACAAATGTTGTAGCATCCTCTGTAGATTTCCTAAGTTGTTCTATGCCATGTATGTGGGTTTTTTGGTTTTATAATAGTACCCGAGTGATGCACTGGTGAGTATCTGAGTTTCTTTAAATGTGACCCTATGAGCTACTGTCCTAGTGGGACAAGGAACAAGCTGCTGCTTTGTTTTGGCAGCATGTGATGCTAGGCGGAGTTGCTTCTAGCTCAGAAAAGTATAATTTGTGCTGTTTCTGCTTCTCTACTGTTAATCAATACAAAATAATCTCAGTAGAAGCAAACCTGTACATCCTGGGATGGAGAGAAAGAAGCACTCAATATTATATGACTAGTTCAGTGAAAAGCAAACAAAGTGATTTTTGTGGTGCCCCATCAGTAGTTCTGTATTTATCATCTTTGTGGCTGCCACAGAAGCACTAAGTCTTAAAAACAGGGGAGGGAGAGTAGGGGAGTATGGAAGATCATCAGTGGGCATAATTTTTACATACGCATGACTGGATCATCAGTGGGCATAATTTTTACATACACATGACTGGTAACTGATTTTTTTGTGTTTTGGGTTTTTTTATCGTTATGTTACAGACCATTCATGAACACTGGTGTCGCTCTGGAGTTTTCTACTGGATACTTTTAAGAAAATGGTATTTGAAAACAAAAGGGAGTGCAATTAGAAGATGAGACATGGAAATTCAGGTCATCCTAAACCAAGTTTAGGAGCAGTTGCAGGAGTAGTGCAACTATAGGTCATTTCCTATAGACCTCTGTGGGCTCTCTGATGTTGGACAGAGAATGATCTCACATTCTTGCCTCTTCTTCACGGGTCAATAATTAGATCAAATTTTTTTTAACAGCCACCAGAGACCTCCCCCCTTCTGGTGTTCTTCATTAAATTGGCCATTGGGTTTAAAAGTTTTCAGGGGAAGGGAGGGAACAGCAGCCACTTGCAACAGGCATGCCCAGAGCATGAGATCAGGTTGGCATTGTTTTCGTAGACTAAATTAACATAATCATTCTTACAGGTGGAAACACAGTCGCAACCATCCCGAAAAATGCGGAGCCTTTGCGTCACTTATTTTCAACAGACAGCCTCTTGTCTTCCATGCTTTCCACCATACCTGCAGGTGTGATACTCGGCAGTAAGAAAATCATTAATTCTTTCCTTGAAAGGCTCAACTTTGAAAAAGCCAGTGTTCCCCTACAATGACCTTCTTGCTGCCTTATGATACTCTGCAGGAAGAGAAAATCAGCAACTCTTTCCTTGAAAGGCTCAAATTTGAAAAGCTAGAGCTCCCCTACAGTGACCTTTTTGCTGCTTTACTCCCATCTCCCTTTCATTATCTCTCTTCTCATGGGGCTTGAAGAAAAATGCGTACACCTTAAGTTAGGGAAAAGCTCTGTGACTGTACAATTCACAGGTGGAGTTTAAGGAAGATGAACTAAGGGGCACTGAATCTGTAATTTCTTTTATGTGTTCCGCATGTTTGTGCAATACAGAGCTGCCAGGGCCTTCCCAGGCTCCCTGGAGACGCCCAAAAGGCTTCCTAGTGGAAGGGAGTAATTGCAGCAAGTATGCTGGCAACCCCAAGATGATTTTCAAACCACAGCTGAGGAAACCATGTCAAGGAAGTGTGACAGCAGGGGAGATGCCTGCATGAGCTCATCAGCTCTGTTCTCCACTAGCTGTGGAAGCCTTCTGCAAGAGCAAGACACTGGATTTGGAGGGCTAGGATTTGTCCCAGGCATTGCTTTACTCCTGGTTCTGGACACATGCCTTGAACAGGAAAGGTGTTTGACAGGTGATTGAAGGCCTCTGTTGAGGGCCTGCGACCTGGTCCATTGACTTTGATTTTCTTGCCTGCTCTTGTAGAATGACAGTTTTAGTCTGGATAATCCGGTGTATGGACTTGCTTGCCTTGTTTGCAGAGGTGTGAAATGGAAGCTGAAGTCTTCCTCTGGGAGAGCAGAAAAGCATGATGAGGAGTCATGGTGAGGCTAAGGGTAGGATTGGAGGAAAATGCTGTATTAGGAATAAGTATGAGGAGTTGAGCACTGGTGAAAATGGGGAATAAAAAAGATGTAGCTGTTTCTTGACAGCTGAAGTTTAAGACATAGTAGCAGCTGTAACTGGAACAGACAAAAGGTCTGAGGTATCACACTGTCCTTTTTTATCTTTGTTTGTTTTGTTGGGTTTTTTTCCTAAATGAAATTAGAGGGAGGTTTGGTTTTGCTCTTTTAAGGACATGTCAACTGAAAACTCAAGATAAGCTGTAAAGTCTGATGGCTTGAAAGGCATATATGGAAGACCAATGTTTTCCCAAGGCCTTGCATTCCTCTTCTGCTATTCCTTAGCCTTACTAGAATTCAAGCTTCCCGTAGTGGAGCCCTACCTTACTGAAAACTCCTCACTCACTGTTGGCTATCATACAAATACCCTTAAGATGTGATGCTTTGGCACGTTTCCAGACTTGGATCACTTGTTGTAGGTGTCATAGCTTTGAGAAAGTATTAATGTATAGATATGCTAGCACTGTGTCCTCTTCGGCTGCTGAAGTGCATCCATCTGAAACCTCTGTTTGATGAACCTATTGGTTTTTTTGGTGGTGGTTGGTTGTTTTGTTAGGTTTTTGTTCGCTTTTTAAGGTATGTGGAGAAACCATAATTGAGAGGAACACTGCCTCTGGCTGTCTGCAGTGAAAGAAGCATGGCCGATTTTTGTTGTTCTGCTTAGATGCCCTCTGTTGGATGGTAATAAAAATGGTGCTGCTATGTAGCGCTTTTCCGCAGCATGCCATAACAGTTCTTATAAAAGCTGTATTGTTAGACATATTTTACAGAAGGGGAAACTGTGACACAGCTCAGTGTAGTGACTTGTCCAATGTCACCTTGCCATCCACTCGGAGACTGGCCCTCTTTGGTTGTTTGTCCCCAGTAAGGGCAACACTACTGCTACCTTGTCACCTTCCACTTGGAAGGTAACTCTTCACTTCATGTGTTTCTTTTTATGTGCTTTTTCATTACAACATCCTTTTCTGAACATTTTAAGCTTAATCTCTGGCTCAGAAAGTTTGCTAGTGCTGGGCTTTTCTTTCGGTTTTCTTTTCACCTGAGGAGCTCTGAGCTAGAAGAAGCAAAACAAACATTGAGTAAAGTATGTTCCAGTGTTATGTGAGGACTCCGTGAGATTCACAAGGCTTTTTTTTAATCGGCACAAATTTTATTTTTGCAAGTGTTGTTTTCCTTTTGTATAACGTGATTGGCTTGGTGCACTTGAACTGATGCATTAGAAACGGTTTGGAAAACCCTCCAAAATTGCATGTTAACAATTACTCTGGAATGCAATGGTACTCAAATTCCACATGCTACATTATAGTTAATATGATTAGATGCTGTCAAACTAGGCAAGACTAAAATGTACATGGGGTATCAGTCTTCATGTCTCAAGATGATCACTGACTACCTGAGTTATAGCTGCTGAAACATCACCTGTAGCCATGTTATTGCATAATTACAGCCTCTGGTTTCTGTAGCTGGCAAAATACCAAAGCAGTCAGATCCTTAGGGCTGATCCTGTTGTAGAAGATTCCTATATATGATAAAATTGATAGCTTTTCAAATCAGTTCTCAAACATTTGGATTTTTTCTAATTATATTTGTAGTCTTGGTTCTACCTGCAGAATGGTTTGCAATTTCATATAGTAATATGTCATTTGTCTCTGTCCTGGTGATTAGTTATCATGTACATACAGTATGTAGCACTTTTTCTGCACTGAATAAGATTAGATGCTTACTGCTAAAAATTGTTTTATTTGATTTGGTGTTTGCTTTCTGCACAAGTTGTGCAGATATAGTTGCTATCAACAAATAGTTGTTAACTATGCATAGTTAACTGCATGGAAGGACTGATGTCTATAATAAAACTACTCAATAGGCTTTGCTTGAACTTGATATCTCTGTTGCATTCACAGTCTTCTTCAATTTACTTGTGTACAAAATGGAGATGATAATCTATTGACTTTTCACTGTTGTTTCAGGCTTGATTAGTAGTTGCAAAATGCTGTCATACCTACTGATGGAATTCAGTCAGCAAGTGCAAAGTAGCCTGGGCATCAGTTGAGTGCAGTAGTTGGTAGAACTAGAGTTGCCCAGCCTTGGATTTTAGTGAGTAGTAAGCAACCCACGGCACCACCACCAACACCGTGCAGTGGCTTGTAAGCAGATGCCAAATGGCATGCAGTAGGGCTGGCATAACGTTGGGAGTATGGACTTCTGAGAAGGCACAGCCTCCTGGGAAATGCAAAACTGAGCAGGCCATAGGAAGAGCTGTCTGATGTGGAAGCGAGATGTTGATGAGAGGGTTACTGACAGCATCTTGTCTCTTTGAAAGGTAGCATCATTCAGCCTCTGCTGAATACCTACCAGCACGCTTAGTTTGGGATGGAAAAATACAAACTGGTATGCTGCCCTTCTTACCTGGACTAAGCAAGGCTGTCCGCTTATCGGTGATAGTTGTTAGAGCTTCTCCTCCAGCAAAAAGGGTTAGTAGATGCTGTGCTTCCAGAGGCAGAGCACCTGTGCTGTGAGGCTGTGGGGTTTTGTAGTTAATGCCATTAATTGTATCAGTGCCAAAGAGCCCCCCAAAAAGGGATTATTGTTCTTGAGCATACACTGAGCAAATCAAAAGTACAAAAGAATCCCTGCTGCAGAGCTCACAAAAACTAGCACTGACCTGGCAAGTAATAAGCAAACAAACTAGGAAGTGTAGGAAAAACTAATGTAAGTTGTCACCTTGGGCTTCCTAACTAAGCTGGTAGCCTTCTGAGTGTTACTGGTCACAGTGCTGTCAGTCAGACTGCCCACAATAATGTCCCTGCTTCAGTGTTACCCAAGGTCTGCACCACAGCCACACAAATGAGACCTTTGCTGGGCATTATTTTACTAGTACGTTTTTATATTATTCTTTTTACTGACTTGAAGATAAAGATATATGCTGACAAGGCTCATGCTGAAGAGTGCTGCTTTAGCTCTCTGATCAAAATTTAGGACCGTTGTCTACCATACAAACTCATTTTGAGAGGTATCCAACTTGAAGAGTTCCAGAATCCATTTGTCATTGTTGCTTAGAAGCATTCAGTGTTTTTGATACATTTTCAATCACTGCTTACAGCACTCCATAATGTTTTCACGGCACTTGGCTTGGTGGCTGCGGTCCTTTGCTGCATAGGTAGTTTTTTTTATTCTGCTTAAAACACACTCTGCTCGCAGCAGCTGTGACTTCTGCTCATCAAGGTAAAAAGGCAGCGTTTTTATTGCTGCTGCAAATCTTTCTGCACTGGGTGCTTATAGGTGCCTAGTGATACCACAGCCTCAAAGCCAGCAACACTGGTTGCGAAGACTCTGTGGGGGCAAAGTGAGACTAATGCCTATTTCCAGCCCCTCTGGTGAGAACTGCTCGGAGCAGAGAAAACCCCCTCTGTCCTCCCCAGCACATCAAAATCCGGCAGCTAGCTGCTAATTGCCTTTACAGTGATTCACATGCCATCTGCCATTGCTGGGATCTTTTGTCATGTATGGTAGGCTCTAGGCGGTTCCGTAAACTTCATGTGGCTTTTCTGTTAGTGACACCGACTCGATGCAGCATGGTATAACAGCGATACAGCTACGTGCAGAAATTAATTAAGAAACTATTTACATGTTGTTACCCTTTCTTTTGGCCTTGAGAGGACAGTGTTCTCTGGGATAAGGAGGGGGGGGGAAAGCAAAAAAGATTATTTCAATTGTGTGCCACTAAGGGTTCCCCCATCCTCACAGAAAGCAACCCATGGATGGTGGGAGAGAGCTGTCAAAAAAAAAAAAAAAAAAAAAAAAAG
>NW_008795259.1:2128529-2183107 GCF_000699145.1 Aptenodytes forsteri | reverse complement strand
AAAAAAAAAAAAAAAAAAAAAAAGTGCAAGGATTATTATGTATGTGTGTATCACACCTCATCTGCAACCCAGGGGCGAGCAGAGGAGACCGTGACCTCCCTGCACAGTGGCTGGGGAGGCAGTGGGAGCCCTGCTTGCTGGGAGCCCTGCTTGCTGGGAGCCCGGGCAGGGAGAGGTGAAGGTGCTGGTCCTGCCACAACTTATGTAACGGTTGCATAAGAGTGCCAGTGCCATGACTGTCAAAAACACGCGGGAAGAACGGGATTTTTCCCTCCCTCTGCTTCCTTATGGCTTGAATCAGAAGCTAAGTCTAAGATGCTGTTGTTTACTCCTCTGCGTAGCCAGAGATTCTCTCTCCCGCCACTCCGAGGGAGCAGGGGGGCTTCTGCTTTTGTTTAATCCTGCTTTGTTTTGCTCTTAGTTCTTATTTCTCTTTTTTTTTCTTTTTTCTCCTTTGCCTGCATTTACATTTCGATACTCACTACTGCTGCTACCACGGCTTTCAATAATTAAATGTTTTATCAGCATTTTCTAAAGCCACCTGGATGATTGCTGAAATGCCACCTTGTTTTAAAGTGGTCTCTTCAAAGCAGAGAGGCTGCAGAATCTCATCTGTTTCTTTCTTTCCCCCATTCAAGTCGTCTTTGAGGATGCTGATATGCATCGTCTATAAGCAGGCGCATAAAACAGCTTAATATGTTAACATGTTAGGAAACGGGGTGGTGAGGGAGGGTGAGAGCATGACATTATCCAGTTGGTCCATTCAAAGCTGCAAACTGAATACTGTTTTTCCAGGCACCCAGGCGTACACCATTGGAGGGTGTTGTACACCTCAGTCAGCGCAGGCTGGCTTGCATGCCGGTGAATAAATTAATCCAGGAACAAGAAGTCAGAAAGGTGACTGGGAACGCTGGCCTCCTCATTCCCCAGGCAAGCTTTTTGCCAGCTGAGCTGGAGGGTCAGTTAGTTCATTTAGCTTGGACAGGCAATGGCACTTTTGTGTAATCCTCACGGCTCCCTTGAAACCACTGTGGCACCGATGCTTTCTACTGCTGCAGGGCTGCTGGTGCAGCAATTTGTTTGTGTTTTTTATTTGGTTTTGAAGCGAGAGAGAAGCTTTTGGCTTGCCTTTTTATTTTTTGGTAAATGCATGTAATTATCGGAGTCGGGAAAAGCGAATGGGTTTATATGATCTGGTTCACTGGTGTTGATGAGGTGGTTAGAGCAATGCCTCAATCAGCCAGGGGATTCCCCCAGGGCAGGTCTTGTCCCACCAGTGCATCCGTGGCCTGCCTGACACGGGAGGGAGTGGGGCTGCAGCCTGCTGCGGCAGATGAGGACCAGCCGTTGCCATGGAGATCGCTAATACAGCTGAAACGCGGAGAAAGGGCACTCGATGCAGCACACCAGCTCGATGGAGAGTGAATGGAGAACAAGCCGCCTGGAGGAGAGGACCCCCGTCAGCCGTCCCAGATGGAGTTTTAATTTCCTTCCTCTCCCCCCACCCCTTCTGCAGCGCTCCTTCCTTAAAGGCAGTAATACCAAGCGTCTGAGTTGCCGGTGCACAGCCAGCTCTGCCTCTCTCCTCGCCTCCCAAAGGCGAGGGACAGCATATTGATGGCTGTGTAATGGGGAAGAGGGGAGGGGGACGGGGCACGAGGCTTTCATGAAGGAGTGTGCACCACTTGCCACTGGGGTTTTAGTGGGTGCCATGGGATTTGTTTGCAGCATATGCGATGCTGTTAATGATTGAAAAATTACCACAACAATTAGTCATGGATCGCTGAAGGCAAGGCCCCCAAACACTGTGGACAATATGATTAAATCCATGTATGTGACAATTGACTCTCCTGCAGGTTTATCCACCAAGGAGATGGGAAGAAGATGGACAAAAAAAATGACAGGCGAGAATAATGCGGCAGAATGGACCCGATACAGCTGGCACTATCAATTTTAATCTGACACTGAATTAATCACACTTGGATTAATCCTGTTCTTATTGCACCATTCTGGTTGCCTGTTTATTTATATTCTTCTTCCTTTGTGTGCTACACGGAGGCATGACGGATTTAATTCCTGTCCGTTCCATGTTTTCAAATTTAAAAGGCAAATCCTTCAGTCATGCCGTGTTTGAGGTAGTCCGTGGCACAATTATCTCATAAAAAATGAGCAGAGTCCAGATGCACCATGCCATGAATCCCCTTCTGTATCACAGCTGAGTAACTCTCAATAAATATTTGTTCACCCAGTATTCTCACTGGGTAGATCTAGTACTGCCTGTCTGTCCAGCCAGACAGACATGCAGACACACAAGTAGTGCTTTGCTTGTGCATTTATGTTGCCATTTGGTAAAAATTTGGTGTGTGTTTGGTGATTCTTGTGCTCATGATTTTATTTTGAGGGACCAAAAGCAAACCCTGTTGTAATGTTGAGATGTTACGTTACTAAGAAAAATTCAGACTGGAAATGGAAGAAGGTCTGATGCAGGAACTGGAGAGGGCAGGTATAGATGATCTGGCATAAAATTTTTAAAGGACTAAGGCTTTTAAAGGAAAAGAAGCAGTAATGTTTGCCAGACACTGCTGAAGTCTTGAAAGAGAAACAGTGCGTATCGGTAGACAATCTGCTCAGATGAGCCAACGGCGCGCCCTTTCTAGCACAGTAAAGGTAGTTTGCTTGCTCCACTGTTGCTGTACCTGCTCCCTGACAAGTCTCTTGTCCACAAAGTGGCAAGTGCAGTTTAATAGCTTGGACTAGCCACAGCTTAACTTCACCTGTAGCTACCGCAGACCTCTCTCTTCTTTCTTCTCTTCCCATCCTTTCTTTTCCTTTCTCGTTTTTATTTTGTAATCTCTAAAGAACATGTCTTAACATTGTATTCAACTTGACTCGAGATGTATCTAGGCATGCTGTAAAGATTCAGTTTTACTGAGGCATATTACTACTGTGGTCTGCAATGCTTAACATTATTTTAAGTGTTCAGATTGCTAGTCTAAGTGTCATACCTTTCCTGGCTTTTAAAATCACAGTGAAAACATTGGAGATATTTAACTGTGTTCTTAAGCAAGGTGACTTAAAGGCGTGTTTCCATTGGAATGCCTAGTAAAGTCCCTGCTGGTTTAAAACATCAAGGTTTTTATCCAGAGTCCTCTATGTATCAGTAGCTTGAAAACACAAAATGAAGTATAGCTGAACCATCTTCTTTTAGAGTGATAGTTCTTGTCCTCCTGTTGCCAAAGAACACAATCTTTACTCCTGCTTCTGACCTGTGGGCTTAACCACAAAGAAATGAGCAAGTCCTGTGAAGTCAGTGGGCAATAAAGATATCAATGACATTGATATGTAATTCAGTGCCTAAAGGAACCTTGTCTTTCTATTGACAATGTAGCTTTCAAAAGGTGATTCAGGGATAGGTGCATGAAGCTAGAGGATGTGACTTCCGCTGCTTCTATTTGTGTGCAAAGGTAGCACGCTGCAACGTGGATAGAGGGCATATCCTATTCACCGATAGAATAGTATGTCCTAAGTGAAGGTCAGAAGAAACTGGCCCAGGTACCTCTAGCATGCCAGAAAACTTGCAGTAGGTTCTAGTCAGAATCTCAGTCTCGCATTCAGCAGTAGTATTGGACATCGTAGCCCAAACAAAGCCAAATTTGACTCAGAGCTGCTTCTTTAATTATGTCTTTCAGTCATTTCTCTCACTTTTATATGTTTCTGTATCTGGGGTCCATCTGGATTTGGTTGCAGTTACTCTTTTTTTTTTTTTTCCTTCATTGAAAATCTCCAGGGAAATAACAACCAAAAATATTTTGAATGGGGAGGGTTTAAATCCACATCTCCCCAAATGCTAGTGCTGGTTTCTTATAGATGTGTAGTAAGTAGTGGATATTAGGGCTGATCTGGCAATAGTTTGATTCTCAGAATGTCCAAAGCAATAGTAAAAGGGTTTCTTTTGTGTTTTTTTTTTTGGTTGGTGGTGGTTTGGGGTGTTTTTTTATTTCTTTTGTCATGTGGTGAGATCAGTTTTAGGTTCTGATCCTCTTGTATCTTCTGGCAGCTCAGAAGAGTTGAGTGTATTATAAACTTGTAGCAGAGGATTGCTAGCTCTGCTGGGCAGCAGGGATAAAATTGACTTTACATCAATATCAAAATACTGTCTGTACAGGTGACATGAAATGCTAACAATATGAATTTAATTTCTTCCCTTATCTTCCTCCTGCTCTCCCATTCCCCTGATACAGTCTGGTGTTTTGCAGTTGAATTTGCTGCTGCTGTTTGATGGATAGCAAATACTTGCTGATTACGTAACCAATTGACAACTATGGAAGTTACTTCTTTATTAAGCAATTTATCAAGTGATTAGGAGACTATTTAGGTAGACTCTATTAACATAACACCAATAGTTGAGCACATTCGTAGGAAGAAAGTATGAGATGGTTTGAGATGCATTTTTTTAAGCAAACTCTGCTTCATTTCCTCTGAGACTTCAAATCACAGGGGTGTGATGCATTAAAACATTATTACTTGGGGCTTCTTACACTGGATGGTCCATTGGCCAAATGCGCATTACATTTTACACCAAAGTTTATTTAAATTTAATTAAGATTCATCAGACTGATTTGCTTTGCCTGCATTATAAAAAGAGCGAGAGTGACTTTGCTTAAGTTTGGTTAACAAGAGTTGAGCTTCATTGTGCAGTAACAACATCAGTAAGTGCTATTGGCACACTTAGTTATAAGTGGATGTTTCACATGTGACAGGGCTTGCAACCCATGTCAAACCTGTGAACGAGAGTGTCATTAAGCATTTTGTGCATGTGGGTGTTGGGGTCAAGGAGCGGGGTGGATTGTGTGCATTCATTGATCTAAGCAATCAACATACAAATCAAAACCATGTTTGCTCACTGGCAGAAGAGACGAGCTTGGAATGGAGACGAGGTAAGAGACCTGCCAACAGGAGAGCAAATGTTTTGAGTACACAGAGCTTGAGGGTCATATGGTGAACTCCCTGGTACCCAGACCTGAACCACTGAGGTGATTCTTCTGATCTTTCCAGTGAGGATGTTTCCTCCCTAGACCACATTCAAGCCATGGTCTGCAAAGAGGAACAATTCTTTTTCTCATTTCCCCCCACCCCAATGTGTGCTTTTCATTTCCCGTTGCATACATGGAACTGGGTGGGAATAATGCAACACCCCAAGTGCCAAAAAGAACTCAGTGTGGCTGTGAGAATAGAATTACTTAAGGTACTTCAGTGTCAAAGAGACTATATTAATCCAAACGTCCTTCTGAATCAGCACAAGGGGAAGCGGTGCATGAGGAAAAAGGCCCCAAAACTTTGGAATTAAAACTGTTGATAGAGCGTTCACATTCTGCTTTTTTCCCCCTCCCCTCCTAACTGAAGCAAAATTTTCCTTTTTCATTTTTCCTTTGTGTTTTGGCAACAAAATGCTACCTGGGTCCCCACCTGAATGCTAAATATTCTTCTCAGAGGGTCAAATGAAAGTAAAGTGCCAAGAATAAGCACTGGATTAAATGTGTGGAGAAAATACCATGCTTCTGTTGGTTCAGTGTTAATAGTTCTTTTATGCGCGCATAAGAATTCAAAAGGTTCTTTTGCATTATTAACATACCTCTAGCTTGGCCATCCTGTGAAGAGTAATGGAGAGGATTGTATATATTGACCCAAATATGGCTGCCCGTATTTGACAGTGGTGTATTAGCTTTGTCTGTGCGCTCACTGGTAGTTGCAAGCCAACTCTAGTCCGGAAGCTAGTAAGATGTATTAGCATTTGGCAGTGCCTCTGCCAGTGAGTTCTATCTTTCTGGATTTTGGGTTGCTGGAGTATTGTTATTAATTTGAGAATTTGAGCTGCTGAAGAAGTAGGAGACATAGGAGGTTTCTCTTTTTGGAGGGGGTTGCTTTTTTATCTTCTTTTGGGCAGCAAGTTGGTGGTAATTAAAGCAATTTTCTGCCATGTGAAACAAAGACTAAAGGATGATATTGCTATTCCTTGGGGCAGTGCAAAACAATTTCATATGGTCTTTGTTTTATCTATTTGTAAGAGTTTAGACCGTCACTTGGACAGATTTCATCATCTGTGGACACTACTGTATCTACAAGTGTGGAATATGATCTATAAGGGTGGAGATGGGGTGAATGAAAAGGCAGAGTATCATATTTTACTCCATGGTTTCATGGTGCACTCGTGATACTTTCAGGATGTAGTAAGCCAACAAAGAGGTAAAGGACCAGGTTCTCAGCTAGCAACTTCCATAAAGTTCTCTTTTCTTTAGCTGACAGAGAAAGAGAGCAGATTCTAGACAAAACAGCCAAAAACTGATCTTTCTTTCAAGAATGACGCTACTCAGGAAAATTGAGAGCAAAGTTATTGTTTTTTATTCCTCTGAAACAGTTGTAAAAAAGCAGACAATATATAAAAAGTATGTAAATATGTGTTTACTTACGTGCGTCTGTATATGTTTATACATTTGAGTACATACACACATGCACACACACTCTTCCAATTTTTTTGAAGTACCAGAAACGTTTTCTACAGAAAAAATCCAAATAAAGACTGTGGGTGTTAGTACTAGCCTTTCTTAAAATGTGTATGTGGAGTCACATGACTAAAGAAGTAGAGAGGAAAGAAATGATTTATTGAAAGCTATCTTTGTTCTTACTTATGTTAATGTGCGTGACCAACTAATGTATTTGACTGAAAAGCCTTGCTTATTCACATGTGGTTTTATTACAGACAAACTGCTATTATTAAATTTTCTAGGAGCATATAATGTAAAAGTCAGTATATACTTTTGATTCTTAATTTGTATGTGCTACAACTTCTGAAGACACTGATAAATAGGATGCAGGTTTTCAGGTGATAGCTGTTTGATAGACATAGACTCTTTTTGTGCTTTCTGTCATCCTGACGATGAGCTAGTCAATTTTGTGTTGGTATGAATTGTTCGTTACAGGCAAAGAAAATACATATGTCCTGCTTGTTCATATATTGCCCAGTAGGAATCTTAGAAGAAACAGATCTGCCTTTACAGCTTTTCCTAGTAGCAGCGGTATCATGTGGTACCAGTAAGCACTAGGTAATTCACCTGCATGTTTCTGTACTAGCTGTACGCCTCCATAATTACTCCCCACCTTGGCTTTAAAAGAGCCAAAGTACTACAGCCTTGAAAATGGTGCTGGACATGTATATTTGAGGCACAACAAATTACGGTTGCTAATCCAGTTCAGGCATTCGTATAGGACCAATGCTTGTGTAGTTGGTCCCTGAACAGCCTGATACACGGAACGATATTTCCCCACAGCACATTGTACTGTGCGTGGAACTATTTACCTCTCAGGAAATGGAAGTATATTAGAAATATTTTTAACACTTACCCTTTACCGCTCATAGCTGGCTTACAACCATCCACCCTTCCTAAGCAGAAGTAAATTCTTTGTCCGGCTGATTAGCTAGGAAAAAAAATCTCTTGGAGACCTTTGCGAGGTCATTAGTGAAGCTTTCTTTTCAGAACGTGAATACGCCACCTGCCTTTCATAGCCCAGGGGAGCCTAAAGGCAGTGTGTGTCTTGGAGCACACCGCAAAATAGCATCTGCATACTGCCAGACTGATCTGCTAATAGCCAAGGGAAAGAGAGAGTTGATGCCAGGGGTGAAGAGAAATGCTGAAACCTTGCAAAGTGCTAAGCAGTGCTCACCTATTTATTAGACAGTTAATGCTGCCTGTAGCGTTACCAGTGGAGGATAAAAGAAGTGGGGCATGTTGCAGATTGTTAATTGGTCTTAGAGCTGCATGTTGTAATTACTAGCTCACTTTCTTCTCTACAAAGGAAAAAAATATCCCAGAAGGGACCAAAGCTGAGACTTTTCATCTGCTAAAAATCATGTTATGATTTAAATGTTTCTATTATTTTTTGTTTAAGAAAGAGAAAAATCATTTTGCTATCAGACTGATAACCTGCAAGAAGGCCCCTACCTGATTTTGACACCTTTTATGATCGTCCTCTGTAGGTGCTGGGGTAGAAAACTGGTGATTTTCTGTGTGCTTTGAAATAGGTTGTGGGGCATGCATTTGTCTCTGGGAGAATGAGGGAAGTCAGTTCAGTAGTCCCTGGTTTTGCTTTTCATGATAAATTGAGAGTTATGTCTCTGTGTACAGACATCATGTAGGCTTGAAGAGCGTGCAGATGTGCGGTAAGACCAATGGTTTGAACCACACATAGGAGAGAGGAATGGCAGAGCCATGGGCGAAGGTACATGTTATTTTAATATTACATGGTAACATGTAATACATATTACATTATATGTGTGCTGCATCTGCAAGTGTGTAACTTGCGTTCTGCCCCTTTCTCCCCTCTGCTGAAACTTTATTTACATCACTTCCACCAGGAATTAGCTGGCAGCTTTTTTCCTAATCTCTGTGTAAAGCTGCCACATGAGAAGCATCTGGGGTTTTTTGCTGTCTCTTGTAGATTTTCCCCTCAAGGTTGTGTTACTCAGAGATCTAATACTTCATCTCCAGTCTGTGAAAACTTTCCAGACTGAAATGTCACAACCCGTCATATCTGACAAGAAGATGCAGATGTCATTCATCTCCTCCGTTACCCTGTCTTGCACAAGGCAAATGTTTAAAGGATGTATAAATGTGTGGGGAGAGATCTTCAGTTGGTGCAGATTGTCATGAACCCAGCTGACACGTTGCACAAGCTGAATGTCTGCCTTTTTATTTGCTCTCCTCTCAGCATTTTGCAATGTCTAAGCATATACAAACACACCCTATCCAACATTATCCCTAGTTAATTGAAAAAGTGAGTTACGTTTTTCTGTTGCGGTGGAATATGGAGCATGCAACAATATTAGTGCTGTTTGTGTCTCTCATGGTGTAAGTGCAAATGATATTTTTTTCAAATGTTTTGCAGGGAGCACAAGTTCTGTATGTGTAATATGGTAGTGTTTTAAAAATACTTCCACAAGGAAGTTGCTTAAAGTCAACTTGCTGGAAATACACAAACTAATTAGTTAATTTTTTTGTGATTTTTATTGAGGATGGGTAATTTTCAGTTGACTGTTAATTGACTTATAAAATCTTAATCTTCCTGTAGGAATAAGTTCTTTCTCTTTCCTCTGAGAGCTTCCATTTCATTATTATGGTCTTGCAGTTTGGTCCTCCCCAGTTTGTGCAAACTCTAGATTCTTCATCCAGCCACGCTTTCTCAGTTGTGCTGCCATTTACTCCATGCCTTGCAGACTAAGGACAAAAACAATTGCAACATTAAACAGGAGAATCAATTGCCAATTGTTTTATTTTACTCCTGATTCTTGGGAAATGTCCTCTCAAATAAATCGATTCACCATAGTAAGGACAACGGTTGGTATTTCTGCTATCTGACAGTTAACACAATATTTTGCCAAATATTGTCTAGGTAAAGATTTCACTCTTAGTTTAAATGAGAAGTAGTTTATTTCCTTTTTCAGGCCTGTCTGCTTGCTGCAGGTTGATGGTAATGTGTTAGCAAGCAGTTGTTCTAAAACTAGATTCCTTGATGCTGATGGACAGATTTATGGGGGGCGAGGGGGAGATGAAAAGGGGATGACTATCTCATCCCCATTGGTACCATTAAATGCAGTGTATGTTCTCATCATATGAAGGGGGAGTAGGTTTGCAGCCCTCCCTCCTCATCGTGATTCTTTACTCCAGCCCTGATCTGTGCTTGCAATATAGAAAAGACAAGTCTAGCCTACACTTCTGCTTTTCCCCCCCGTCTATCCCTGCACGTCATGTTTCCCCAGCAGGCACAAAGACCTCTTCCACCAGCCCCAGCTAGCTTTCCCCCGGCTGGTGGGGCAGATTTACCTCCCACACCAGCAGCAACTTTGGCTTCCCCTTCAGCTTTGTTGGCATTTAGCGTAGAGGCAGGTAGAACATACTGAAATAAACTTTTGGCTCAGTTTAATGGTAGTGTCACACTACAGCCCATGTATTATATGGCCTTATAGCAGCTTCAAGTGGAAAACATTCTTTCCATTACGCATTTTTTCTTTTTTTCATACCTAGAAATAAATGAAGCTATATGTTGGAATGAGTTCTTCCTTTGTAAGAAAGCTTGTCTGTAGCTAAGGACTCAATGCATAAATACTTCTTGCTTGCTTAAAGACAGTGCCTTGAAAATAACTTATTTGGAATTTCCTTCCTAGCTTATCTGACAACTTAGCGTGGTGGTGTTTGGTTCCTAGAACGCACGCTTCACTAAGAGACAGGACAAGCTTCCAACTGTGCATGCAGAAAGCATTTGAATTTGAATTTCAGTTAATTCATGTACAGCATGAAATAAAAATGTCATGTTTGGAGGAGGGTTATTGTTGTTTATGCAGTTTTGCTAGAAGACTTGCAGAATAAATGATTGGCTTGTACTACAGCACAGTATTAGAACAAGAAGTGATTGCATTATTGGCTGACAAGTCATGAGTGGCCTGGATGCTTTAGTTTGCTCGCGTGTAAAACTGCTTTGAAGATTACAGGTCTGTCTGTTATGTCTCTCATCCTTTTTAACATCATATTCAGGTAGCTGTTGCAACATTACTTGCCCCGTGATAATTCATTGAGCTATCAGCTACAAATATTTGTTCAGCCTAAGGAGGCCAGGCAGGCGTAAGAGAAAAAAGGTCAGACCATGAGGGAGAATATTCTGTGGCCTGAGTTTTTGAGTGAATTAGTATTTTACTATTGTTCATAAAGGAGTTACAGTCGGAGCTGTATCGATTAGTCTGTGTCTGCGTGCATGTGCTCTTGATTGCTTGGCAGCCAGACTCTGCTTTGATTTTTGGATTGGCAGAAGTAATGATGCCAGAAGACCCAAGTACAGAAGAATAAGTGGCCCCCAAAGGGCTTTGCTGCTACTAAACATCAGCAGAAACAGCTATGTATCACACAGCTTCCACTGGGTGAAAACACTAGTTGACAGGACAAGGTTTAGGACTGCTAAGGGATTTTCTCATTAAAATGTTGTTGTTTTGAGCTGAAAAAGTTATTTTATTTCAAAATTGAAACCTGTGAAAAGAACCTGGTTGATTTCTGAGAAAATTTTCATGCTAAATTGTTCCAGAAATACGTGCTTTATCCATTTTGACACTTTTTGACATGGAATGTTCTTTATTCATTGTAAGCCATACTGAGGGGTGAAATATCACATTTCCTGAATGTTGTTTCTAAAAAGTTCTGAAAAAAAGCTTTTAAAAACTAACTTTACTATGAATTGAAGGACAGATTTTATACCACTGTTTGGAGGAGCAGTCCAAGAGAAACAGTAGTGTTTAAGTACTCATATGGTTGGACTAGGTGACCTCTTGAGGTCCTGTCCATCCTGAATGCTTTCATCATCCTATATGACAGTGTATGAGGAGGACAAGGCTTCTCTTCTGCTTCTGTGTGTTCTTGGCTCTCACTGGGACAGTCTCAAGGAGTTGCTGTAAAATACTGTGATCTGACCCAGAGTACTGCAATATTATACCAAAGCATCGGACGCTTCAATATAAAAATAAAAAAAGCAAACAAAAGAGCTGGGCAGCAAAAAGGAGAATTCTGTCAAACTTGAACAAGAAAGGGAGGGGATGCTTTGAGACTTCAGGTGTATTGTGTATTAATGACTTTGGGAAGATTCACATCCATCTTCTTGGGGACTGAAGTTGCTAGACAAAAGAGATGAGGTGCAGGTATTAGAGAAGATGTAGCTCTGCAGCTGAACCATTTGTAAGATGTGAATGAATCAAGAGAGCTGCACTTAATATCTTTAAATATGGAAAAGAATAGTAGCTTTAATAAAAAAAGTGGAGAATGAAAATTGCTATTTGCAGATCAGTTAATTGATATATAAGTATGGCATTCAGTTTTTGCACCTAGCACATACTTATTTGATTGATTTGACTAAACTGTCCTTACTTATAAAATACAGCAGTGCTGTCCCATATTCTGACCAGCGCTTTCCTGTTGACTGTGCCATAGAAGTGTATATACAGGAATTGCCCAAGGGTCTTCCCCTGCTCACTGCACCAGCACATTGAAAATAATGTTTAGTTTTGCTTTTTACCTCAGTTTTGAAAAGTCCGTTTGAGGTTTTTGCTTTCACTGATGACCTATGTAATTTTAAATCCCCTAGGTTCCAAACTGATAGGAGTTTGAGGCTGTTTGGCTCTTAAGGATCATGAAAACCAGCACTTTTTGTATTGATATGACGGTATTAGTGAAAAATACCCAGAGATCAGTCAATCCCTGACATGTACACTCTCACTTAAACCACTTGTAACTCTTCTTCCCTTTGGGTTAAATGATCTCTTCATTTTGTTAGGTTTTTTTTTTTGATCACCCATTCAGTTGGGTGGTCTGCCAAGGATACTGCCTTGTCAATCTGTTTGCTCCTCCGTGGACCAAAAATATTTGTAAAAGTTGAATTTAATAGGGGGGAGGTGAGGGAAATATTCTTTTTTCCCCGGCAAAAGAATGTGTGAAGTTTATCTCCAGATTTTTCACATGGAGGAAAATTGACGTATTGTTTTTAGGTTCATCCTTGAGATGTCCTTTTAAGAGGAGCGGATGTTCTAAAAATCCATTGATACTGCTGGCAGCTGAAAACTTAATAAAAAAAAGATTTAGTGATTTTTAATTGAACTAAATGCTTTGTCCTACACACAAGATGTTATTTGAACTTGTAGAAGCAAGGACGATAAATAATGACAGTGATGCATAATGACGCATTAGTAAATTTATGGTGGCACCCACTCCTTGCTAGGCGCTTACCACACAGTCTCAAATGACAATCAGATTCTCTGAAGACCTTGCAGTATAAAAATAGATATATGAATGATCTACTAACAGGATGCCATCCTCTAACAAAATCCAGAAAACTAGCCCTTAGTGGCTTACAGGTGTATTTATACATGTTGAGAGTGCCTCTTTGCTAGTTTTTGGCATCAAGGCATGTAAGCCTTGATTATGAGGGAAAAAGCAAGAAAGATGTAAGCAGTAAATTGAGATATACCAAACTCCATAATAAAGCCTGTCCAAACTAGTCTTTCCATATATCTGTATTTCACCTTAGGCTTTGCTTCTGGCATTCAACATCAGGCAAAGTCTTTGGTCACATTAATTTTTCAAACCATTTAGTTGGTTGGGCAAGTTGAGGAATGGGAAGGAAATCTTCAAAAGCTTGGGTAAAAGCAGTACTGTAGGAGTTTGTGTTAAATGTATTGCCTTTGATTCTTAATTTATCCATGAGCTTTTTCCTTAGTAGAGAAAATGTCTACAGAGGAGGGTTTCTGTCACAGCAATAGTCAGTTGGGCTGGAGGCTCAGGCTACAGGGGACGGGGGGGAATTCAAGATAGGAAGCATTGGGAGATTTTGGCAATTCTCATAGAACAGGAAAGCCATTTTTTCTAGTTTATTAAAGTTGTGTACAAGTGTCTTAATTTGACTTTGCATATAGTGTAATATTAAACGTGCTATTTTAAGCATGATTTAAAACCATTCATTAAAGTGGGGAAAAAATGAGCTGAAAATGTGGATTTGTAATAATGACATATTGGACCAAGACCGTGCAGTTTGTAAGATGCAAGGAGTATAAGCTTTCAAGAGCAGCAGCACTGAAAATATTGGGTGAGGATTAAAATATATCTTCCTGATCTTCTGTTATGTTGCCTGAATAGGTTCATATCCCTTTGAGGCAACGTGCTGTAATTCCAATAAATACTGTGTAATCTTTGGGTAGTGTCTTAGTGATTTCTTTCTCTTAAAACCCATCGATACTCGTAATGAAAAGAGAGAAGGATCTTCTTCTATTGCTAAAAGACCCATGTGAGAGCTGGGCCCCACATGCTGCCTTGGCACAGGACCAAGGTGATTCCTGCCCTCAGAGTTTCAGGGACATTTCAGCTGAAGGCTCCGGTGATGCATCCTTCTACGAGGCCGAGTTGTGCTAGCTAAAACGGTCCCTGACCCCAGCAGTTTGTTTTCTTTCCTTGCCAGGCTTTTTCTTTCCTTCAAGCCAGTCCCTGGCCTGGCTGGGATGCGTGAGGCAATAGGTGTACATTTTGTCAACTGGACAAAGCTGGTGGAGCTTGGTTAAGGGCCAGTGACCCACAGAGTTGTGCTGGGAGACCCAGGGGGAAGAGCAGGAGGTACCCTGGGCTTGAGGCACCTGCAGGGGGAAGTGACTGAGGGGCAGTGACGACCTCTTCTGCCTCAGCCATGGAGCAGAAGGGACACCCAAGTCCAGAAGGCTGAGGTAACTTGGGCCTCCTGATCTCTCCAGTGCAACTCCCTGCCCAGAAGCTCATTGTGAGGAGGTGAAAGCTAGCACTTGAACGCGTGCCAGCTTCTTTCGTGCTCCCTGGGGGCCGAGGGGGCAGTTGAGGAGGGTCTGGGCACAGGGTGGGGAGGATGGAGTGGGAATGGCTCCTGCGTCCCTGATAAAGGGCTACTGCTGAGCTTGCTCTCATTCCTGAGGCTGAAGGTTTGCATTTGTGAGCTTTCTGATAAATGGCCTTGGAACTAATTACAATTAAATGATCTTGACTTTTTTTTTTTTTGCAGGTTATTGTATGATTGTCGTGACCTTTTCTTTTTGTACTGGCACACAATAGTATGAAATGACAGACCTGCCTGCAGCCAGCCTGGTTTCTGGAATTACTTGCCAGAGCTTCTGCTAGTGCTTTATGCTCTGTGCCCATCACTAAATGCTCTGCTTTTGCATCTGAAAATGTCTTAGAGTCTTTGCAATCTTGTGTTAACCCTCATTTGGGGAGGGGGATTTAAAAGTAGCTGGTTCAGTGTCAGCATTTGTAGTAACAGTTGGGCTTTCTTTTAAGAAAGCCTCCAAATTCACCACACTTAAACGTACAGCTTTTTTGCATCTTTGCTATTGCTCCCTGCTCTTCAGAATTGGCCTATGACTTTGTTCCTTCGTCCTTGATTTTTTTTCTTCTGATTTTCTGACGGCAGTTGTTCCTGATTTTTCTGTGCCAGAAAGTTGAGAAGAACGATCTTCTGCGGCACTATAATGCTTGTCAGCTCTTTCCAATCCTGAGTTTTAATGAACAGTTTAGTTCTTTGCCTTTGCGCTTCTGCCTCTGCTGTTTTGCTGCTGTGCTGGAGCTTTCCCTGTGTGAGCAAGGGAGTGCCTGGCAGAAAGACAAGATTTCTGTCTTTCCTGCCTAAATAATTCCCTCTGTCTGCGTCTATCCAGCCCCTTCTTTCTCATTCTTTCTTTGCCTTCCTAAGAAAGCTAAAGAGAAATGCCATATCCCTAGGCCCCTTTATACTCATTTGTGTATCTGTATTATAACTGCAGCGTTTAGCACTTGCATAATCTCACTCCCCTGCATAATCACTGCAATCATTTATGCATCTGTTTTAGAACAGGAGTGGGTTAGATTCTGAGATGGAGCAGAGCAATTCTGGCTCTCCACTGCATTTGCTGGTTTGGCTAGCGCTCATCATCACTCTTTGGTGTTTATTGTACATAGCGTTTTATGTGTCAAACCACTGGGAGCCAAAGTTCTGCAGATTTGAGGACTACCTTTTGTTCCTTTGATTTTTGTGGAGTTGTTCTCAGCACAAGATTGCCCAGCTTTGGGAAGGTGCAGCAGAGTAGGGGCAACACAGCTGGATTCAGGTTAGCACTCTCTCTAATCGTTTTAGGCAAGGTGAGCAGGTGGTGTTTATACTCGGAGTGAGGAAAGCTGAGACCTAGTGCTGAAACTACATTCCTGAGCCACAGATCGTTGGGTGACTTGAGAGCCGGCGAGTTCCTGACTGTCCTCTGCTTGCCTCTCCAGACTCCTGCTGCACTGCAGATAAGCCTGTGAGGCTTAAGGGCCCTCTTTTCTAATCTGATGGTTGATAAACTACTGGTAGAGGAGCATTTCCTCACAGGTTTCTATATTAAGGAGCCATTTGGATGCTAGCTGCAGCAAGCAGAGATTCTACGGAGACAGTGTGAGCAATGTCTGTTTTAAAGAGGTCAAAGAGCTGCATCATCTGTAGTCATTACTGCACAGCACTGTGCGGGGAGTGCAGCGCCAAAGCCAGCACCCTGGAGGAGCATCTCTGGGTGGAGCTCTCTTCCTCCTCCATCACTCTTTTCTTCTCGGTGTTGACCCAGTTTATTAGTGTTAATTTTATTAGTGCATCTGCTTCATTTTTGTGATTATTAAATGCTTTTGGGGCTTCATTATTTGATTATTTCAGTGCCTTTCTCGATATAATTGAAGCCCGAATGAATGTAGCCTGAAAACATGCTTTATTCTAACTTGATAAATCTTGTACAGCTAAACCAATTTATGTTAATACTTTTTTATTTTTTGCAACCTTATGCTTATGTAACTTGTTTAGTGGTGAAATATTTTTTTCTTTTTTACCCAGAGTGCCTGAAACTGTGGCATATCTCTCTACTAGGTCTCTTTCTGTCTTAAAGTTTTAAACACTTTAGTTTAGGGCCTTATATAACATATCCCATCTCTGTAATAGGAGGTTGACAATCCAATTAGACATCCGTTGATTGTCCCCATCCATTCATTTGCATCGTTGCCTCCTGCTGTGCTAGCTTCTCTTATGGTACCTTTTTATGTCTGCCCTTTCACATTATTGCTAGTTCATCTCGTCTCAGGTGCTATGATACTTTCCTCATTCCCTGTCTCTGTGCCACAACTTTCATAGCCTTTCATTTTCTGCTGCTTTTTTTTTTTCTTTATCTTTCATTGCTGGTCTGGACTAGAATTGCTTTCCCATGGTACTGGAAGAAAGTTTCCAGTGCTGGAAAGGAGAAGCTTCAGACCCAACCTCCCCACAAAAAAAAATAATCTGAACTCCTGATGCTCTTCCTGTGCAGATCATTTTGATGCCTTGCTCAGCTTGTTTGCTCTGAGGTGAGTCTGAGAAGCGTAGCAAGACCCTTCTCTTCTCCCTAACGAGAATCATATATGCTCACTGAGTGGGTGGGGGAAATAAGAAGACTAAGGCATCATTTACCTCCTTTGGGGTGCTGGCAATGTGCAGGCAGTGCTCATCTCTTCTCAGGAAGAGAGCTTTGCTTCCACTTTCTTTTAACAGGAGGGAAATGAAACCAAGGTTGGGTTGGTGAGCACTTCCCCATGGAGGTCTGGGGATCCTGCCAGTACTCACCGTGAGCCCCAGGGGATCAGGACCTCCTGGGTTAAAAGGCATGAAATTGTTGCTGATTCACCATGAGGCAACTGACAAGTTCTTTGGACTCTTGAGCAAAGTCTTGCTGTAGATTTAGTCCTAAAAATGTAATGGCTCATTTTCCGAAGCCTGTCCTTACTGTTCCTACATCTCTAGTAATGGTTTTGTGGTAGTTTAACTATCTTGTCATAGGTATATAGCATACCTCTTCATGGATCATTGGAATAATTCTGTTGCAGTTAGGAAGAATTTAAATTGCAGCTCAGCTGAGGGCCTATTTCGATATCCTCGATGGTAGCTTGCAGAGTTTTATAGAGCTCTGACTTGGCAGAATAATGTAGATTACTCTAGAACGTGTTGTAGACCTTCTTCCATCAGGAATCTGGGAAAACCTGACATCTGGTTGGACAAGGACTAGCATAGGTGGTAGGACTGAAGAACTCTAATGCCCCAGAGAGTTTCCATTACTACTTTGGATCCAGTGCAATGTATCCATGCAAGGTGCAAAGCTACAGCATCTCATTGTCTGTGCTGTGGCATTTGTCTTTTTCACTTTCTGTGTAATCAAAAGTTACAGACTTGATTGTTTTCTTTCCTCAGTGTGAATTCAAGTACTAGAGGAATAACAGTTTGTTATGGTGCAAAAAGGGCTTGAAACCTTGCCAGAGATTTTCTGTAATTAAAAATGGAATTGGAAATATCAACACCTTTTCTGTTTGTACTGATGCCTCTCAATTTTCTGATAAATACCAGGGTTATGACAAATAAGGAGTCAGTGGCTCAGGGGATTAGTAATTGGGTTCAGAGCCTTTCACCTTCAGGTCACCGTTCTGCATCTGGCCCAGGTTGGTAGTGACCAAAAATCACTGTCTGGTTGCTGCTCAGTGACCTGTGCAAAATGGATTTGTATCTGTAGGTTGGTTATATCGCCAGCCCCCTGGGAATAATTGGCAGTGATCGATACCCTTGGTGTTTTCCTCAGGGAGGCCAAAAACAAATCAAGCCCTTTCTTGTAGAAGCACTACCCCAAGAACAGAGTGATGCCAGCAGCTCTCGTCATGCCTGTCTCGGATGCATGGGCTCTCTGCAATATGCAGGTGGTCTTGGTGAAGGGAGTTTGTTGGCCAAGTACATTTTATTAATAATATTGGTACATTTAAAATATGTTCAGCAACAATCTTTGATGCAGAAAATTAGAAAACATTCTGCATCAAGCTTCACCTAGTAGGAAACTTTCATCATGTCCTTACTTATTATGGTACCATGCTCTAAAACTTCAAGGAAAAAAATCAGAAATACTCTAAGCTATTATGAAAATAGTTTAATGAACAGGTGGGTAGGATATACAAATGTTTAATGCACAAACATTTTAAAGTTGTCTGGATTGACGTTTTTCATTTTAAGATATGGCTACTGAAATTTCAGTTTGAATGAACCCGTGTTAGTTCTCTCCTGAAGTATTTGCCAAAAATCTTTGTGAAATGAACTGACTGCACTTACAGGACAAGGAAAGATGTTTCTTTTTCAGTTTAAGGAGGTGTTTGGCATACAACGCCTCAAGCATTCACTACATGGTATGTGTACTGAGTTGCACCTACAAAACAAGTAGGGGAAAATGTTATTTTTGATCACATGAAGAAAGGAAGCAAATTATACAGTGGTTTCTCTTCGTGACAGATGTTTTAGACAGTTGGTGGAGATGATAGGTTGCCTACAGTAAAATAGAGCATTTTGTCCGCGTTGGCAAAGTAGATGGTAGTAGTGTCTTACGGAGATGCTACTTGTGGTTTCATGTTTCGCAACAAGATTTATAAGACAGTAAGAGCGAGTCACACAAGGAAAGTGGAGACTGGATCCAGCCATGTTACATAGATCAGGATTTCAAAGATAGGTGCAATTTTTACCTAGCAGGAATTGAACCCTCTAATTCCAGTGAATAGGGTTAGACTTGCTATTTCGTATAGCTTGAGCTTCCTGTATGGTCAGTAAACTGTAACAGTGATATTTAGTATTTGTGGTTTTGTGCAGAGTGAAAGAAAGACAGAAAAGGCTACTCTGGAACCTAGGTTTGCAAAGATGACAGACAGGTTGCACCTATTGCAATGCCCAAGTAGATTTTAGATCCCAACAAATGGGATTGGAATTTTCCTGCATAGGTGGAAAGAGGAGAGAAAACATCTCCTAATGATGTCCCTGAAATATAGAATAAAAAAATCTGAATGATGAGGGCTTGGAACTGTGGGGTTTTTTTCTTCATAATGTTAATAATAATGCCATATTGCAGTGTAATTTCACTTCTGCCAGTTAAAAGCTTATTAAGCTGCTATCATGGTAAATAGGTTATTAACATTGAAAACGAATGTCACTAGCATCGTTGAAAATTCTTTCAATTCCCTTAATATCTCTTAAATGCTCATCATAATGTACCAATCTGTCTAAGTTTTGGATGTGAGGAATTATATGTTCTTAAAAAAATTCAGAAAACTTTTTTTGTCACTACATTGTGTATTTCCCAAGAATAGAGAATTAATAAACATTTTAATGCAGTATTTAGAGTTCTGTCCACCCAATAGTTTATTTCACGTTGCTGCATTTGGAATCAAATTACTTTTCTTCCTTCTATTTCCCCATTCCCTGCCGAAGTTGACTCCAATTTAGAAATAATAATGCCTCAGTACTGCAGCTTGGTTTTCAAAGAGCAAATTTGCTATTTTTCTGATTCCCCCCACCCCCCCGGGGTTGTAAGCAGTTAAATCTGCTATCAGAATGGCATCCAGAAATTCTTGTGTTCTTGATAAAGATGATAGTCATGTTCAGTAACAGAGGGATCAAAGATAATCTTGAATGTACCTATTCAATTTGCATGCATGGAAATCAGCAGTAATTCTACTGAAGTTTATGGATTTTAACCCTCAGCAGAAGCAGCTCCAAAGCAACAAACTGAAATGTTAAACATTGAATGCTTAACTTTTTAATTCGACTTGTTTTGGAAATATTTATTTTAGAATCTTTTTCTACCTTTCCATGCAGAGAAATTAGCAAAGCTACAGAAATAAGCAAAGAGGTTGTTTGTATAATCCTTTCAGATCTTAAAATGCTCTCTTCAGTACAAGGGGTTTTTTTCTTAGATAGCTGATTGTGGCAATGTTTTGGCAGTGTTGAAGCTGTTTAACAGGACATGTCAGTGGTGTGGGACAAATGCAGAATGATAAAAGAATAAAGCAGAAGGTGATGCTGCAAAAGTGAAATTTTCTTTATACTCTCCTGACCTTTTTTGAAATGCACCATCTTTAAAGGATACAAACAGTACTTTGATTTGTAGCTCATCTAAGTGATGGCATCTTCTATATCCTGTGTCCCCTCTCAGCTTACTAGATAATTTTCAACATATATAGCAAGAATGAAAAACATTAGCCATGAAATTGCGCAAAAACCGTAGTAGCGTTGTGGGAAGAGAGTCAGGAAGTCTTGGATCTGCTGTTGCCTTCTTGTGTGACCATTTGTAGATGTGTGACCAATGTGTAGATCATTTAGGGCAAGTTGTCCTGAGGTATTTGAGTGTTGTGATGCTCTGTGCCTAATGGAGTTGGTTTCCTGGAGCTGTGGGAGCTGTTTTGCTCCTGTAAAGAGAGGGAAATTTGGTTCCTAGGCACTTCTTAAAATCTGAGGATGATGGAGCACCAAGAGAGAAATGGTCCTTTGTGGACTGTCCAGTAGCACATAGGCACATAGAAAGGGCCTGACCATCTTTGTGGAGCATGTGTTACATCGCTTTATTCCTCAGTTCTTCGTCTGAAAACTGGGATTAAGAATGCTTCTTTCCTCTCATCTATTTAGGCTGTAACCGCTTTGGAGTGCTTAGCGTTTCTTTATGGAGTGCTCAGGAAGATGGGTCTGCAGTCTCATATGGGACATCTCTTTCAACCAGGCCATCGCAGTTATAAGGACAATCGGAACTGCCTGCAGTATCTGGATTTTCTTGAACAGTTTTTAGCAAAGCATATGCAATATTTACTTTATACAGTCTGAGTCTTGGAGCAGCAGGGAAGGTAATGTCTGGGCTCACCTGAGAGCCATTTAGCATTTTCTTGAGAGCTGCCTCAAGCAACTAAGTTGCACTGTCACATATGCATACTTAAAGTCCCTTTTCTTGGGAAAATATTCTAGTGACAGGCCTTTGGAAGAAGCAAGGGGCTCCTACTTCAGCCACTGCATTGAAGTGATGCCTATGGCGTGATCTGGAGTAGCTTCACAGCTCTGTGTGTTTCTGTGTATTGCTCTTTGCTCCCCTCTCCATTTGTCAAGTGTGCAATTTAGCCAGCTCTAATGTTTTCAAAACCTCAGTTCAGTGCAGAGAACTCTGGCACTGCTAGTTCCTTATTTCAAAACCTAAAAAGCTGAGTGTGTATTTAATACCAAATTTCATATAGCTTCCACATTGTTCATTTTTCATCTATGTCAAATGTTTCTGAATTTGCTCACTACTGCAGCTTAGTACCAAAAAGTTTTCATTTGAATGTTTAGTATTTGGAGGAAACTTGTCAACTGAAGCTTAACGCCTGGGTCATACAGCTGCTTCCAGCTCCTTCCTGTGATTTCACTCTCACTAGAAGCAATGCTAGTTCTAGTTGAAGACATGACAGATGATACCAAGCATTTAAGAAAATATGCTTAAATATGCTAGGTGTGGGTTTGGTTTTCTTTGGTCCTGCTTCTAAGCCGTATTTTTATACTGTCACAAGAGTTAAACATTAATTTTTAAACCTCTGAAAGCTGTAGATTCTCATTTCAGAATCTGGGGGGAAAAACCAAACAAGTGTGCTAAATATAGGAAGACTTGGTAAAACTAAGTGAGCTGGCAGCATGGAAAGCAATTTTCTTTCTTTCTGGATTAGAGATTTGAAACAGCTTAGTCCTTATACTGCTGAAGTGTTTCTAGATCTGGGATCTATTAATCCTAGAGCCTTTGCTTCTTAGAAGCAAAGCTCAATCCCCAGAATAAAAACTGTGAAGTAGTAAAGCCTGAGCCATATACATGAAACTGTGTACATGCTGCAAGATGTGTTTTAACATGAGCCCTGCATCCAAAATTGTCATTCTGGGCTATGGTTACAGTAAAAAAAGGACAAGGAATATGTTGTTAGGAGGACTTAACAAGCAGGCTCCTTTTAGCTTCCTGGTAAAAAGAAGGTTGTCATCCCTGGGTGGACAGTTTGAGCAGGTAAGTTGTGATGAATTCGCTGGACATAGAGGGGCTGTTTCATCTGAAATGATGACTAGTGTCTTTTTAGAGGATTATTTTGATTTTTTTTCTTCCCATTCTTGGTCTCGCTGCTCAGAAATGAAGGGACTGAGGTTTCCTGGTTTGGGTCTGCCTGTTCTGAGGTTTTCTTTTCTCTTTACTGAAAAGAACCAAACTACAAGCTGCTACAGAAAGGGATCTTTTTACCTCCTTAATGACTTAGATTTATGTAGCTGTTGAGCAGAGGAGGTTGGAATAGCTGTTTTCTCTCTCAAAGAAAGAATGCACAGTAGCTGCTGTTTGTTTGACTCCTGCTGTACTAGATTGGGCTTTGTCTCGGTGATGAGTGAAACCAAGTTTGGGACTGACACTGCGCTCTTCACTCCCATTTTTGTAATTCTTATGAGCAGGTCTTGGTCTTTTTGTATCCCAGAACTCCTGAGTGTAATAATGATACAAAGTGGTAGGTCCAACTTTCAGTTTTCCTGATGGCGTGCTTTATAAAGCATTGCCACAAGCAAGAGAAGAAGTTACCTTTGTACTGGCAAAGGACTGGAGTTGCAAAGGAGCCCCCAGACTGAAGAGAGTCCACATACAGTATTTATATTTTGTAACTAAATCCAGGAAATGGTGAATAGGGAGACTGAGTTCTAATGGCCATACTTAATTTTTAAAAAGTTTGTGTTAATAAAACAATTAGAACGTGTAAAGCAAGCTGTTATCCCACAACCTCTTCCTGAATGTGAATCGCAGAGTGATACAACTCAGTTTTTCCTAGCTGCTGTTCAGTCAGCTTCTTGAAGAATGGTAAATGAGAATAAAAGAGTGCTGGAGGAATTAGCACTTCAGGGTCTCCTTTCATTCATCAAAGAGATGTATTTTCAAGCTTAATATAGTTTCACACATGCTGCCATCAGCAAAATCATTACATTAAGAGGTTTCCAAAGTTGGTAGGGAATTGAGACGCATGCTCTGAAACTCCGAAGACAATCATAAAGATGACAAAGATATCCTTTGATCTTCTATTTGTTTTCCATAGTTCCTTCAATAAAGACATAAATCGTCGACTATAACCAGAACAAGGCATGGTTTTGTGAAGCAATGTTCCATCAGTAAGAACGCTTGCCAGAATAAACCCTCAGCTTTAGGAGTACAGGATTAACCTTGTTCTGACACCAAAAATGAAGTTGAGTTGTCAGACAGAATTGAGGCTGTTTGTATTGTTTCACCTATTTGCAATTCTGCTTCTTCCTATTCCAGTGTCTCTACCTTTACCTAGAGAGCATAGGTTATTCTCTTTATTAATCCTTGTATTTTTCTCTCTCCTGAATTCTACATGAGTTGACCAAGTAGCACTTCCAAGCAGCTTATTCTTCACAGGGAGCTAGCATACTTTTGGGGTGTCTCTTTGATCTAGCCCAAGTTGTGGTGATTTCATTAATTGGTAGGCATGCCTTCTGCCAAACTGCTGGGAGCAATTTAGGATGTTAATACGTGATGTCGCATTTGTGGAGAAAAAAACTCCATCAGTAAGCAATAATCAGGACCTCTTTCTCAAGCTTCATGCTGGAAGACGACAGCTTCTGGTTTTGAATATTTCATGCTTGTCACAGGCAGTGTCAAATTCTGACTTTCTTCTTTGTATCCTGTCTTGCATTTTCTGTGTTGACTGTATAGTGTATTATGGAAAAATAAGTAATCTTGGCAAAGTGAGTCTTATGTTACATTCCCAACGGGTGTTGAATTTAGGAAATATGTGAAACACACTTTGACTGAAGAACCATCACAAATCTGTCTAGTGCCATGTTTTGGTTTTGCATGACTGCTAGCTCAGTCTCATTATAGAATGAGTGCTATGCCAAGAGCAGTCCCAGCTGATGAGATTAGATATTACAGACCAAAGACCAGGGATATTTCTGGTTAGGTTAATTTAGGAAAGAATAAAGAGTGTCATCCGGCTCCACATGCAGCAAAATCTGCTTGCAAAAATGCAGCGCTTCATTTTGTTTGAAATGCACACAAGATCTTTGAGAGAAAGGATGAGATCAGTTGCAAGAGGGACAGGGAAAGATAGAATTTGCATCTCGGGGTATCTGTTTATTATCCAAAAGGTTGGGCGGACAACATGCTGTCTGTGAGCCAGCAATGCACCCTCTCTGCAAAGAAGGCCAACAGCTTTCTGGGCTGCATTAAAAAGGGTGTTGCCAGCAGGTCAAGGGAGATGATCCTTGTCCTCTGCTCAGCACTGGTGAGACACATCTGGAGATTTGTGTCCAGTCCTGGGCTCCCTAGTACAAGAGAGAGATGGACATGCTGGAGTGAGTCCAGCGAAGGGCTACAGAGGGTGACTGAGGACTTGGAATATCTGTCGTATCGGGGAGAACCTTGCGAAGAGAGAATGCTCAGGGGAATCTTCTCAGTGTATATAAATACCTGGGGGAGGAGTGTAAAGAAGACGGAGCCAGACTCTTCTCAGTGGTGCCCAGTGACTGGAGGAGATGCAGTGGGCGCAAACTGAAATACAGGAAATTCCATTTAAACATAAGAAAAAACTTTTTTACTGTGAGGGTGGTTGAACACTAGAACAGCTTGCCTGGGGGGGTTGTGATGTCTCCATCCTTGGAGATATTAAAGACCCAACTGTACCACATGGTCCTGAGTAACCTGCTCTAATTGACCCTGGTTTGAGCAGGAAGGGTTGGACTAGAGAATCTCCAGAGGTCCCTTCCCACTGCAGCCATTCTGTGAAGGAGACAGTATTGAGGAATAGAGGATATTTGTTTAACGCTTTTCACTCGGGAATATCTGAAATAGGAAGGGATCCCCAGGTACTACATGTGTGATCTGTCTGCTCACAGAGGTGCTTTTTAGAACTTATTTGAACTCCAGCTTTTTCAGCACTCCCGGAGTTCTGATTTTAATCAAATTGCATTCAGTCTTAGTTTCAGGCTTGGAAGTGGGTTGACTGGAAGATGTTTAACCACCATCCTCAATTTTGCAAGATGTATTTCTGGAGATAAAGGTGGGTGATACTAGCAGGAAAAAAGTTGATATTATCAGGAAAAAAAAGGAAAAGAAAAAGGAAGGATGACCCATTTCTCTACCACCCTTGAAAGAAGGAGCTTAGTGGAGTGCTGGCCCACACTGTGGCAATTAACTTAGAGCAACTATTAAGGGTTAAGATTTTGGTAGAGGACCAGATAAGGATAGTTGTTCAAAGTAACCTGTCACTTCGGCACAAATTTATTTCATTTTAACTATCTATATAAATAAAAACGACGGTCATAATTTACAACGAATAGAGTAAATTCTGAGGGCTAGCAGTTCTTTTGCTCCTAAATGATAGTTCCTGGCATCAGGAAGATGTTTCTTCATTATGTACTAGGAATACTTAGGCAGACCTGCTGGAGTGTACATAGCTGGCAGAGGGAGTGCAAGCAGATATGGACCTTCAAATGTGGTAGGTCTCATCATTTCTATCCAGTTGACAAGTAATTTAAACAGCACTTTGTCAGGGCTAGAGATTAAGCATTTAGGCAATGTTAATTAAGAAAGCATGAAAATGCCTTGGATACGTTGTTCTCTACTTTCAGAGAAGGCAACACAGCATGAATATTTGGTGGAAAAGGGAGAAAGACATTATATCTTGGTGCTAATTGGTTAATTCTTTTTTTTTTTTTTATCTTTCTGTTCCCTAGCTGGCCATACCTCTGTATTCAGTGTTGTTAGTTACATGTTTATGATTATGCATAATTACAAAAACAGTTTCCGATTGATTCTGAATTTGATATTTTTCTTCAGGCAGTTTGCTTCAGACATCATTGATGGATCAGCTGTACTGTTTCTCAGTTAATGCCCAAAATTTAGAGCTGTTTCTTTTGAATTTTTGATTATTTTTTTCCCCCTGTTGTTGTATAATGCTAATTAAAGCTATTTTTAGTAATTATGTTCCAAAAAAGGAACAGACTGCATGAAATGGACTAGACTATTTGGAAATTTAAAACCCTTTTAGAAGTTCAAAAGCAAAATGGTATCAGGAAAGTCAGGCTGTAACAACAAATTATTGGCTGTGCTCTTGGTGCTGAAGAGCAGCTTTGTGGAGTAAGGCCAAGAGGCTAAATGTGTATTTAAAGAATGTATGCTTCTGTATTTTTTCCTACTGAAAAAAGGCTTTGAATTCTCAACAAAGGATTTTATTTTGCAGGCTACACTCTTTAACAGTCTCTGTTCTCTGCTGCTTGAAGTTTCAGATTATCTTAAGAGCTGGTCATCTTTGAAATCTGACCTGGCTAACCTTTTTCTGTAAAATGCAGTAGTACTAACCAGACAGAACAAAGAGACGCTTTCAAAATTTGACACTGTTGATTGACAAAATTGGTATTGTGTGACAATTTTATAGGATGCTGGAATAGCAAAATCATTTCTTGAATCCTACCAAGATGGCATTTGTCAGTTTTTCACATAAATATTGGCTGAAATGTGTGTAATAAATTAGCTACATTATAGTCTCCGGGGGGGGAGCCCTGAAGGTTTCAGAGAGATTTCAATCCTCCTCTTAGCAATTCCTTATATACAAAACTTGTGGTGCATGTTCTTATTAAATACGCACGCGCATTCATGTATTCTACTGAACAGGCTCAAATTCTTGGATGACTGAATGTATGAATGACCACTGATTCTGGATACTTTTCAGCTGCTGCATTTATTATATGGTAAATGTTTCAAAATCAGTATAATTGTGAATAACAGGTTAACAAAAAGACCAAAATGTACTGAACTTTTTACTTGGCAGGTAGGGCACGTTAGTTCTAAGCTCTGTGTTATGTGCACAGCCACTGCCAAGAAAAGAGCATAGACACTTTCTGTTATACTATTAAGAGCATATTTAATTAAGACAAAATGCATAATTATGCTTTTCAGTGTAGCATAGTTCCTTCCCAGATGAATCAGAATTTAATGTGATGGCCTCCTTAGGTGTTTGCTGAATACTCTATTCTCCTCTTGTGTTACTTATTCATGCTGTTTCAGAAGTATAGCTGCATGCAGTGACAACGTTCACACATGATGCAAGAACATTGTACAATAATCAAAAGTTTTGCTCATAGATATTCCCTATTAAATAAAAGAAGGGCAAACCCGATGATCACTTATCTCAGTTGTCTTTTTTTTTTCTTTCCTCTAAGTGTATTCTTAAGCAGAACAAAATAGTATCTGAAACTTCAGTGTATTTCTTCTAGAGTACTTGGGGAGCAGAGACCCTTGAATGTGTGATCTTTGGGATCCACAAAAGACTGCAAACACAGTACTTCCGTGCCTGATAGCTGCACCCTCCTCTGTGGCCACTGTCCTGAATGAATCTCGGGGACAACAGAGGGTTTGTGTTACAGAAAAAAAAGAGCGAGTAAGGTGATGCTTATGAGCATTTGGTCCCAAGAGTAAGATCAAGGTAGAATCTGACTGCCTTGCTTTACAGTCTTTGATTTTTCTGCCCAGTATCATTACTGTTTTCCAGGGTTTTCCCCCGCCTCTCTTCTGGTCTGGATTGTTTCATGCCTGACTGTATCAGAAATGTTTATATTTAGGCATGTCATCGAATTTTGCTCAAAGCTGATTAAATCATGAGGGAGCGTTGAGGCAGTCGTGCTTTTACAGCTGCTTCCTAAACAAGAATCACAGAAGACAAAATGAACAGAACTATACATGTTTCCTTCATTTCCAACAGAAGAAACTCATGGAATAACTTGCATTTTGTGTCTGTTGTGTGGTGATAATCTTGAGTAGTGAAAATGAGTAATGAATAACTGTCTTAGTAGTAATAGCAGTGCAACCGCATAAGACATTATTGGACACACGTAACTGGAACCCTGCGGTACCATCTCATTCTTACGTACTCTTGATTTCATAGCTATTGGTACTTAAAAGAGAGATCAGAGGACCATACTTTTCACTCATTGATTCCTACTGCTGGTGCCCGTAATGAAAAGATTCTTCTTTCTGAGGGGCCAGATACCAAAGCTTCCTTTGAAAACAATGTGAACAAGAGGTGTTTTATCTTTTTTGAAATCTGGTCGTGTATCTAGATGTAATACATTTTAAAGAGTGTACTGCTAAGCTGTATGCATGTTTGTGGGGATAACGTATAATGGAATGGGTGAAGAAAGGTTTGTATATGTTTGAAAATCCTGGAGGTCTCAATAGCTGTCATGTTACATCATCAAAAAGAAGTTAGTTAATTATCCATCCCCAATTTTGTCATCATTGTACCTGGTTGCCACAGAGTAGAGGGACCAAGCAAAATGAGAAATGTTAATGTACAGCTATCTAATGCTCGTGCTTCCAACATGTGCTGCTAACAGCCACCACCTCTCTCCAGACAGTGGTTTGGGTTTAGGTGAGGTGGACTCTGAGAGAGAAAGTGCAGGAGTCAGCAGAAGGGCAGGTGATGAAATTTCAAGGTGGAAGGGTGTTCAGAGTATAGAAATTATTTGTGTAGGAAGATTTTTCTCTGCGAGAGGGAGTTGTGGTGAAAGAAAGAGCTTTTCAGCTGTGTGTGGCTAAGATAAAAAATTTATTCTTGTTGAGGAGTCACAGGCTGAGAGGAGCTTCTGTGGTATCTGCAACTATAGCAGATGTTGGGCGTCTTTGATGTTGGTCCTGTGTGTTGTAGGAGCATATGCCCCTGCAGCACTGAGGGAGAAATGCTGGCATTACTTTCTTGCTTTGTAGCACCTGCAACTCGTACCTTGAAGGCCTGTGACATGGTCTGGTTTAGCATTCTTTTAGGCCACCAGGAGATGCGTGTAGTCTCTTCTCTCTTGGCACTATACTTCAGGCTGCTCCTTCCAGCTATTGTACGGTACTGTTATTTTCTAGGGCATCTCTACTAAGCCTTGCCCTCAAGTGGAAGTTGTGTGTTTCATCAGCATGCTTAGTTCTTATCAGCCGTTTGGGCTGGAAAAGCTTTTTCTTTATAACTCTGAAAGTATTAGTTCAGAAAGATGGTGTGTCTTTGTGCAGTGTATACATATGTATCTATTTCTATGTAAATATATAAATGTGCATTCTTCTGTATATGTGATCAGAGTCAACTCCACTAAGCATAGCATAGTTGTTGCGGGTTTTTTGTTTTGTTTTGTTTTACAGTAAGAAGGGCCAAATTTTGGAAAAACTGTGTTTCTGTGGAGGGGTTTGTTCAGTCTTTGTTAATCTGATGATCTGCCCTTAAATTTGCAATACTGATTCCAGATTCAGCATTGTAATGTCGATGATAAAGTGCCCCTACCTATAAGCATGCATTTGTTAATATGGCATGAATTAACAGTAATACTTTAACTGTCCTAAGACGTGGCAGAGAGCAACTTGACTTTCTTGCAGGTGCCCTTAGGAAGGCAAGTGGCAACCACTAAGACCCATCTACTTAACTATGACTGTTTACACCATAAAAAGAAATTCACTCTTATAATTACATTCAGAATTACAGAAAGCTGTTGCTGCTTTAGATTCTTTGATCTCTCTGGGGAAACTTCCATCAAACATAACAGCCTATGTTTTTACTTTGTTAATTATAAAGCTGTGAACAAGAAAATGCAAGACAATCTCTACTATTCTTAGTCTAATAGTAACTTCCTAAAATATTACTGCCTTTACGAGTCCTAGTGGAGGATCTTTCTTTGTGGGGAAAAAAACCCCACCATCCTATTGCATAAATGAGGAAATACATTCCAGATATATTAAGCAAATAATCAACACACATTTATCATGGTCTCGTATAAATCCGTGCACTTAGGTTATCTGCAGGTTGGCTCATGATTTTTTTTCTCCATCTACCCCATCCAAAACAGATGTTGTTTATTCTTTTGAAACATTAGCTTGTGTGTTTTCTGCCAGGAAGGATAGATTAAATATATTCTCTTCTCTTCTTTTGTGCTGATATGGAAGATCAGCTGGGAGTCGTGTAGAGTAATACTTTGCTTTTGTCTGCTATTGAGGTCTTTCATAAAGATGAAATTTTTTGTATTGCCCTCCTATTGGAATGTTTTTCAGAGTTCCTAAATAGTGACAGTGTTACAGACCTTGGTGTCACATACCTTTTTTATTGCTTAAAGGATCTTTTCTTAAAGGTGAAAATCTTAAGATGTTAGGGTGCATGGAGAGGACTAATCACTTTGTCCTGTCCATCTGGAATCCCAAACAGCTGAAAATCCTTGGAAAAGATTCGACGCTTTCTCCAACAGTGTTTGTACCTTACTCGTGGCAGTCAACTTTCTTGCTTTTTACATTGCCATTCATTATTTTCAAATTGCTTTTCCATTGTGTTTGTTACAATCCAGAGTAGTGGCTTGTGTGGATATATTTTCCTAGCACATTTTCGGAAGGCAGGAATTGCTCTGTGAGGCTTATGGTTTTCACCGAGCATATAAAATGCAGTCTTTTTCAAGGTTTTTACTTTTTTGGCTTATTCACTGTTACTTTAAAAAAAAAAAAAAAAAAGGAAGAAAAAAATTAAAAAAAAGATGACAGGTGTCCTAGTCAATTCAGCTGGAGATTATTGACCTGTGTCACTCCATCTGTGGAGATACTCAAAACCCAATTGGACCCAGCCCTGGGCAACCGGCTCTAGCTGGCCCTGCTTGAGTAGGGGGGATTGGAATTGCACTAGATGATCTCAAGAGGTCCCTTCCCACCTCAATCATTCTCTGATTTTGTGTGTTGCAAAGAGGTTCTTCAGACAATTCTTTCCTTTGGTGCTTTGATATTTGTATGTTCCACTGTGATCAGTTCTGCTATTGTGTGTGATAATTAAGTCATTACGGTCCTACTCCTGCAAGGTCTCTGCAGTTACCCTTCTCAGAGCATCGTCAGTTTCAGTGATGCCCAGTTGCTGGACACTTCTAATTGCAGGACTGTAGCTGAGCTGATGCCCAAAAGTAAATATTTGCTGAATTTTGAAACCATCAGGCATATGAAACCAAAGCTGCTGCGATGTGCAGCTGCTTTTTGTTGTGTCTGTGCTCCTCCAAAGCACAGCTGTTGGAAGACACTTTATTGAACAGTAAAATTAAATCTCACAAAATTAGAACCAAGATGGCTCTGGGTGCAGAGTGTTTACCGTTGGCTTCAGAAGTACCCCCCTAGCACCATTTTGCTCTGAATTCATCAACAAACCATTGTTGTCACTCAGTTGAGCTTTAAGGTAGAAGGCCAAAGAAAACTTCTTATGAAATAAAAATTGATTAGTAATGATTTTGTGTATATATCTTGAGGATGTGCCATAGTAACTCAGTCCTTTGAAGCTTGTAAGTGCGTTCTTGGATGGTCGCTGAGCACCTGATGGATTTGGCTGCTATTGTTGAAATAATCAGACCTGGCTTTTTTTGACAGGCACCATTTAACAACCTGAGTGATAGCCTTGTGCCTTTATTTCACCAGTGAAACCTATGCTTACGCTACCTTAAGAGACCACTGTAAAACTGGGATACTTTTAAATCTTTATTGATCATTTTCACTTGTCTTACTTCTTATTAATCCTTTAGATCAAATTTGTAGAAGTGTTAAAACAAATGTATCAACCATGGCAAATACATAGAAGAGCTCCCTAGTGATATTGAGGACCCAAGTGTATGTTTCTTAGCTCAGTCAAACAGTATCAAACTTGATATCACCAGCACTCTTCCTGCAACATAATACTCTTTTCCCTCTAATTATCTCCTAGTACCGTGTTCCTTTTTGGCACATATGGGCAAGCATATGCCCATATATCAACTTTACAACACATATGAAACACAGTATTTGTACCTTCTCTTTTCCGTGGTAGCTGGGAGGAGCGGGAGATGTTTGCATGTAGTCTCTTGGAAGTTTTTTGTCCAGATTTTACTCTGGTAACCTTTGAGTTTTTCTGGCAGTCTTCATGGTCATAGAATACAGAGCAGTTTATGAGCAGAGAACAGTACATCTTCATAATTATTTGTGTGCATTGCTTGAAGTGCAGTTGTGCAAATTCACCTTCCTTTCTTACGTGAACTATGTGGATTCAAAGAGAGGAAAGATGGATAGAGGCAGACTTTGCAGTTTTCCTATCATAGCATGTCTGTGTGGCCATGTGAATTTTGTGGTCAAAAATTTGCGAGGATCAGTACACAGTTGTGATTCTGTGATAATAGCTAGCAGATTTGCCAAGTTAAGCTAGTCTAATAAAGCTGACGTAGTGATGAGTTTATCTTGAGATTAGTGGTATGAGCAGAAGATTGGGGAATAGCACACCAGTTTTTTGGGTCGCTGGAAGAGGCAGGTGCATTCTGCAATCTTGGTAGATGAGTAAATCCTCAAGATTTGTTTGCCAGAAACAGACTAACTGTAGCAGAGCTGGCTGGTTTACCTCAGCAAGAAAGAAGCGGGATAAATTATTCTTCCCGGAGCTTCCTATTGACCTGACTAGACCAGAATTGGCAGCTGAATTAGCTCGTTCAAGAAGTGGCCTGTGTACCTTTAGCCTTTGTGTGCCGTGTAGACATCCTTGCAGTTTCTCTGGCAGCAAAACAGGGAGAGGAATGGGCTATTTTTTTTTTGTCTGAAAGGATTGTCTAAATGTATTGTAAATATTGACTAAAGCTAAAACAAGGAATGAACAATGTGACTAGCAATTCTACTGAATTCAGCTTCCTCTCTCTGCTGTGGTTAGGTTAATATCAGCTGTGCAGAAGGGTCATGGCTGGACCCTCTGTCTGTTGAGAAGTTGGAGAGTGACAAAGCGCAGATGCTGGTCCAAACTTTCTTCCATCTCCCCGTGTTGGGGAAGGGGTTGGCACTGGCCTGTTTCTGCTCTTGGTTCGCTCTGTGTGCTTACAACCCTTGTATTTTTTGTGCTTCTTTAAGGGTGAAGTTTTCCAAAGCCAGTCATATGGCTTCTAATAAAAATTACAGCTTGGCAGGAATCCTCCTGCTTTGCCTGGCCTGACTTTCTGGGGTTTTTTTATGAAATCTGAAATAAGGTGAATTTAATCTGATCTGAAATGTTGTTACAGGATGGTGTTGGATAGCTCAAACCTGTGGAAACACAATGCTTCTGATTCTTTTCCTACTTATGCTGCAGGAAACTAGGAATAACAGTGGTGAAGCCAATGATGTATTTTTGTGTGCACGTGCATGGAAATTAGAATAAATAAGAACTGGGCCAATTTTTTTTTTTTCTTCTTTTGCCATTTGGCTAATGACAGCTTAGATTTCGTCTGGTCTAAATTGGCACAGCTTCACTGATGTTGGAGGAGCTTTTGTACTAATTCACACTAGCTGAGTGTGTTAACCAGTCCAGTCTGTGCAAATGTGGGGTGTTTTTTGGTTTGGGTGGGTTTTTTTTTTTTCCTTTTTACCTCTCATTCTGTTTTCCATCTTGTGCTCTTGTGCTTGGTGATCTTTTGTTCTGCCTCTCATGTGCAAGTTCCAGCTCTGGCCAATTGACTGCACATAAACTACAAGCCTGTTTCAGAGTAGAGCTTCTCTACATGCGTCTAGAAGCCTATTAATTTTGATTCTAGGTTGCATAGATATGTAGAGGATTTATTTTAAATCCAAAATGAGGATTTGTACTTTTCTATAGCTTTTTTTTTCTTATGAAAAGCACAAATTAATTTTAATAGCTGAAGGCATTTCTGGGTAGGCAATCCCTATTTATTTCATTTGATTTTTGAGGACTCAGAATGAATACATACTGAAATCTGCTGCTGATGGTGGCTCTTTCTTAGAGGTCAGCAGAAGAGCTTCTGTTTCTATTGTGACAACAAAAAGTAGGAAGGATTTACATTCATTCAAGCATCGCTATGCCTTAGAGCATATCCTATCTTATCTGACTTGGGGAATTACATACGTTTTGTAGAAAGAAAGCTTATGCTAACATATGTGCAAGCTTCACATGATAATTATCCAAGGACACATTGGTTAATCTGGTTGTATTTTAATGGCTGATGACATTTTAAATTGTTCAGGAAAGCAGCAACCATGATGCAAACAGTGCTCAGAAGCTAAAAACCTCTTATAATTATGTGCAACTGGTGCACAATATATCCTAGGAACTGACAAGGAAAATGAAATTGTGATGATTCTGTTGAGTTTATAATATTTTATACCAAGTCATGCCTGCGCAACTATAATGATTTTATAGTATTTTGTAGTTTGCATTCTTAGAGGTATGCATATTTTAAAAGTATGTTAATGAAAGAGATGATGAAAGGAAAGTTAGCAAGTTCTATGCTCCAGCTGAACAGCGGTCCATCTCGCTGTTTTGTCTCATGACCAGTAATATTTGTATCAGAGAACCATGTGGGAAAAACCTACAGTAGACAAGTGTGATAACCAAATATTGCATATATTTCTTTCTAGCCAGGAATGCTTAGCAGTTAGCTGACAAGGCAAAACTTGATGATGCTTATTTTCCCATATATACAGTACACTGCACACTCGCAATCATCTATTTTATTAAGTGTAGCTTCTTCATATATGACAAATCTTGAGCTGTAGAATAAGGAAGTTTTATAGTCCCAGTGACTTCTGATAAAATGGACTATAAGAATTTTAAACGCACGTCCTGGATTCTTACTTGTTTTCAGTTTGTCATAACAAATTCCTCACAAACTGTATGAGTAGGTAATTGATTAGATGAAGGAATTTAAAACTATATAATTAAGATTCTGTTAACGCAGCATCGTTGTGTAGAATTTAATACGTTTGGAAGTTCAAAAGCTTCGCAAAGTTGGAGCAGAGTACAGAAACTTCTATTGAAGTGTGTATTTTCATGATTCAGACATCAATTCTAGAAATCAATAATTCTGAGCTGTGTTGTTCACTTAGTTAATAATTTGGTTTCTTTGAGGAAATGACTAGTATGCTTCAAATTTCATCATTTCTAAGACAAGATTAATTGTAGTACTTCCCTAAGGCTTGATGTTTGCAAGAAAATGTAAAGAACTGTGTTACAGAAATGCTTCATAAACATTAGTCTCTAGGCTGTGGCTGGTTCTTGTCGTCCACTCTGCACTGCTGCATCACTGTTGGAAAATTATTATCTTTTATTGTTTAATTCCCTTTGGATTTGAGATAAGCCAGATGGTGAGGTCTCCTTGTAGGGGAGTTTTCTGCTTGGCATTATCAATTTTCCAATCCCTTATTAGTAATGGAGGAGTTGCAGCATGTAATCCCCTTTGGTCTAGGTGGTTTTACATACCTGTGTGTTGATTTGATAATTCCTACTATTTCTTATATTTAACTTCAATCCAAACTCACTGCACGGTACAGAAATGGCCAGCTTCCAAGTAACAAACAGATACTTAAACATGGCATTGCTAATTAGTATTTGGGTACATTTATAGGCTTTTTTTCTTTTTTCTTACAGACTGTAATGACAGGATTATAGAAATGTCAGGGGAATTTAACCACAAAAGCATGCATTGCTTTGTCTTTTTTGGTAAGGCATCTTCCAAAGATCTCTAATTTTATTTTTGTAATATATGTTAATTATTATTATTCTTTATTATTTTTAATATTAATATATATTACTATATATTAAACATATGTTTAATATATTTTTTTGGTAGTAGAAATCTAGCTCCTGTCAGAGATGTGAGAGTTTCAGAACTAGAGCATTAATGAAGTTGTAGCAAAGTCAAGGCAGTGGTTGCTGGACAACTGAGAGAACCTGGATTTTTTTGTTTGTCTTCATCAGGATCTATTTCATTTGAGTGAATGATGATTTATATCAGGACTATTATGTGAAATATTGTATTCCTGGCAGAGGTTTCTGCTTTCCAAAATATTAAAATAAAATCCAAATAATTATTTGTAAAGATCTAAGGAAAGAAGGCAAATAATACTATTTAATATGATTTACAGGGATTGCTTAGATTTCATAGGATGTGAAGCTCAGCAGTTCACCATGTTAGCTAATCCTATGCAACATTTAGTGTCTTGTGTAACTGGACATCTTGTATCTTTAGTAACTTGTGGGAACCCCTAAAATCTCATGTTTTATTTCGTTAACTGTAAGCATCTCAGCGCAATATTCTTAAAGCGGTTTGTGAGTGCATGTGTGGAGTTTTGTTTTAATTTAAAAAAAAAAAGATCCTATTGAGTGATGGGTTGCAAGACTAAGAGTTCTTTGAATGTATCGTAAATTAATAGCCAGTTTGCATGTCCTGTATGGCAGGACCTTGTTAGGTCTCACAATCCCACAAAGCCCAGGGATGGGTACCCAGAAATCGGGCATTTCTTCTTGAAGGAGATGTTGGAGCCCCTCTCTTTCTCACCTGTGAAATGGTGCCATAATCCCAAGAGTTGTGTTAAATATTAACTAGCTTGTCCACCATGCCTTGAAATGATGAAATGCTCCATAAATGACAAGTGACATTTATAGAAGTTTGGGAGCGTTGATCTGCTCGAGGGTAGGAAGGCTCTGCAGAGGGACCTGGACAGGCTGGATCGATGGGCCGAGGCCAACTGTATGAGGTTCAACAAGGCCAAGTGCCGGGTCCTGCACTTCGGCCACAACAACCCCATGCAGCGCTACAGGCTTGGGGAAGAGTGGCTGGAAAGCTGCCTGGCGGAAAAGGACCTGGGGGTGCTGGTCGACAGCCGGCTGAACATGAGCCGGCAGTGTGCCCAGGCGGCCAAGAAGGCCAATGGCATCCTGGCCTGTATCAGAAATAGCGTGGCCAGCAGGAGTAGGGAAGTGATCGTGCCCCTGTACTCGGCACTGGTGAGGCCGCACCTCAAATACTGTGTTCAGTTTTGGGCCCCTCACTACAAGAAGGACGTTGAGGTGCTGGAGCGTGTCCAGAGAAGGGCAACGAGGCTGGTGAGGGGTCTGGAGAACAAGTCTTCTGAGGAGCGGCTGAGGGAGCTGGGGTTGTTTAGCCTGGAGAAAAGGAGGCTGAGGGGAGACCTCATCGCTCTCTACAACTACCTGAAAGGAGGTTGTAGCGAGGTGGGTGTCGGTCTCTTCTCCCAAGTAACAAGCGATAGGACGAGAGGAAATGGCCTCAAGTTGCGCCAGGGGAGGTTTAGATTGGACATGAGGAAAAATTTCTTGACTGAAAGAGTGGTTAAACATTGGAAGAGGCTGCCCAGGGGAGGGGGGGAGGCCCCCTCCCTGGAGGTATTTAAAAGACGTGTAGATGTGGCGCTTAGGGACATGGTTTAGTGGGCATGGTGGTGTTGGGTTGACGGTTGGACTCGATGATCTTAGAGGTCTTTTCCAACCTTAATGAGTCTATGATTCTAATGATTCTATGATTCTTCTGATTGTGGTTCCATGAGGAGGGTAAACCAAAGATGCTACTTAAAATGTTGCCATGTAGAAAGCATGCAGTTTATCTACCCAAAATTACATGCTTAACCATTCACTGCAGAAAGAATTGGCATGGAGTTTGCATGTAAATGACCTCAAGAGTGTGTTAGTTTAAAATATGATCTACTGAGAAAGAATATCACACTGTCCTGTTTTACCTCCATTTTTTTTTGGCAATGTTATGATATAGTCTTCCAGGTTCCTTTTATTTTTTTTAAGGCCACTGAAATCCTGTGTAATAGCTATATATCATAGAATCATTTAGGTTGGAAAAGACCTTTAAGATCATTGAGTCCAACAGTTTTCTGTATGAAATTTTCTGTTGAGATTAGTATTTTGGGCTTTTTCCTAGCTGAAAATTTCTCCTACCAAAGATTGAGCATGATTTTCCTACAAAGAATTACATATACACACACACACAAAGCCACAATCAGAGTCATGTAGATTGGAGGGGACCTGCAGAGGTCTGTAGTCCAACCCCCTGATCAAAGCAAGTCCAGGCAGAAGAGGTTGCCCAGGGCTTTGTTCAGTCAGGTTTTAATTCTCTCCTTAAAAAAGCCTATACCCATCCATCACTCCAGTCAAGCGAGCTGTCCCACCATGTTTGTAATCCCTGTGAGGTCATGGCTTTACCACTGCACTTAGACTTTTAATTTCTTCTGTTTCCTTCCCATGCTGCGTGCACTTGTGTTCGATCTTCTTTTGCTTTCAGGAGAGAGGCAGAGTATTCCTAGAGCTGGCCACACCACCTTTTAAAATGGCTGTGTGTTTGCATTGTCTTTCATATTAGCAAGACCCTCTGCCCACCAGAGGGAAAGGTGTCAAGCATGTGGTGGTAGAGTGCAGAGCAAGTATAATAGGATTTGGGCTGATTCAGTCTTTATCCACAGCTATGCTGATATAACTCATATTTACAAATACTGTTATTCAGTAAGTTCAGTGGGTATATGTAGATAAAATGATTATGTGTGTTCAGATATTTCTTTACAAGATGCACAAATGTGCATCAGCTGCTGAAAGCTGGGCCCTCTGTATTTTCATTTTGTTGTGTTTTCTTTTTCCATTTCCTGGGAGAGGATGAGGAAGGGAACGAGATCTTAGGATACTTTGTGCTGGAAAACCTGATGTTATTTTCTGTAAATATGGAATACGTTAGTTGAAATAACTTAGAAAACCTCCATTAAAGTAAAATGCAAAGTAAAAAAAGAACAAAACTGCCTTACTTATCCTTTTTACCTTGGGGGGGGGGGAAAAGAAACTGTATGTAGCTGGAAAGGGATTAAGAAACTTCAGATGGCTGTTTAAAAAAAATATTAAAAAGGGGGTGGAGAAAGTCAAGAAGAAACAGTTTCTATTGACTTGTTATTTCTTTTTTGGAAAGGTCACTGAAAATTTACGCAGTGACAAAATAACAATCCAATTAGTATCTGTCCTGTAAAACTAAATGTTAATATATTTCAGATTCTCCTCTATTGACAAGTGGGACTGATATTCAACATGGACTTCTCTAAATGAGGGCAGGGCAAAAATTACCAGACACAGTTACAAGTTTCTATAGCAATTGCTGTCAACTTTCAAACTGTAAAGGAAACAAGATGTAATTAAAAACTATCTGTAGGTTTATTTTCTAGGAAGTCTTCTTTTAATTATATTTCTGATAGCTATGAGAGACACAATTTGATCATGAGAGTAAATCTTAAAAGCACAGCAGCCCCTTTATCTAGCACTTTAAAAAATTCATTAATTTCATTAATTGTCATTACATAGGAATTATAGAATTAGGGGGTCTAACATTTCTTTTATCATTCATTTCTTTAAGTGTCAGTGGCATTACCTTTCCAAAATTAAGTTTGATGCGTAACAACAGATTAATTACCAACTGTGAAAAAGGAACATTAGTTACAGACCTAGTGACTTTTTTTGAGAAAGGAATCTCTTTAATAAGGGGGTTTAAATTGCAGTTTTTCAACTGAGCAAGAGAAATGATTTTTCTTAGTATATTCATTACTCTAGAAAGAAAAGCAGATAGTCTTCTCTGTTAATTCATTTAAATATTTTAACAGCAAATTAAGATACCATGTAATCAAAGCAGTAACCTTTCATTTATGTTGTATGTATATCAGAATATTTCCATTCATATAGTCCATGAGGAAGATACAAAGCTCACTGAGTGAACCTGGGATCTTTCCCACTGAGGTGCTGTGATACTCACGCACACATACCCTGATTACACACTTGAGCACGTCTCTCTTCCCCCGCCAAGACAGTGGTCTGTCTTCCGTGCCCCTGCCCTGTGCACAGAACGAGGTGGTGTTTGGTGATGAAGGAACTTTTCCATACCTTACTGAAGTCTGTGTGGGGGTTTTTTCTGTCTTCAGTGGGCTTCAGATTACGTACTCCTGTAGTTTTCAGTCAACTTCTAGTCAAGCCTGATTACATCTTTAGCCCACCTAATTTGCAGTTTTGACTACTCATTGACGGAGGCTGCTGTTTTGGGAGGGTGAAAAAAAGGCATACAAGAGGTATGTGCCTGTGTTCAGTAAATGGTTCGCTCTTTCTCAGAAGTTGTGCCTGTGAGTAAGGTAGAGTACTACTTAGGTGAAAGGTTCAGACGCATTTATCCACAGGAGTTTGTTTATCTCTGGCTTCCTCTGGAAACTCGCAGTTAGTGCAGGCTCAGTGGTACCATGACTTGCTGTCAGCTGAACTCGTCCAGCATTCACCCTGAGCTGGGCATGGGCTGAGTCAGGCGCTGCAGTTCAGTCCAGGGCTGTAGGCAGTCATCAGCACCTTTCCAGGACACAGGAGGCTTGCTCCCTCGAAACGTCCATGCTGCGTCCCAGCAAGAGAGAGAGATAAACCTTCTTGGTTGGAAAGCCGGAGTCCTGGGGAGAAAGGGGGGGAGGGAGGGGCAGTTTAGGAGGCAAAGGACATTGCAAAGTTTACTTCTTCTCCTGTGAAGGACCGCTATCTGATTCAGTTTCCAGGATGATCATTCCTTTGTGGATGAATTGGGACTGCTGGGTGGAGGATGCTGCTCTTGCAAGCCTCTGCCTCACTAAGGCAGTAGTTGGAAAGCATGAAATGGGTGCCTTTAATGACAGCAGGAAAGGACAGTCTGTGTGCTTAAACGCTGCTCTGCCTTCCTTCCTGAGCGAAAAAGTTCCTAGTTGAGCGTAGGAACATCTCCTGACTCAGACTTTTTGCGTGTGGCTGCTAACTGTGTGCTTTTTGTTGTCTCAGTGCCTGACTTGAGACCCTGGGGTCTGATTTGCAGAAGTGTTGAGTGCTCACAGTTGCAGCTGTAGTAATAGGGAGCTGTACTTTGAACATATTAAACACTGTGTAATGCTTGCTGCTCAGAAACATCAGGTCCCAGGTATCTCAGATTGGGAGCAAAAGTAACAGATGCTTTTGATCTTAAAGTCTCTGTGCCCAAGTTCCCAGTCCGCAATACAGGAGGCAGCAATACTTCCTCAACTCACTGAGACATGTGGAAGAAGAAAAAGAAGTCCTTAATATTTTTCAAGCATTTAAATATTGTGGAACTGAATGCTTCATTGGGAAGCTCATAAAAGAAATAATGTGTCTTCAGAGCTCTGCTTGAATATTGCTCCGTGCGTAAGGCACTTGGGGGTACGTGTTTAGCAATGCAAGGAACGCAAGCAGGGATCATTAACCATTGCCTCTTCTCTGTGCTGAACAGAACAAAGTCTTGTGGAAAGATTAATGCTTGTTTGTCTCATTGAAGACAGCATCGTAATGTTTTTTCTAAGATGAGAGCATCTTACTGTTCCTCAGGCAACCTTAATTCTAGCATTTCAGAATATCTGAATGTTTCATTGAAACACCAAGTGTTGTATTAAGGCTCACTTTTGTGGGCCATTTCCTGGTTGTTTTAAATTGAAAACTGAAAAATTGAGATATTCTGTTGTATATCATCACATTCTTATGAGTCATCAGTGTAATATAATTACAAGCTTTGTAGAGTAATTCTGTGTGTATATACCTCTAATTATTACACATACAGAATATTAGATATAATTGAGAGTTTATATGAACATAGTGGGAGGATCATGATTTTTTTCAATCAGCTGTGGAAGTTGGAGTGTTTTATATGGCAGTCTTTGCCTCCTTTGAATATCTTTTCTGAGGAAATTCCCTCCTCCTTCAAAGGTAAATAAAGCCGTTCTGTTTTGTGCTATTGGTCCCTGTGTAAGGGAGTAAACTGTTCTATACAATACATATACCTAGGGAGAGGGTAGTTACAGGGTTATCCTGCAGCCCATCCTTTTGCAATGAACATTCCCTTTGTTTCTGGCTGTTAGTGGTATAACTCTGCTCGCCAGCTGTAACTCCAGTAATGTAACGAGAGTATGTCTGGGACGCTAACATGTTTACATAAGCACATATGTACAGCAACAGCTGGACATCATCAGTGTATCAATAACTTAGTGTACTACATAATCGAGTGTAACACACACCTTGTATGTGAGTGTCACACCCCAGCCCAGTATAGGAGAGGTCAGCCAGCGTAGGTGTGGTGTAGAGGTACTTCATACCAGCAGAACCAACTTCTTGCTGCTGGAATTGTGCTGGCACAGTCTTTTTGCTGATGGAAAGGTACATTGTTAAGAAGAATCTCTTTAAGCTTTCCAAAGAAAAACAAGTTTTGCCAGTTCACTCTGTTGGGGACATGTTGCTGTTGTCTAATAATTCTAAAAAGGTAATATTTCGGTTTTCATTTTAGCAAAGCATACTTCCCTGGATGCCCATCATACCTCGGAAAATGGCCTTGCATGTAAAATGGGACATTTTGCTATTGATACACTTTGCTAGGAAATGTCATTAGAGACAGATAGCATAAAAGGGGCATTTAAAACTGTACGTTGAAAGACTACGTATAAACTTAATTTTGAACGTATAAAATAGCAGTGATATCTTGCCAAGATATTAGTCCCTTAGGGAAAAGCAAGTTCTTGTAGGATTCTTTTCCTTTTCTATTGATTTCATTTACTGTAAGGTGGTTGTTGTAGTCGTGCCATTTTGCTAGCAAGAATTGCAGAGCATAATCTGTTTCACCTGTATATTTTATTGCTTCTGCATCTGTTTCCATCATCTTTTATGTGCCTTGTCAGCTGCATGGCAAGAGTGGGCAAGGAGCCTCTGCAAAATGTACAGCTAAGGTGCTTCCACAAATTATTTCAAGGACTTCAAGCAAAACCTCTCCTTGTGTCTTTTCCTAAGCTTTTCTTGTACAGTTTATATGGGACTTCACAATGTTGTATTTCTTCCAACTGCAATAGTGTAGCAGCTGCTAATACTGTATTGTGTGAAACTCCTTCAACCACTGTATGCCAAATTGTAATACAATTTGTCACTTTTTAAGAAATCATTATTTTTCAGAAATAAACGTGCTGCTGCCAGAACTCAGGAGTTTCATACAAATTAGAAAGTAGAGGAAGAAGAGTTAATTTGAACTTTAAGGAACAATTACTTCCTCTTCAATATTTTATTGTCACCTGCTTCATATGGAGATGGTGGGTTAACTTTAAAAATAGTCTCTAACTAAATGTTCTACTTGTAAGTGAGAAAAGCATGAAGGTCTGGCTGTGATCCTGTATTATTGCTGGTGAATAAGATGAGTTGAAATAAATGAAATAAATTATAAATCTTAAAAAGTGGCTATAGGCATTTGTGCAGTGCAGGAAGAGGGAGATAAGGACAGGAGAGTACTCAAAATGTAATTTCCATTGTATTTGTGTCATATGAGTTCCTCAGTCATGAAAAAGCTTACTTGAAATGATGAAACTAATTAAAAGAAATCTGAGAAAGAAATCCAAAAGAGAAATTAATATGTGGTGATTACTCTGAGATTAAAGATTTTTGTTCTCTTCCTTGTAATTATACAGGAATGCTTATTTCATGATAAAAATTGAAGCTGAAATGGGCACATAGGGTCAAATTCATCTAATCTGATTTACCTGTCTAAAAGTTAAGTGTTTTGTCTGTACACGTCTTACGATAGAGTGAACAATTATTTGTGATTCTCTCTCCCCATTTACAGCAGAGCTGAAGAGACTGGCTTAGACCAGACACCTAGCAATGTGTAGTGGTGAAGTAGCCGATGGTGTCCCCCAGAATTAGGCTTCTGCTCAGCATCGTCTTGCAGGTATCTCTGCTTCCGCTTCGAAGCCTCCCAAAATCCAAAGAGAATACATTAATAGCCATCAAGTTGTTAGTAACCAGGCACAATTTCAAAAGATGAACTGAGTAGGAGGGAGAACTCTTCTGCCTTGAGTGAAATCCTTTAGTTCCTGCCCCAGAAGAGGGCTGGGCACAGCAGTGCCATTCCATAGTGTCACTCAGCAGGCACGGGGTTAGGCACAACTCAAGTCCTTTCCCAGGTGAAGCAGTTCAAAGGGTTGTGGCTGCATAGAAGTCAAGCAGTGCACTACAAGCTAAAGAAACTCATTTGTAAGTTCAGGTTTTGCTCTACCTTGGTGTTTCTGGGAACATGGGTATGAGAGAGGAAACAGGAGATTTTAGGCCCAGGCAGAAGAACAGGTCATGGCTCACTATGCCTTGTCCTCAGGCACAGAATTGAGTTTCCTGAGGTGTCCATTAATGCTACAGCTGTATGCTTTCCCTTCTATGCATGCCTTGTGTACAAAATGTACCAGGAGACTAGTTGAGCATCCACAGGTGTATTATAGGTGCAGATAAAGATACTTGCAGGTGGCCAGGTTGAAACACTATACTCAGGAACAATGTAGAGAGAAATGCACGAGGGTCCTTTTGTAACATTGTCTGCAAACCCCGCTTGGTAGTGTCTGATCTCATATAGTACTTACTTCCTGTAATTATATATTTAAAACATATCCATGTCTTTGAATAGCATGAGACCTATTGACAGAAATGATTTTGCCCAGGAACATGCAATGGTCAAATTTTTTCAGATGGGAGATCAATAAGCAGGCATAGCTTGGGAAGGCAGTCACACTTCGAAGAGCTCTTTGTGAGCAAAAGCGAGAAACACCCTTCAAACTGTTGTAGCACAGGACTGGTGGAGTAATTCTCTAGTAAGAAGAAAGGAAAACTGGGGGTAGTGCTTCTGAACAAAGATTTTTTTCCAGCCTGTGCTGTATGACAATATGTTTAGGTACACCTGGACCTTTCATGTTGTGATTTTTTGAAATAAATTAATTGTGTGTACCTGGAACCTTGTCAGAACTGCTACGAAACACTGTAGTGGGATTATGTTGGAGTTCATTGTGCTGGAGTATATATGCTGCACTTCAGTAAGAAATCTTTTTATAGCTTTACCATCAGAATGCTGAATTACTGTTGACAGAAAGATTTTGAAATTTAATGTTTTACATTTATTATGTGTCTTACCTAAATCATTCTAGAAAAGGAAGGAATATTATCCCAACCCCAGTTATAAGGCAAGTGATGCCTACGTGAACACGAGGCTTTTCATGAGTTTCTTCCAATGAATGAGTTTGTGGCAGAAGAGTGTAGTTGTTAAATCATAAGCCTTATCTGTCTATTATTTTTATATATTTTAGAGGCAAGGAATCCCAGTCATGAGCCCAAGGCTTATTTATGGTAGGTGCTGTAGAAACACAAAATGCAGTGTCAGTCCCTGCCTGTAAAAGTTGAATTTACTGTGCAGTGTCAGGCTTTCAGAGTAACTATAAGACTGTGCTGCGATCAGCTGAATGAACACGGGTTTTAACCTTTTAATATATGCAGGTGTTCTTGCTGTTCTGATTTTCAAACAGGAATATCAAACAGATGCTAATAGCATCCTGTGCTATGATACATAAACTGCTGCCTCTGTATCTTTTGAGGATGTCTTAATCTCTTGAAGGTTGTATCACATTGTGATGGTCTTTGTGTTCTTGTTCCTTGCTCTGCCTGTTGTTCTTGAAGAAAAGACCATTTTGTAAGACACTAAACAGTCAACTTTGGTATTGGTGAAATTTTGCCAAGAAAGTTGCATCTGGACCAATTAATATATATGGAGTGAATTTGTCCAGCTGTACTTATAACCCTGAAAAAATGAGGTTCGTAATTGAAATTTTGAACTGTACTGTAGAACTTGGTCTTTCTGCCAAGTGGCAGCCCCTCATGTATTTCTTTATAGCTTTTATTTTTTCAAATCTATATGGCCCCAATGTCTAGGGAGTTTTAACGATATTAAAAGATATTAAAAGATATTAAAAGACACAAAACCTCAAAATCCAGCTTTGCCTGAATGAACAAAACATTATGAAAGGAATTGGAATTTGCTTTTACATACACAGAACAAAAAGCAGTACCGGAGCCCACAGGCAGAGCCAGGGGAAATAGTCCCAAGGAGTCAATTCATTTTTTGCTCTGTGACATAAATTAGGACAGCAAATTACACTGTCCTCCATGGAGAATGTCCAGTCTTGAGATATGCAGGGGTAAAGGAAAAAAACCTCAGAAGCTAAGCAAGCCATTTGTTCAGATACGTAGGCTGAAGTACAGCGAAAAAGGAAGACTATATGCCATAAAAGTGTTTGTAGTTAATGACTAATATCTTGTATTGCTCTTGGGAGTTAAGTGGATACTTCATCTTATATAATTTGAAAGGTTGAATGTTATTGCAGTGTATGGTTATGAACTTTGAAAAAATATCTGAAGTTTTAAGTAAGATTCTTTTTAATGGTGGTTTTGTCATTGATTTTGTTGTGAATGCTTAGGAGGGCTCGTGGGAATGGGAGAAGTGGACTCAGGCAAAGATAGGAAGATGGAAAGGAGCAGGGGAGGAGGACTGAGGAATTCATAACTTCAGAAGCAGAAAGATAAAAGAATTGGAAACTAAAAGTATCAGTCCAAGGTGGGAAAAAATAGGGAAAGTTCCTCCTTGTTGTTGCTTTGGTTCGCTCTTTCCTCTTCTTGCTAATCTAGTTTTTCTGTCCTCTTCTGCTCTGGTCATCCATTTCTCCCTATCAATGTTTTCCTCCCAGCTATTTGGCCTGGTGAAATACTGGTAAAATGGTAGAATGTATGTTAATTACATATTAGAAGAAAGCTGAATCTGGTAGATGGCTTTCCTGGGTAGGAATTTTTTAAATAGGCTGTTCCTTTAGTATGTACCCAGTTATTTTGATTATGGAACAAAAATAAACATACATATTAAAAACTCAATCAAAGCCTTTAAAGTTCTTTTGCTTAGTTTTCAAGTGGAGCAAACAGAACAGATCAGTCTGACCCAGGAGACAAAGTCGTGGTCTCAAAGTGACTATTATTGTTAGAAAATTACTCCACATATGAGATTTAGAAAGATAAGTTCTTTTTCCATAGAATAAGCATAATTGAATGTTTACTTCTTTGAGTTCTTGAGGAGTGGCTTACTTAGCATGCATAGTCTGAAAGCCAAGTCCTTATTTTGGGAGGTAATTTAAACTGAATTGCACACAGGAGCCTGAATGCATCAATTTAACGGAGTTAGAGAATAATATGACAGTTTTTATTTTTGCTTTTGCTGAAGAGAACAGTTCAGAAGGAAACTTCAGTAAGCTTTTTGGCCTCAGTTGCTTAAGATCCCAGCCACCTGACCTTGCACTTTCGGAAGCTCTTCTGTATTAGACTGACACCTTAGTATTTTTTTTTTCCCCATGTAAAACCTTTGACTCCCAACATAAGGGAGTTTTATCTGAAGTAGGAAATAATTTAAAATGGCTTATTTTTAACATGGGTAAACATGGTTTACCTCACTGCTGTGGCCCTCGTGTAGAATATGCATTCCTTGTCTCTAGCTGTAAGTAAATATTTATTTTGCAGAAGCTGTTTTTCAAAGCCTTGTTCATAAGCTGTCCATTAATCACATAGAGCTCAAACGTGGGCATAGGTCTTTGCTTCAGGAATTTCTGATATTTTATGTCGTCACATGTTCATTATGTCTATAACTTACTTTCTACACAGTTTAAAGCACTGATTTGTTTTATAAAACATGATGTGTAGTCTGTGTATCCTTGAGAATCTGTTCACACCTCTTCCCACTGTTTTAGTTCCTGAATTTGCTCCACTGACAGCCATGGTTTGGACTGAAAGCGGGAGATCATATTCAGGCCTTTGCTTCTGGAACTCATCCCAGCTTTCAGCTACACACACTTTGCGTATATTCATTTTTGGGCATTTTGTGAAGAACACCTTGTATGCGGGCTGTTGTATGCTCCTGACTGCCCCAATCCAAGATCAAAATTTAATTTCTTTCACTTCTCGGTAACTGCTGAGTATAACAATTTGAAGACTCAATTTAGGCTCTATTGAAAGAAAGATTTCTTTATTGGCAGTTTTACAGGCATAGCGAAAATTGTTAAATAAAAGCCAGCATAGATATAAAAATAAATGTGACTGAAGTGTATAACAAAGAAGTTTTGCCAACCTGTTCCTAACACTATGTTGTGAAATGTCTTGATCTTATACAGTGCAAAATGTCTTGCGTCACACTTCTTGAGAAGGTAAACATTTCTGTCTGTGGGTATTTCTGAGGATTCAGTGGTAATCCATGAGTTCTGGCAGGTCATTATATATGCCTCAGTGAGTAATTACAAAGCTTCCCATCCTGGCTGATCAAATTCAGCTTTCATTTAACAATGTTTTTTGGAGAATGGCTTGATTGGTCTACATCTAAGTGTAAACTGATTCATCTGGGCTGGAAGCTTAAGAGCAGGACAGATAGATGACTTCTCAAGGAAGATAAGGACTCTTGAGCTCCCGTGTAAGACACAGTTGCGATGATGCAACCTTCTCCTGGAGTCAGATTGGATTGTCTCAGCCCCCAGTGTGGGAAGCCAGTCAAACTGTTTTATCCTTTCCTTTTCCATCGTTGGCTACCTGACATGCAAAGCTTCCACCAATTTTCTCCTGGTGGGTAGTCAGGTTTTTCACGTGAGGCAGCAGGAGCCTGGCAGTGTACAAACCTTTGAGGACCAGTTGGGGAAAGCTCCTGTGTCAGGAAAGCTTTATCCATTGGGCTGTGTTATTTCAAGCAGTGATGCTATGATTGCCCCACCAGGTCCCTGGAATCTGCTGCTTTGGCCAGGTCTCCTCGTCAGAACCTCAACCTGTTTTTTTGCCACGTTGAAAGCTATTCTGTGTTCGTTCTGTCATGTTGACTCACATTCACTTGACTTCTTTGCATACTACTTGCCAAAATTCAGTGTATTTAAACATATATATGTGCTGTGAAAAGATTTGGGTTGCTCTCACTCAACAGAGTGGTTAGCTGCAAGTTTAACTTTTAAGCCATCTGGTTATTTCCAGTCAGAAATAAGTTTAGGGGTGTGCTTTAGTCTTGTTGAGTTCCCCAAGGTAATTCTTCAAATCCTTTAAGTCAATCATATCTTTAAACGCTGCATTGACTTGGAGCTTTCCAACCAGGAAGCTGGAGAAGAGATCAGAGACAAAATAAATGAAGATGTGGAGTGCAGTGGAGTTTTGCCAGTGCTGATTTGAGGAGGAATTCTAGTTATCTGCATTTTCCCTTTTCTTTTCTTTTTTTTTTTTTCCTCCCCTCTGAGTAGAGGGAATTCTTCAGTGATACAGCTTTGACTGCAGACATTTGAGAAGTTTGTGGTCTGAAGGCTGATAATTGTACAAGGATCATCCAAAATACCAGTTCTGCGACTACGTGTTTATTCATAGCTCAGATGACAATGCTCTGAGCTGCTAAGCGGATAGCTGGTTAAATAATTTTTTGTCTGCTACATAGTGCAAAAAAGTGTGATGCGTCCCAGTCAAAAAAAAAAACAATTGCTGATATAAAATAAAAGCATTAATTGCAGAATTAAAATGCATAGCAAATCAATTAGGTATAAATATTGTATATTAACCTCAAAGTGTGAACAAAGAGTTGTAACGAAAACCATTCTTATATCAAAATAATAAAAAAGCACAAATCTTAAATGTAGAGCTCTGCCTGTCAGAATATACACTCATTCTGCTGATCTTCTGTCATATCAGGTTTTTTTCCCTGTCCATTCTACCAGTAATCATCAGTAATGTGGGGAAGGAGGATCATCATCCCCTATCATGTACACTTAAATAAGCATCAGTGAATTAATTAACACTGATGCTTAACCCGGCATCTTTAGGTTTCAGGTTTAATACCGCTGTTGAGATTAAGCAGTGGCTGTTCAGAACCCTCATGGATATTGCTCCAGGTGCTCAACTTTACCTCTGCATTGTGTTAATCAGTCTACAGTAATGTCCATACATATATGAAAGTCTGGCACTTTTGAAATGAGTAGGAGTTTTACTACTGAGGCAGGAGTTGATGATCTAAGACAGACAAGCTGGAAGTTTGGGGAAGCAACACCATTGCAATGAATTATATTCCCTTCTTCATAGCCATAAAAATATAATTACTTTTATATACTGGAATATGAAGAGAAATAGTACTTTCAGCTTGGAAAAGAAACAGTTTATAGTTTACACTTAAAGTTGAAGCTCAAAATCTTTCCCAAACACAAATTTCAATACATTCTGTGAAGTTACTATCCTTTCTCTAAAAATAACTCAATCAACAGCAGCAAATAATACAGTTCTTCATGTAATGTAGCATGGATTGTAGGTTTCCAAGGTCAGGTTAGTTTAAAGTCTGTTGGTTGGTCTAAGCATACTAGTTTGAACAGCTCTGCCATGAGGTTCCTTTTGAGTTCACACCCAGTCCTCTATTTCTTAGGACTTCCACAATTCAGTTGATAAACTGTCTGCTTTCAAAGGTCAGAAAGTGCAAAATCTTGCCTATGAGCACAGGAGAAGGGACAAGGCAAAATATCCTTACTCCTCTGGGGAATACTTTTATAAAGTTGACCAAATTCCTGTGGCAGTGCAATACTTCTGAGATAGCAGATGAGGCACGGATGGGTTCTGCTGGTGACTTAGTATTCCAGGTAAATAGGCAGGTTCAAATTAATTAAAAGAATCAAAGTGATGACTGTGTCTCTTTTCCCAAGCTTGTTATGCCTGGCTTTATTTAAACAGGACTCCGGACTGTTTTGACTCAGCATTGAACGTGACAGCATACCTCAGGATGTCATCAACGCCCAAATAACAGGAGCTGTCTCCTTTCTGATAGCAGAGACGGGGTCAGAAAGAAGAATTCTGCCTCCAGCCTCCTGCATGATGGTGGGGAAGCTGCTGAGTTCAAAGCTTCCAAAAAATTAGAGTTTAAATTAATACTGGGGGAGGCAGGTATGGCCTTGGTCTAGCTGGGTAGCTGTGAGATGTACAGGGATATTATATGACTCAGGAGCACACTGCCAGTGCTGATGGTGAAAAGTCAAGTCTGTCACACGTGCACGCATCCTTTCAGCATAAGTGTGTGTGTTTAGGCATTTGTTTAAGTTTTAAAAAGCTCTGAGCCTTTGCCAGAGCTGCTGGGCTCTCAGCTTATTTCAAAATCAGTAGGACGATGGCTAAACATGGTGTTGAAAAAATCCCTGTTTAAGGACTCAGTGCTCCTGCCCTGTAAATGAAGGAAGGTATGAATATTTACTTTCCTGACAGAAATGTTGCATCGTTAATATCTGTACAGCTCTCCTGTATTAAATATTCTTGTCTTTTTATATTTAGTGCTGCATAAGAGACTTGTGTATGTGGGAGCAGTGGCTTGTCCCAGGGGCAGCAGCCCGGGAGTTCCCTGGTTGGAGGTGTGATGCTAATGCAACAGCGCCTCACATCCCATTGCTCTGTTTCTTCTAGGTGCCTTGAAGGAGGCAATTTTGATCCTCTCAATTGTTGGTAATGAAGTTAGTGCTGCATAGGCTTGCCCTGGTCTGTCAACCCAAGTGAAATATTCTGAACAGGAAATTCATGTTTACATGTCTTACAAAACACAGCTGAGTCAGGTGTGAAGTGCTCAGCTCTAAGGATAGTAAAGGGAAGCAGTGTATAGCATTATGCAGCATTTCTCAAAGTCTGTCTGAAACTTTGGATGCAAATTGCCAAGGGCGCGGCTTTATTTTATTACCACTTTTAGTTCCTGGACTCAGTGATAGGCCCCATCTTGCTGCAGTTTTTGATGGATGTAGGTTCTGTCCTGTAGCCTTTAGATCTTTCATTTGGCAATTACTTGTAGGCTTTTCTGTCTTGCCACTTCACTTTCTTTTTTTTTTTTTTTTTAATTGCCAAAACCTTCCTTTTTTTTTTTTTTTTTTTTTTTTTTTTTTTTTTTTTGAACTTGGTAAATAGGTGAACATTTTAGCAGCAGTTTTTCATGTTCTGAACTTAAGCTCTGGAATTTTTATCTTGTTTGTTTGTTTATTGCAGCTGGTGCACAGGATAAAATTGGCTGGGCATTTGGCTTGGGTTTGGAGAGGCTGGCCATGATCCTGTACGATATCCCTGACATCCGACTGTTCTGGAGTGAAGATGAACGCTTCTTGAAGCAGTTTATTGTGCCTCACATTTGGCAAAAAATAAAATTCCAGGTAAAATAATATATATATACGATAATAACTTTCTGTCAGTAAGAAGTGTGTGTAGCCCTAGAGAATATCACGTAATTAAAATTCTGTGCCATTAACAGATTAGGTTTTAAAGCAACAGCTTTCCAGCTGTCATGATGGTCTGATATACTGCAATAAAATTCAGCTTCTGATGATATCAGCCAGATAATGTTGTGAGTTGCTGCTGATACCCAGTGAATATCTCTTTTCTGAGTAATACTTAAGCACATATTTAACTTTTAAATTTATCCAGAATAGGGATTGATTTAGGCCTGTGTCTGGTTTGGGTGTTCTTGAATTGTGTCCATAATTCTGTTTCATTATAAAAATGTGTTTGATGCTGAGCATTCAAATATTGTAATACATTCCAAATTTTTCCCATTGTTTTCACTCTACATTCATTGAAATCAACGTGAGTTGCATTGTCAAACTTTGGCAAAATGCTTTGTGAATGTGCCTCGCCATCTTCAATGTGTCAGCTCTTTCCTACAGGTGATAGTCAGGGGAGAGTGCAGGCTCAGCTTGTATTTCTTTTGTAACTCCTCTACTTGAGGTGATTTTTGTAGTTGGAAACCTTGTCTTACTTTTTGTAGTTGCAAAGTAATCAAGCATAACTGGATTGAGTGGAAATGCTACTTCCATAATACTCTTCAGCACGAGCACAGTAAGGTTCACTTTGGGGGTATCACTTTGGGAGAGTTGAGCTGACATAGCTGTGTAGATGCTTGACGAAGTCAGGTACTAAAGCAGCAAAACGCTTTTTGCTGCTGCCTTTTACCATTTTCCTTGCTTTGATTGTGTACAGCTTGATTATGTTTTTTAAGAATTGAAAATATAAAAGGGGAAATCAACAGTGATAATGCTCAGATGATATTTGAGCAGTCTCCACATGAAATCAGTAGCAGCATCCATTTTTTAATTCATGGCAATTCTGGCACACCTCTGGTAGAGTCAAGAAGTCAAAATGGTGTTTGGATAGGTTTGGGGGAGTTTTGGTGGGGGTTTTTTTGGTTGTTGTTGGTTTGGTTTGGTTTTTTTGTTTGGGTTGTTTTTTTTTTTTTTTTTGTGATACTGGCATTGGGGTATTCAGATTGTAGTTATCACTTACAGAAAGAAGACAGGTTTTTGCTACTGTTCCTGAAGGTGGGTCTGCCTGTGAGTTTCTCTAATTTCCTACAGAATGTTTGTTGTTCTTTTCAATAAGGAGTGCTCAAGTCTCCTTTTCAGCCCATATCTTTCTGATTGGCATTGCTCCTGAGGAGTACAGATTGTGGCTTGGTTTATAGATTGCAATCTGATCTCTGATGGAACCAAGATGAGATTTATTGCTTGCTTTAAAATTGTGGATCCAAGCCTCAAACTGATATTAGCAGTAGATTGGGGTTTTGGTGAAAGGCCCAGATTGTCAGAATGATATGGTCTGATGTTGAAGGTGAGCCAAAGAGAGGGCTGTCTGGCTTCTCTAAGTTGCGTATCATTTTCATGTTCAGCTTCAGATAAAGTCAGGTGTAATGAACTGATCTGAAGAGGACAGAGGCATAGATTACTGTGGAAGGCTTAGAGGAAAGGACATGGTTTCTAGGAAGCTAAAAATGAAAGACTTTTTTTTTAAATTGATGCTGTTTGGTAACAGCTGAGCAGGAGTCACTGGGAGCACATGGTTTTGCACTGTTTTGCTGGGTAACTGTCTTGTGTCATCAATAGGAGAGTGGTGACAAGGTCTTGGTAGGTCTTTAAGCATTTCTTCTTGCTGAGCAGTGTTGGTTTCAGCTGGCATTGGTTCAACTTGGAACAAGGAGAAAAGTTCTACAACCCAGAACTGATGTAGAGAGAGTCGCGAAGTTGAGGCTTGCTGGCTGAAATACATTCTGAAGTAATAACATGAATCAGGAGGTATGATGCAATAGGTGGGGGACTTCAAGGAGAAGAAATTGTCAGCTGCCACTGTGCTCTAACTTGGATCAAAGGGAAAGACTGGAGTAATATTACCAGGCCATTACCTACTGCTTTATCACATTAATGTGTTGGCAGTTGTCGTATCCCAACAAATAGGCCAATGAAAAGTATACAGACTGGGAGAATGAGGGGTATGGGAGAGGCGCAGCAGAGGTGGAAAGATGGATTATTTTCAGTCTTTTCTTTCTCTCTTCTAATGAAAGGATATGGCCAACATTTTAGAAACAGATTTTTGCTCTGGTATCAAGCACTTCTTAGGGACCTTCTTTCCTTTTTTCCTTTTTTTTTCCTGGGGATGGCTGAACACCTGCCTGCTGGGGAGTAGCAGTGAATGAATGCCTTG
>NW_008795259.1:2074478-2128224 GCF_000699145.1 Aptenodytes forsteri | reverse complement strand
TAACCGTTATGCGTGATGGAGCCCTGCTTTCCTGGAGATGGCTGAACACCTGCCTGCTGATGGGGAGTAGTGAATGGTTTCCTTGTTTTGCTTTGCTTGTGTGTGTGGCTTTTGCTTTACCTATTAAACTGTCTTTATCTCAACCCACGAGTTTTCTCACTTTTATCTTTCCGATTCTCTCCCCCATCCCACTGGGGGGGGAGTGAGCGGCTGGGTGGTGCTTAGTTGCCAGCTCGGGTTAAACCACGACAATGTTCCATGTTCAGTTTTGGTAGAATAATTCTCCCTAATTCTTAGTTTATATTTTTCAACTCTGTCTTTGAATATAAGAGACTAGAGGCAAGCTTGTTTTTTTGTTTAAAAGGAAATCTGTATCCAGCTTTCATCTGGTATCTTACACTGAGCTTTTTTGAGCTCAGTACTGTACATACTTCTAGTACATACTGGCATTGCTTTTTAAAGGGTTAATGACCCTTCGAATTAGAATACTGTGAAATAATCTTTGGTGATACCATAAGGTCTCGGGTGATGGGGGGTTAACAAGCCAGTTTTTCTTTCTTTCTGTTCTGTGGTATTTTTCAGGTATGTTATAAAAGCAAGTTAGCAGACCTTCTGCACCTGTCTAGTTTCTAAAGAGTCGTAATTAATGAATCACATGATTTATTCATATTGTATTTGGAAGAAAACTTTTAGCCTGTCTTCCAGTGTTGATCTTGTAAGAAATCTCAATGGATATTAAAAAAGTGTGAAATTTTCTACATGCAAGTTCATGCAGTACTTTTCAGCCTGACTGAACTGAACCAAGGCAGACCAGGTGTTTTGAGACCCTTTCATTAGACAAATTGAATCCTGCAGCCTCAGGCAGCCTGGGTAGATGTCCATCCTTTATGTACTTAACTGAGATAGACCTCTCAACCTTTGGATACTCCCCCCATCCTTTCTTATAATCTGAATATTATCCACCAACGTAAATATTTTTCTTTCTGTTCATTAAAATGCTCTTCAAATGCATGAAGTCCACACTACATAGCAGTAACCTTTAATAATAGCTGGGCTAAATATACTCTTGTTCAAAAATGGAGTTTAATTGGAGCATTTTCTTGGGACTTAAAGTATATGTTTTGTGCCTTTTAACAGCCTGAATGTGTCAGATTTTTCCCTGTGTCATCAGTTGCTCAATATATGCGTGCAGGCTTCAGTAGGTCAAAAAGCTTCTGGGAAAAGCTGACAGTGCTTGTGCCATTGTGGCCACTCAGCACAGCAGTGTTAGAGTGCTGCTCCCCACAGATCAGATTATTGCATTGATTTGGATTACCAAATCACTCTAGCGGTAATTTGACACAAGTCACAGCAGCGTGGGGGATCAGAGGCTGGTAACTTGCCTTCAATCACTTATGTAGGGCTTCTGCTTAGGCTGTGAAATGAAAGGCTGAGGATGGACGGGGCAGGAAAGACTAAGCACCTGCAAGGTGTAATGTAATAAAACAAATGGCTTGGATCTGATCTAGTACACTCGGTTACATCTGTGTTCGTCAGGTCTCTGAACATAGTTGCACGTAATCACTTTCCAGTTCATGCTGAGCCAGCGTTCTTACAAAAAAAAGATGTGTCCATGGGCTGACAACTCTCAAGCACAGGTACAAAAATGAAACGACGTTTAGGGAAGGAAGGCACTCACAGTTCAGATGAAGTGCGGTGTGCCCAGAGGTGTTGATTAAGATGAATGGGCTCTGGTGGCAGGATGGTTCCTGGAACCTCCATCATTTCGCTGCCACAGCGAGCAAGTGGCATGTCATGTCAATTGACTGCTGATGCATTCTCTCCTTGCAAAGTCACTTTCATTTGATGCTGCTGGTGGCTGTGGCTGCTGTTGTTTTAAATAATTATTTATTTCGATTGCAGATGAACCTTGTGGCCTGGACCGAGGTCAAGTGGAAGCATGTTCACGATGTTCTAAGGGAAGCACGGGTACAAAGGGAACCTGGATCAGATTCCTAGCTAAACTGCAGATTCCCTCTGTCAGATTATGGGAGTTGCTTTCTTCTTCTTTCCCTCATTTCTGCAATATCTGTAATATTCTGCAATATCTGCAATAAGCCTAGCACCACCTACTTTTTACCACCCCCTTCCATCATCTCCGGCGGCTGCTCCTTCCTTGTATCTGCTGGCACATGCAGTCTCTCCAAACTCATTTCCTTCATAATAACCTGTTAGCTTCAATACTCAAAACAATAGACTTTCTAACCAGGATCATTCTGATGGCGCCAGGATAGACAAAGCTCCTAGAGCAGCTCTGCTGGGAGACCTGAGGGGCTAGTAATCTTTGGCAGTGGAGTGAGGAGGGTTGACAAGCAGCTTGAATTGACACTGCTCACCTCCCGCACAGCTTTAGCCAGAATGATGTATGTGGCCCTAACTTAGGACACTGTTTCTGCTTTGAAAAGTGAACAGTCAAGGTTAGCAGAGATGAGAAAAAGTGTATCTTCAGGAAGATGTAGTTGGGTGGAAAAAAGTGATTCATTATACGGGAAAGGAAATCAAAGTCAGCTCATCTTTCTCCTGTGCAAGACAGCAAAGGCTGGGCCTCACATTTGCCTTTGCTCAGTGTGCCATAGGGATTAAGCCCCTATTCTAATGACAAAGGATTTATCCAGTAGCCCAGTTTGCACTGTTCACTACGTATGTAAGCCTTCTTGTTCACGCAGTTACACAGTACCACTTTTTTACCTTACTGTGCACTTTTCAGTTTTCTGAGACGGTCATCATCCCTGTGCATCTTTCCTGTTCACATACTTGATGGTTGCTGGGAGACATAGCTTGTCCTGAAGCTTTAGAAGATGCCGAAAATAAAATGCACTGGCAGGTCTAAGGGGAAACTTTTGCAAATTAAACCGTCTTAGTCTATATCCTTTATTCCATGCTTGAGAAGGAGAGCATCTAATGTATAAGCCAGCAATTTCAAACAGTTTGATCTTATTACATTCACTGCACAGGGTGGGTCTGTCTGATCCATCATTAGTATGCTACTCCATATAATTTATATTTATCTTCTTAGTCTGTGATTAGCTTTATTTTCCAATAAAAAAGTAAATAGATTCACTGGCTTCTACATTTTCAGATATTTTTCATCAAGATTAGGTAACTCCATGCTTAAATGGTTATTCATTTATTATGTTTACTTTCTAATAGTGCATCTATTAAAGGCAAATATGCAAACATTAGTATGTAAATTTAACTTGGATGTCTGAACAAATGAGGTACAGCCTCAACTGTGATTTATTGTCTAATTAGTTTTACTGTAATTGAAGATATATAATGTGTGTGTATGCATGTGGAGGTACAAGAGAGAATAGATGGTGGTGTAGCATAAACATTTTATTGGCATGACTTTGGGAAGGTTGAATTTCTTATGAGTGACTTACGTAGATCATCTTAAATGAATGTCAATAAAACCTTTACAGTGCTGTATATCATCTCAGGTTTGTCTGTATACTCTGCAGAACATTGTGAAGCTCTTTTTTTTTTTTTTTTTTTTTTTTTTTTTTTTTTAGTGTTGAATAGTCATGGAAAGAAGGCAAAAATATCTTCTTCATTGCAGAGATGCTGCACTAAGCTGCACGATTGGATTAGAAATCACTTGATCATCAAGTCTTCTCTCATCAGGATGTTATATCTTGTATCGTTTGTAGCCAGTGCTGGTATTGAAGCTCTAGGAACCTGAGCCCTCTGGCCCCAGTGAGGCAAAGTACTGAAGCACACGCTGAGCTTTAAACTTGCGAGTAGTCCCATTTAAATCAATGGGATAGTTCCTGTGCTCAGTCAAACATAACCTAAATGCCTAAATAGTTTCAGGTCAGAGATCTCTGTACTTCCTGGGATCCAACTGAGAGTGATCAGCGCCTTGCAGGGCTGAAGCAGAGGAAACTTTCAAAATGGCTGTTATAAGCAATAAGAGTTTAATCTGACAAACTGTAAACTTTATTTGCAAAATCTTTGATCCAAGCCAGTTTTACTAATTAACACTTGGGTAAAGAAAGTCAACAAGCAAGCATCTGGAGAGTAAACAGGACTTCCCATTCTCAACTAAAGACAATTGCCTGAAAACACGGGAATGAAAGAAGAAAATAGAGGCTCAGAAATGAGGAGAGAGAGAGTGGATGGACAGTCACATGAGGCTGGATACAAGAAAAAACAAACCACTGAGATAAGACAAAGTAAGAGGAAAGTAGAAGAGAGAAGAGCTGTACTTTGGGTATTGGAGGCAATATGAAAAAGTCTGGGGGCAAACAGAGAAAGTTTAAACAAGATGGGGGGACGGGAAGAGGAGAAAGACACAGAAAAGGAGCGTAGGTTTAAGGCAAAAAAACGTTGAGACTGATGCAAAAGTCTTTTTCTAAATCAATCAGAAAGTGTTCCCAGACTTTATACTGTGCACATCTACTCTTGATCTCCTTTTGAAAAATCAAGAAGTATGAGTGACCACAAAAATTATGACCAGAAGCAATTAAAGCAATTCTGCACTTTAAAGCATTACCATCAGTCTCGGTGTGGGGGTGGGGGGTAGTGTTGAAAGCAAGGAATGTGTTGTCTGAGACTAATGATTGAAACATTTATAGCAGCTCTCCAAAACTCAGGCATACCTCAAAAACAGAAGACGAGTGATGAAAACTGGTATATCCAATGCTATCCTATCCTAATTTAATTTTGTGGACTTTTAAGTCCAGCTCTAAAAAATAAGCAGCTTACATACCAGTAAACTGCAAATGAGTAACATAGTGGCTTTTTCATCATATGGTATAGTAAATAGATGCTCAGACACACATGCCATTTCATTGGAGCACAACTGGACCTGTGTGCTCAGCCTTTCAAGGAAATGAGTTTTCCAGACACATTCAGTGCTTTTTTTCTCTGGCTATTCTTAGCTTTTTATTTCGCCAAGTAAAACCTGAGTGAGGATACTTACCACAGCTACTGGTTCTACAGACTGTCTATCTCTTGTTTAAAAGAGAGGTTGTGTCTGACACTGTACAGAAGTGTAGATATGGGAAGGTGTTGAAGAGTGTTACCTGTATTAGTTCAGTGTGCTAGGAACAGCAATATGGGAATCAAAGGAGTACCCTGTCTTATCTTCCCACCACATCTTTACCTTGGCTTTCATTCACCTTCATAGTCTTGGGATCTAAGGCTAATTCAGCTTGGAAGGGACCTCAGGAGATCTGTAGTCCCACCTCCTCCTCAAAGTAGGGTCAGCTCTGAGGTCAGGCCAGGTTGCTCAGGACATTATCCAGCTGGATCTTGAAAACCACTGAAGATGGAAACTGCACAAGCTTTTTGGGCAACCTGTTTCACTGCTTGACTGTCCTCATGGTGAAAAAGTTGTTTCTTATATCCATTCTGAAATTCTCTTGATTGACTTACATCCATTGCCTCTCATCCTTGCATGGGAGAGAAAAGCCTGGGTCTGGATTGACTTACATCCATTGCCTCTCATCCTCGCACCATGCATGGGAGAGAAAAGCCTGGGTCTATCTTGTTGATGACCTCCTTATATGTACTTGCAGATTTCTGTTAGGTTCCCCTGAAGCTGTCTCTTCTCCAGGCTGAACAAACCCAGCTCCCTCAGCCTTTTCTCACAGGGCAAGCGTTTCAGCCCCTTGACCTTCTTGGTGGCCCATTGCTGAAATTGTTCGTTTGTCACTGTCTTTCCTGTATTGGGGGCGGCAAAACCGGATGCAGTATTCTAGATGCGGTCTAATGAGCACTGAGTAAAGAGGGATAATCACTCTCCTCGGTGTGCTGGCTGTGCTCCTGTTGATACAGCCCAGGATGTTTTTGGCCACCTTTGCTGCCAGGGCGCACTCATGCCCAGTTGCTGTCCACCAGGAGCCCCCAGGTCCTTCTCAGCAGAGCTGACCTCTTCTCTTTGCATGTTTTCTTGTTATCCCTTCTGTGGCTTATCAAGGAGATGTTACTTTTCTTCACTGTCAAGGCTCTTCATAGCCTGTTCTCACCTGGTGGCTCTTAGTCCTTATGCAGAAACTGATGCCTACATCAAACTGGACAGTGATTTCAACATTTCTTTCCATTTGTTAAATGCCCATGTGAGCATTTTGGGTTTTCTCTGATACTGCTTCTCACACTGGGGAAGAGCTCTCTTTGATACCCACTTTCCTGTTCTTTTTCAAACCTCTCCTTCACAAACTCACAGTTTCTTGCAATGCCTACCAAAACAGCTGGCAGCAGATTTCTGAAGTGGTGAAGAGCCAAGAGACCTGTCTGTCATTTTTATGAGTTTAATTTCATTATTCCAGTGGACTCTTCCTCCAGCCTTCATCTGCTTGTTGTCATTTGTCATACAGTTAGCACATCAGCTGTTAGGGGCAGGAACCATCACTGGACTCTACATTTTGATGCTGGATTTGTGAAACATTTAGTGTGCTGGAACCCAGGCCCATGACTAAGGCTGCACTGAGATGATACTACTGAAACTCTTGGTAAAAATAACCACTGACGAGGGATGTGGTTCCCAGCAATCCAGCTGCTACCCTTTGAGCTATTACTGATGATGCATGTTTTCACTCATACCCTGTTTCCATCCCTCCGCCCACCCACCGCAATCTAGTCTTACTGGTAGCCTCCCATTGAACCTGGACAAATCAGCAATAGTTTAATTCCTTTCTGCTTGTGCTTGGAAAAATGTCAGTCGCTCTTTGTGCTTAGATTAGTTAGTGATACTTACCTTACGTAGTATCTCCATCTGTTGTCTGCTGGAGCACCAAAGGCTGAGGTAAATCCATGTCATCCATCTAGCAGCCACCTTGATAACAGTCAGATGTACAGAGAAGCCTATGATATTCATTAGCAAAAACATAGCTCTTTTCCTCTCCTTCACTTGTGTTCCTTGAAAATACTTTAAATAATTCTAGGTTGTTTTCACAGTCTTAGAATATTTGAAAACTCTCATGTTCACCTCCATTAAGTTGTCACATGCCAATAGCAGATTTGGTTTTGCTGGTGGTGACTTGAAGGAAAATAGCTGGTTTGAGCTGTTCTTTCTGGATGTTATGAGTTTTCTGCTTTGTACACAACTGTCCTAGTTGGAATTTGTTTAGAGTGGGTGGAGTATGTGTGTATGCGTGTGTATATATATGTACAAAGAGCAAAATATTTCATTGTTACTTTCAGTTTTCTATGCTAACACACAGTTAAATCACCAATAGAGGTTTTATGACATGGCAGGCGATTCTAAAACCTGGATGTAATTATGTGTTTCCTCAAATTCTTAGCTACGTGGGAGGTCCAGGGTTTTACTAACAAACCTAGAGAGTGCCATGGGGGTTTTTGGAAGCTTGCAATGTGAAATACCAGTGTGTCCACCTGGAAGATGTCCTCTCTTTTGACTGCAGGTCCAGTCAGAGACAGCAGTTGAAACTTCTCTCCATTTGAAGGATTTTGGTGGTTTTGTGATGGCTCTGTACCACTTGTTCCCAGAGCCTTGGTTCTTACAGTATCAGAATGAGAAGCATAATTTTTTTTTGTTCTTTCCCATGTACCCATGTACTGTTCTGCTGTTCAGCTGTACCGCAACAGCTACTTATGTGGCTACACTGTGAGGTGGATCTTTTTCCTCTGTGGTTCCTTAAAGCCATATCATTTCCCTGATCCATTTCTCAGTGTTGCCCCATGCCCTCAGCAAAACTGAGGAGACAGCACTTTTCTTTTTGGAGGCAGCATAAAGCCAGAAGTGACTGGGAAAAGATGGGAGGAAAAAAAACCTGTAAGGTGGCTTTGCCACTGGATAGTGTGCTGCAGCACTGTGGCCTGAATGCATAAACAACACAAAGGAAAGGTCATGGATCAGTGATGGAAGTGAGCAGCCTGGGTGGAAAGAGGAGCCTTTGCTAGCTGGGAGTCTTCTACCTTTTCCTTCCATGTACCTTGGACAGCCAGAAGCTCAGTCCTGGAGGAAAGAAGGGAAGGAGTCCAGAAGTAACTGAAAGAAAAGTCAAGGACTAGAGAAGAAAGGACAGAGTAACTTGGATGAAGACATACAACTGTTCTTGTTGAAAGTGTTTTGTCACTTAGATTCTAATGGTGGCATCCTAAGTGAAACACAACTGTGCAACGCTCACGAGATCCAAAGGCCACTGAGTCTGTAGATGTGTCCCATGGATTTAAAATTGGGCTCTCCATATCTTCCCAAACAGGTGTTTGCCATTGTCCTTCCATGCAATTAATGTAAAAATACTTTCACATAAAAAAGGAATGTTGCCTGTTCAAAAACAAATGAAAGAGTCAAGATCACTTTTTTTTTCCTGCCTCTGTAGTCTGGAAAGTTGGAACGAAATGGCAGAAACCCAGCCTCTCAAGTCTTCAAGAGTGATAACATTGACAGCATATCCCATGAAAGGCTTTGGCACAAGCAAAAGAAAAATTTTTTTTTTTTTTTTTTTTTTTTTTTTTTTTTTAGTGTTGAATAGTCATGGAAAGAAGGCAAAAATATCTTCTTCATTGCAGAGATGCTGCACTAAGCTGCACGATTGGATTAGAAATCACTTGATCATCAAGTCTTCTCTCATCAGGATGTTATATCTTGTATCGTTTGTAGCCAGTGCTGGTATTGAAGCTCTAGGAACCTGAGCCCTCTGGCCCCAGTGAGGCAAAGTACTGAAGCACACGCTGAGCTTTAAACTTGAGAGTAGTCCCATTTAAATCAATGGGATAGTTCCTGTGCTCAGTCAAACATAACCTAAATGCCTAAATAGTTTCAGGTCAGAGATCTCTGTACTTCCTGGGATCCAACTGAGAGTGATCAGCGCCTTGCAGGGCTGAAGCAGAGGAAACTTTCAAAATGGCTGTTATAAGCAATAAGAGTTTAATCTGACAAACTGTAAACTTTATTTGCAAAATCTTTGATCCAAGCCAGTTTTACTAATTAACACTTGGGTAAAGAAAGTCAACAAGCAAGCATCTGGAGAGTAAACAGGACTTCCCATTCTCAACTAAAGACAATTGCCTGAAAACACGGGAATGAAAGAAGAAAATAGAGGCTCAGAAATGAGGAGAGAGAGAGTGGATGGACAGTCACATGAGGCTGGATACAAGAAAAAACAAACCACTGAGATAAGACAAAGTAAGAGGAAAGTAGAAGAGAGAAGAGCTGTACTTTGGGTATTGGAGGCAATATGAAAAAGTCTGGGGGCAAACAGAGAAAGTTTAAACAAGATGGGGGGACGGGAAGAGGAGAAAGACACAGAAAAGGAGCGTAGGTTTAAGGCAAAAAAACGTTGAGACTGATGCAAAAGTCTTTTTCTAAATCAATCAGAAAGTGTTCCCAGACTTTATACTGTGCACATCTACTCTTGATCTCCTTTTGAAAAATCAAGAAGTATGAGTGACCACAAAAATTATGACCAGAAGCAATTAAAGCAATTCTGCACTTTAAAGCATTACCATCAGTCTCGGTGTGGGGGTGGGGGGTAGTGTTGAAAGCAAGGAATGTGTTGTCTGAGACTAATGATTGAAACATTTATAGCAGCTCTCCAAAACTCAGGCATACCTCAAAAACAGAAGACGAGTGATGAAAACTGGTATATCCAATGCTATCCTATCCTAATTTAATTTTGTGGACTTTTAAGTCCAGGTCTAAAAAATAAGCAGCTTACATACCAGTAAACTGCAAATGAGTAACATAGTGGCTTTTTCATCATATGGTATAGTAAATAGATGCTCAGACACACATGCCATTTCATTGGAGCACAACTGGACCTGTGTGCTCAGCCTTTCAAGGAAATGAGTTTTCCAGACACATTCAGTGCTTTTTTTCTCTGGCTATTCTTAGCTTTTTATTTCGCCAAGTAAAACCTGAGTGAGGATACTTACCACAGCTACTGGTTCTACAGACTGTCTATCTCTTGTTTAAAAGAGAGGTTGTGTCTGACACTGTACAGAAGTGTAGATATGGGAAGGTGTTGAAGAGTGTTACCTGTATTAGTTCAGTGTGCTAGGAACAGCAATATGGGAATCAAAGGAGTACCCTGTCTTATCTTCCCACCACATCTTTACCTTGGCTTTCATTCACCTTCATAGTCTTGGGATCTAAGGCTAATTCAGCTTGGAAGGGACCTCAGGAGATCTGTAGTCCCACCTCCTCCTCAAAGTAGGGTCAGCTCTGAGGTCAGGCCAGGTTGCTCAGGACATTATCCAGCTGGATCTTGAAAACCACTGAAGATGGAAACTGCACAAGCTTTTTGGGCAACCTGTTTCACTGCTTGACTGTCCTCATGGTGAAAAAGTTGTTTCTTATATCCATTCTGAAATTCTCTTGATTGACTTACATCCATTGCCTCTCATCCTTGCATGGGAGAGAAAAGCCTGGGTCTGTCTTGTTGATGACCTCCTTATATGTACTTGCAGATTTCTGTTAGGTTCCCCTGAAGCTGTCTCTTCTCCAGGCTGAACAAACCCAGCTCCCTCAGCCTTTTCTCACAGGGCAAGCGTTTCAGCCCCTTGACCTTCTTGGTGGCCCATTGCTGAAATTGTTCGTTTGTCACTGTCTTTCCTGTATTGGGGGCGGCAAAACCGGATGCAGTATTCTAGATGCGGTCTAATGAGCACTGAGTAAAGAGGGATAATCACTCTCCTCGGTGTGCTGGCTGTGCTCCTGTTGATACAGCCCAGGATGTTTTTGGCCACCTTTGCTGCCAGGGCGCACTCATGCCCAGTTGCTGTCCACCAGGAGCCCCCAGGTCCTTCTCAGCAGAGCTGACCTCTTCTCTTTGCATGTTTTCTTGTTATCCCTTCTGTGGCTTATCAAGGAGATGTTACTTTTCTTCACTGTCAAGGCTCTTCATAGCCTGTTCTCACCTGGTGGCTCTTAGTCCTTATGCAGAAACTGATGCCTACATCAAACTGGACAGTGATTTCAACATTTCTTTCCATTTGTTAAATGCCCATGTGAGCATTTTGGGTTTTCTCTGATACTGCTTCTCACACTGGGGAAGAGCTCTCTGTGATACCCACTTTCCTGTTCTTTTTCAAACCTCTCCTTCACAAACTCACAGTTTCTTGCAATGCCTACCAAAACAGCTGGCAGCAGATTTCTGAAGTGGTGAAGAGCCAAGAGACCTGTCTGTCATTTTTATGAGTTTAATTTCATTATTCCAGTGGACTCTTCCTCCAGCCTTCATCTGCTTGTTGTCATTTGTCATACAGTTAGCACATCAGCTGTTAGGGGCAGGAACCATCACTGGACTCTACATTTTGATGCTGGATTTGTGAAACATTTAGTGTGCTGGAACCCAGGCCCATGACTAAGGCTGCACTGAGATGATACTACTGAAACTCTTGGTAAAAATAACCACTGACGAGGGATGTGGTTCCCAGCAATCCAGCTGCTACCCTTTGAGCTATTACTGATGATGCATGTTTTCACTCATACCCTGTTTCCATCCCTCCGCCCACCCACCGCAATCTAGTCTTACTGGTAGCCTCCCATTGAACCTGGACAAATCAGCAATAGTTTAATTCCTTTCTGCTTGTGCTTGGAAAAATGTCAGTCGCTCTTTGTGCTTAGATTAGTTAGTGATACTTACCTTACGTAGTATCTCCATCTGTTGTCTGCTGGAGCACCAAAGGCTGAGGTAAATCCATGTCATCCATCTAGCAGCCACCTTGATAACAGTCAGATGTACAGAGAAGCCTATGATATTCATTAGCAAAAACATAGCTCTTTTCCTCTCCTTCACTTGTGTTCCTTGAAAATACTTTAAATAATTCTAGGTTGTTTTCACAGTCTTAGAATATTTGAAAACTCTCATGTTCACCTCCATTAAGTTGTCACATGCCAATAGCAGATTTGGTTTTGCTGGTGGTGACTTGAAGGAAAATAGCTGGTTTGAGCTGTTCTTTCTGGATGTTATGAGTTTTCTGCTTTGTACACAACTGTCCTAGTTGGAATTTGTTTAGAGTGGGTGGAGTATGTGTGTATGCGTGTGTATATATATGTACAAAGAGCAAAATATTTCATTGTTACTTTCAGTTTTCTATGCTAACACACAGTTAAATCACCAATAGAGGTTTTATGACATGGCAGGCGATTCTAAAACCTGGATGTAATTATGTGTTTCCTCAAATTCTTAGCTACGTGGGAGGTCCAGGGTTTTACTAACAAACCTAGAGAGTGCCATGGGGGTTTTTGGAAGCTTGCAATGTGAAATACCAGTGTGTCCACCTGGAAGATGTCCTCTCTTTTGACTGCAGGTCCAGTCAGAGACAGCAGTTGAAACTTCTCTCCATTTGAAGGATTTTGGTGGTTTTGTGATGGCTCTGTACCACTTGTTCCCAGAGCCTTGGTTCTTACAGTATCAGAATGAGAAGCATAATTTTTTTTTGTTCTTTCCCATGTACCCATGTACTGTTCTGCTGTTCAGCTGTACCGCAACAGCTACTTATGTGGCTACACTGTGAGGTGGATCTTTTTCCTCTGTGGTTCCTTAAAGCCATATCATTTCCCTGATCCATTTCTCAGTGTTGCCCCATGCCCTCAGCAAAACTGAGGAGACAGCACTTTTCTTTTTGGAGGCAGCATAAAGCCAGAAGTGACTGGGAAAAGATGGGAGGAAAAAAAACCTGTAAGGTGGCTTTGCCTCTGGGTAGTGTGCTGCAGCACTGTGGCCTGAATGCATAAACAACACAAAGGAAAGGTCATGGATCAGTGATGGAAGTGAGCAGCCTGGGTGGAAAGAGGAGCCTTTGCTAGCTGGGAGTCTTCTACCTTTTCCTTCCATGTACCTTGGACAGCCAGAAGCTCAGTCCTGGAGGAAAGAAGGGAAGGAGTCCAGAAGTAACTGAAAGAAAAGTCAAGGACTAGAGAAGAACGGACAGAGTAACTTGGATGAAGACATACAACTGTTCTTGTTGAAAGTGTTTTGTCACTTAGATTCTAATGGTGGCATCCTAAGTGAAACACAACTGTGCAACGCTCACGAGATCCAAAGGCCACTGAGTCTGTAGATGTGTCCCATGGATTTCAAATTGGGCTCTCCATATCTTCCCAAACAGGTGTTTGCCATTGTCCTTCCATGCAATTAATGTAAAAATACTTTCACATAAAAAAGGAATGTTGCCTGTTCAAAAACAAATGAAAGAGTCAAGATCACTTTTTTTTTTCCTGCCTCTGTAGTCTGGAAAGTTGGAACGAAATGGCAGAAACCCAGCCTCTCAAGTCTTCAAGAGTGATAACATTGACAGCATATCCCATGAAAGGCTTTGGCACAAGCAAAAGAAAAAAAATAGTGCATCAAGAATGTCTGTCTCAGGTGTGGCTGAATTTAGAGCATGTTGTTAGTTTAGAGGATGATGGATGAATATGTAGAGAATGTGGTATACCCAGCAGGTGTGTCGTCAATACAAGTGAAAGATATTCCCAGCAACTGGGAACAGACCAGAAGGGACTTCCTTCCAATTTGTTTTTAAACAAAAAGGAGCAACTGAAGCCTTGACTGAATTTTGAGCTCACCCCAACATGATGTAAATAAAAAATGAATTTCCAGTTACGAATGCTGCTGCAATGTACAGTTATTGTCAGTAGAATAATTTTGCTGCTGATGTCTTTTTTGTAGGCAAAAGCCAATGCAACCCAGTCAAAGTACACTTGATACTATTTAAATGATTACTTAGCAAAAAGTGCAATAAGTTTCAAAAAGCATGTATTCCTGTGGTTTGCTCTGATCTCTAAACCTCATATATTTGCAGTTTGACTGGCTGAGGCTCTTTAAAACAAATAACTCACAAATGAGTAATTCTGCTGCTGAATATATCAACCAATCTTTATTGCATCCCAAATGATGAAGTATAATGGTTATACAAAGTGCTTAAATAAGCCATGGAGCAATTTCCAGCAGTGATATATATGCTGAAACCCACATGAAATTAATATTAGGTGAAGGAGTAAACCTGGAAGTCTAAAATAACTAGATTTCGTATTGGTTATGTGAAGCTATGAGAACCAGCTGCTGGTGGTTTCAGCAGGAATCCACAGATGTTCAGAGTTTTCAGTCTTACTGTCTATAAAAGTATGTAGCTAGTAAGGAGGGTAAACCTTACACTTTTGCCGATATTTTTCCAATATTGGTTTAATTACAGTCTGGTGAATAGAATTCTGGCTAGGAGGTTGGCACAGTAACTATCTTTAGTCTTTGGCCCTAGCCTGAGAAGTGACTCAATTTCCCCACTCAATAATTCTGTTTTTTATGCTGTTTACAGTTGTAGTTGTCTTGTATCTCCTGCTTCAGCATGTCTTCTCCAATACTATCCTAGGGCAGAAAGTTCTTCAGGAGAGGGACTGTCATTTTGTGCTCCGTCTACCTAATGAGACCCTGGTTTCTGACCGGGAGTCCTAGGTTATTACCACAATCTGAATATCTGTATGCCTACAGCAGGGTTAAATACATCTTTGTGAGTGTACATAATGCATTTGATGTAAGAATAAACTCCTGTTTAAAATGTGCCTAAGCACTGATGCTATGCAAGTGTGTGTCTTCAGAGATACAGGTATGTATTGGTATGCATACACAACCACAGAAATATGGGGGGGGGAGAAATCTTGAAACCAGTAGGAAATATGCTCTAATTCTTTTTGCCACTTTTGGATAAGAACATGGGCTTTGTCATAGATGAGTTTACTTGATAGCTGTTTTAACATTTGTGCCCATGTTTTACACACAAAAGATACATCTTGCAAAGAGCTTTTGATCAAGTGGTCTCTAAAATCATGCCTAAACCCCTACGATCATCATCTGCATCATGATTAGCCATTGCAGCTCAGCTGTAGAGTGTCCCTAGGAAATAAGGGCCGGGGAGAACAGTCTAGGTGCATGTGTGCATATGCGTGAACAGGAGCACCTTTTGAAGTACACGGTGTTAATAAACCCCCCCTGATTTTCAGCTACCACTTCTCTGATCAGAATATGAATTAGGCTACAGAGAATAGCCAAACAACAGAAGGCACAGTTGGGAAGAACCGTATTATTCTTATCATACCCGTCCTCAATTTCCTTCATCTTGCTAGTGTGAGACACACATGGACCTAGTAGTGACAGCCTAAAACAGAATGTGACAAGTAAGCATCGCTTTGGGGTGCATATGCTGCAAAGGATTTGTTTTTGCAGTTTTCTAAAAATTAATAATGGGAAGAAATCACCTCTTTTGAGGATTGCTTGCGTCCTCCTGCTCCTGCACATGTGTTAAATCCAGTTTGCATAATTATTCCGCCATATAACATGTTGTCCTAAATCAGCAATAGTGAACCCATTTTCTGATTCCTGTAAAATAAGAAAAGGCGTTAAAGAAATGCCTGTTCTGCACAAGGATTCTGCTTGTAGAGATTTAAACGTTCTTTACATTTTGTCATTGCATACTTAAATGCTTACTGTGCTTTTTTGTGCTTGGTCTGTTCTCGGCTTATGGCTACTCTGTAGTTCTGTTTCTAAGTATTGTTGCTCTTTAACAAGAGTATAGCTTTAGGAATGCTCAGGGTCTGTCTGAAAGGAAAAATTAAAGGCTTTTCTCCCTCTTCTGAGTACTGGACAAGTAAGTAGAGTCTTTCATTTCTGTTTCTCTCTAGCTTACCTACTGTCCTTCAAATTTAGATACGTTTTTTAGCTTGCTACACTACCCTGGTGTTCTGTTATTGGTTTTGCACTTTGGAGGTTGTGATTTGTATGAATTTAGTAATTAAGGGGGAAAAAAAGTGAAGTTGACTACTTTGGAAACTAAAGTACTGAATTTCTCCAAAAGTCATTACAACTCGGGCAGTTTCCCCCAGTAAAGAAGGAAACCCAGCTATTTTAGTGGCACTGGAAATCATGAAGAATATTTCAAAACCACCAGTAATCTGCTCAGGTAAATTGCTGTATGCAGCAGTTGAGATCTTTTAATTTCCTAGGGAGCATAGATTTTTATGATGCAGTATCTACAGTAGCGTTTCCCAGACAATACATATTAGCTCATAAGTCTAAGAAATGCAGAAAGATGAGGATATTCCTTCGTAGCATAGCAACGTCCAGGGCATTTTGTGAAGTTGTACCTGGCCAAGAAATACAAAGCATCATTGCTGTTGTCTTGGAAATCTATGCTTTTTAGGAGGGAGAGAGAAAAAAAAAATACAGCTTGTTAGGCAGGAAGAAGGACTTTTTCAGGTGTTGCGTGTGCCTGTAAGATTTGTGATGCCAGCTTATTTTGGTGTAAGTCATATTCAGGTGTTCTGGAGATTCTGCTACTTAAACAATAACTCTCCAGAATGGTGGATTTAATGAGCAGAAAAGGAAATATTATCAACAGTGCTTTATATGAGATTTTTCGTCTAAGCGGAAATAAAATGTTGGGTGCAATTTGTTTCCATTGTTATGCTATGTATTTGGAAGAAATACATCTTCATATTGCTGCAGTCTCTTTCCAAATACTTGTATTCTTTATTTAGATATAAATCTTTTATATGAATTGTTGATGTGTGCAGTATTTTACCTCACTGAGCTATTTATCTCAGCATTATTATTAAGCATAATGAGAAAAAGCATACAAACCAAACCATCAGAAAGAAGGAAACCTGACTTCTGAGCACGGCAAACACTGAATGCCTGCAGCAACCAATGCCTTCTGCAGGAATTGCAGGTGCTTAGCACTGCTGAAGAAGAAATTCTTAGAATCTGCTGAGAAGTCGGGTTTCTGCTAACTTATACCAGTTTATCACCTGTTCCTTGCAGGCATGGTAGATATTTTTTTAGAAAAGTGCAGGATTGGTACCTACAGTCTCTATTTGTTCACAGTTTGTTTTCTGAGGTCTGTGTCGTCTTTGCCCTTTTTACCTCTGCTACGAAAAACCTGATAGAATGATTCTGCCTGTGGGGTGGGAGATTTGGGTAGGAAGGATAGAGAGAATATGGACAGCCTGTGCAAAAGGCAGTCCTAAGTGTTGATTATTAGGTTTGGTGTGAGAATCCGCTTTACCATTTTGGTGCTTCCAAATCACTGGATTCCTTCCCCAGGACACAAAGTTGCTCATTTTCTGTGGTGATGACACAGATGATAATAAATAGATTGTCCCATCTGTTCCCATTTGTGTCACAACAGTTCTCTGGTAGCAACTGCTCAAATGGAAAAGTGATACCAGAAAAAGCATTTCTTGGCTTTTAGTTGTTTTGCAGTGGTATATGGGTGTTTGAAACAGGAGAAGATTAGCGCCGTGAAACCAGCTAGCTCAGTAGGCCATCAACTGGGAGGTTGCGAAAAAGCGTGAGGAGAATGGATATTTTTCCACAGTAGACCTAGAACTGCTATAGGAACATGTCAGGCTAATGTCTTCTTCACCCTGGTGCTTTCAAAAGGGGGTTGTAAGAAGCTGAGATGTGGGAGTGAGTAGTAGAGACACATCCCTTTTGGTGGTTCTCCCTGTGAGTCCTGTCTGTTCTATGGAAATGAGAATTTTTGACTAGTCAAGCACAGAGCAGGGAGTCCATCACCGGTATTTAGGAATCATTTATATTTATCTTTTGGTGGTTTTTATAATAAGATCACAAGTGGCAAGGCATATCCAAATGTCCAAGTGCATGGGTATCTGGAAATATCTCTCTGCTGTGTACACTGCAACAACTCTGCTTTTAATAGGATTAGGTCAATCCTTTCATTTTTTTTATGTCTTTCCTGCACTTTTTCAATTTCTTACTAATCATATAAAAATAACCTTTTCAGTGGCAATAGAAGTGACCCTTTTGTGTCTGGAAAGCATCTCAAAAGCCATGCGTTGTTTCTCATTTTTTTTGACCACAGGTCAGTTTAGAATGCATATTTGCACTCAGAGAAGTGTATTGTGGCTTTAAACTTGGAGCATTGTCCATGACAAATTTAAATGAGCTTGACTTTAAAATAAAATGCTTGCAATTTAAAATAATGTTGTGCATAAGAACACAGTGTCCCTTTCTGGTGGGACCACAGAGGCTTAATAACTAGCATCACTTTTGGATGAACATGTTTAACGGCAAGCTTTCTACTCATTCTGCCACAGCACCAGTCCTCTTGTGCATTCTTCCTGGTGCTTGGAAAAGATGGAGCAGCTTATCAAAGAAGTTTAATCTTTTCATTGGCTGTTACCCATCTTAATTTTTCAGTGTCATATTAGGTATTGACTTTCTTTTGTCAGGCAGGCTCCTCTATAATAAGCTGTAACTTTTAGCGTGCAAGAAAGGCCGTATTTGTTCTTGTGCATGTTCATGCGTGTGTGCATTTGTGATGAGTCTTCGGGTTTTTTTTCCTATTCAAAGGTGCTTCACTAGCATTGGAAAAGGTGACTAAATGAGATGATATGAAGAGCTACCTGGTGACCACTTAGGCAGAATATAAGCAATTAAACTCTTTCTTGTTTGCACCTTCAGGGAACCTGTAATATGGCTCAAGAGAGAAACTCTTATCTTCAACAAGACCCCATAGGGCTTAGCTTAGGTGGGAAGGGGACAGAGCTCGGATGGTGGCATGCACTGCACAGCAGAGAGGGATCTGTTCCACAGATTTGGCCAGGCACAAAGCTGCAGCTCCTGCCAAGGGGCTGCAGCCGCTTCATCCCACGTTGAAGGCTGAGTCTTACCTAGAAAGACAGTCTGTGCCCCATGGCACGTCCCTGCTCAACCTGGATCTAGAATGGGTGTTTCACCTTTGAGAACAGTTTAATATATTGTGTTTGTTGATAACGTCGTTTTCTTCCTTATATTTTCTGCAAGGTACTGCCTGTATTTCCATAATTCCATGATTGTTTTTCCCCAAGGATGAGGGAGGTAAAGGCAAAGAGAGTGCTTTGCCAAGATGAAGAACAACAATGACTTGTAACCCAATGCTGTTTTAATTGTGCAGGCTGCTGCTGACAAACAAGCCGGTCTTTCTGCCAAACATACGATTTTCTTCAAGGTATTGATCTCTAGAGGGGAGTCTGACATCCCTTCCCCTTTTTCACCCCCATGAAGGGCTGTGAACTGCACTAGTTGGAGTGGAAACTGGGATATTATTTGATTGATGTGGCCTGCGGGTGTATGTTGGCAAGTCTAGTCAGCTGCAGTATCTGTAGGCAAATGCTCCTTGTGGCCGGTGGTAGCTGTTGCTTGGGTTCTCATCTCAAACGAAGGAGCAGGGTCGGAACCAGGGCTCCTAAACACAGCTTAGAAATCAAACATTTCTCTCAACCATGACAAACTAAAACCTTTAGGAATGGAAAGGAACCAGGCTGGTTAGAAAGTAAAAAGGGAGGAAAATGGGGATGGCTGTGGGAATGTTTGGGCAATCCTTCCCCCAGCCCTGGAGCCCCTAGAAAACTTGATTGCATAGTACTGCTGCCATGCCTAAGAGGAGTTGTATCTAAGGTGGTGTGCACCCAGTTCCCTTCAGTAGCTCAACGTCTTTATGCTGTCCTTCATACTTGCTTTAAGATGAGAAATCACTAAACTAGAAAAAGAAAGAAGATTTGGTTTGGTAATACTGTCGTTACCAGAACGCCATGAAAGAAGCAATTTACTTAAAGAGGAAAGACCTGTTATGTTATACCTAACCATCCAGCTCAAGTATGCTGTCTCCCATGATGGCAAACAGCAAGCGCTTGGAGAACAGCAGAACACCAGAGCGAGTGTGAAAACAGTGTGATCCTTATCTACTGATCCTGCTTAAAGCCATGAGGGAGCTGCTGAACCAAAAATACAGTTGGATCACTCTGTTTAATAGTGACTAGAGGATCTGTCTGCCATGGATTTGTTTAGTTCCTTTTGGTTCCATGTAACAGGTCCTTAATTATGGTATGCACAGTGTGGAAAAAAATGCACCCTTTAGTTCATTTGAAAACTGATGCCTCCCTTGTTCTCTCTCCTCTTTTCCCCTTGCTTCTGTGAGAAGTAGTGAAGGGTTTTTCCCTTTCCACATTGAATGAATTAATGGTTTGAAGCCATTTGGGACACTCAAAGGCGCTCACATGATATTCAAACCAAGGACAGAACATTCTCACCCGTACGCAAAGAAAACCTCTTCCATTCAAAATGGTTCATGTACAAGCAGAGTCCATGAAATCCAGGGAGTACACAATGTTCCCATGGACACATGGTGTTCCCTGCACCTGTATATGAGCTTGCAGAGGTGAAGAGCTCTGTTGGGGGGAGAAGACTGCTGGCCAGAAAGGGCTGATCGTACTTGTACGCCCATGAAATCCAGGGAGTACACAATGTTCCCATGGACACATGGTGTTCCCTCACCTGTATAATGAGCTTGCAGAGGTGAAGAGCTCTGTTGGGGGGAGAAGACGGCTGGCCAGAAAGGGCTGATCGTACTTGTGTGTTCATTCCCTGAGAAACCTGGAGCACCACTGGAGGCTAACGCCCTTCTGCTGTTCCCCACAGGAGGACAAAGCAGTGCATCAATCCCAAACTGGTCCATTTGCTTCGGTTTTAAGAGCTTAATCCCGGAACATATCTGTATATCTGCTTATCAGACTTTATAGAAGTTCTCTGTTGAAATTTCTCCATTTTCTCCTTTGGATATGTGTGTGTGTTTACACATAAATGTATATGTGTGTATATACATGTATGAATACGTAGAATTTACTATATACAACTAAGAAAAAAATTGATTTGGTGAAGGGAAGGGTAGAAAACTTATCATAATGGAACATTGTGACTGCGAATTTTAAGCCATGACAGCCAAGAAATTCAAAATTATGTTTCCTGCAGCAACCGTAATTTGTCTACGCTGGTCATAAATACAAAAGTGTAAATCTAGGAGCATACACACTAATACAGGAAACTTCATTATGTGCAAGGGGGCTAAGTTACAGTTGTAAATTTGCAAATTTGAATTTCATGCCTGTTATGTGTTTAAATTTCCTATGATAACACTGAATTAATGTTGTTTCACCATGGAATATATTAAGAAAGGCTTAGCAATTACAGGACCGTAGCTTTCATTTAGATGAGAATATGACATTGCATTAAAACAGTATAGTTTATGTACATATTTCTCCAAAACATGGGCAATGCAGGACTGTTAAAGCTTGACAGCCGCGATGCTGCTAAGTCTCGTATTTTTCTGACTTAGACTGGTGATGGCAGTAAAGCATGGCTGGCTTTTTAATAGTTTGGCTGCTGTGAAGTTGCTAACCCAGTTTTTGGTACGTGTCATCGTTAACCTTGCGTTTGTGTTGCTGCTGTCAAAATACAGGTACAGCTTTTTCCTCCGCCGTGTTTGTCACTCGTTCATTTTGTCCCCCCGTCTGCAGCCGGCAGAAGGGAGGGAACCGAGTGAACAGCCACAGCACGTAACTTCTCCTGTCCCCTCGGCATGTTGCACTCACGGTTACTGCATCTGGGAAAACTTTTTTTTTCCCCTAATGCCAAATATTTGTGGAAAGTGCTGAGGTTCATCCTGTTTTTCAGGACTCTGGACTAAAGACACTCTGTGGCCTTGTGCTGGCTTATTCCCCAGCTGTTTTTCCTCCAGAGGTGGGGGCTTCTGCCATGTGTTGTATTTTCTCTCCTGTGCAGCTGTGAGGTAGCTGGATCCAGGCTAGCTGATGATCCTTTGCTGTGTATGGACTAACAGAGACTACTCTTACGGTAACCACTTGATTCCTACTGCCAAGGTGTCCAGAGTAGTGCCCTGGTGTGGCAACGTACACAGAGCTCAAGTATTTGCTATTTTATGCTGACAGATGAGTTCTGGTGAATCCTGTTGCTGCTTAAGACAACTGTCCCCCAATGCCTCAAGCTGCTGCAATACTTCGTCCAGCATATATTAGCATAAACCACTGAGAGAGGCAATTTGCAGCTGGCTACGGCGGGCTGTGAACTGCAGTGGTGGAGGAACAGGCATGTGTTTGTTTTATCAGCTGCTGCAGGGGCAGTAATCTCGGACAGAAAGGTAGAGCAGAGGGCTGGGGATGAAGAATGCTCTAAACTATCACAAACCCATGTAGAAGAGTCACAGCCCTGAGTTTTCAGTGATGCAGTCCTCAGGTACATCTAGGCACGGGCGAGGCAGGCTGGCAGAGCACTGGTGTCCAGCTACTCATTTCTATACTAAAATTAGCATCCTGAGAGGGAAAAGCTTGCAGTTTTAGTAAGTATTTGGCTTATTTATTAAGCAGAGAAGGAAGTGTGACTAATGACTATTAAACATGTATCACTGAGGGTGGATCATCATAAGCTTCCATTTTATTATTAAAAAAAAATTATAGTAATTCAGTACTCCTAAATGCTTTCATCTTGGGTGACTGAAAAATGCAATGTCATTATTTGCGATATTCCCTACAACATGGCCTCAGTGGAGTCCTATAGATAGTGTAATTACTGGGAAAGCACTCTTGTTTTCCAAGGCTGTTGAAAAATGTCAAAGATAGTGCACTGCAGTGTTTGAAATGGAAAGTAAATAGAACATTTAAAGTAGCGCTGTGGTGAAAAGCTCTGATGGGACCAAAGAAGTGGTGCAGTTGTCTGTGCATGGGCAGTGCTGTCCGCCAGGCCTGGCCAGCGCCTCACGGCAGCACTCTGCAAGGGGGATCAGTTCTACCTTTTCCCAAACCTCTTTTCAGCTCCCCAGAAACCTAAGGGCGGTGGTCAGGCAGTGGAAGGAGGGACAAGCAGGGCTTCCAGGCTTGGGCAGCATACTAGGAGTCGGCCAACACACAGGCAGCAGAGCCAGCCAGTGTCCTGTTAGCTTCTCCAAGCTTTGTGCTGGAGCACACCTAAGTAGTGAAGAGGACGTAGCTAGAAGTGGTGGCTGGAGGTGAGAGCAGAGCAGAAAATGTAGTGGGAAGAACACATTGCTCTCAAGGGGAGCCTCTAAAATGTCTGTAAATTCATAAGGAAACAGTCTTTGGGGCTGCCGTTTGCCTTGAACCTGGAAAGGGATCAAAGTCAATGGGCTTTAGACTGCTCTGTTGTTAAAGGGCAGGAGAGTTTAGAAAGGAGGACAGTGATGACAATGGGATCTGTTGGACCACAGTATGTATTTGCTGGGGTGCCTGGATATAAACTTAGTAATTTCATTTTGATCTGCCAGTTGGAGACTCTTGTCCTATGCTCTTCACGTTTTAGGTGTAGCTAATAAACAATTATGTAGCTCTACAACAAACAGATCAATATGTTTGAGAACTAGGAATTTTATCCTTATACTAACTTTAGTGTTGATATAATACTTACTGCAGTGATATTGACTGCAGCCAGGTGGTGAAGGGACAGTATAATACGGGATTATTGCCTTGCCTTTTACCATAAAAGATTTTTCTGCATTATAAGGCTCTGAGAAAAGGTTAGTACCTAATAATAATAATAAAGTTACACTTACTGTTTTAAGCATTTGTCCTTCCAATCTTTTTAATACACACATGCGTGCACACACCAAATTGCAACAATTCTGTATCTAGGCTAGTAACACCATGGATTGAGTCAAAGAAGCAGTTTTCTTATAGACTTGATAATCCAGGAGAGCCAGACCGTACAGTTTATTACATCTTTGAGTAACTTTGCTCACGTGGAATTTGATGGCACTGATAATGTAAGTCAGACTGTTCCAGGTACGTTTGCAAGATCTGACCACATTGGGTCCTTTCCCTTGTAAGTGGGAAAGAGAGTGCTGTTTTCATGTGCCTGACGTAATCCTGCTTCTTTTGAAATTGATAGCAAATACTCACTCACTATGAATTGTGGGTACTCTGCTCCTTTCGGGGTTTAGGCTATTACTGAGTAACTCGAACATGTAATTATTTTTCTTTAGTGTCCTTGTACCTGTGGGAGTGAAAGTAGGTACCTGCCCAGATGGAGTGGTCATGCTTAGGTTCACGAGCCACATCTTCTGGTTGAATAACTAAATGTCCTGAAGCTGGGAGTTCAGGATTAGTTTTGGATTAGTCCCCGCAAGCTTTGAAGTGTGTTCAGTAGGTTGCTGAAATATAGTAGCGGTAAATATAGTGGTAGATAGGGGTGAGGTGAGAATATAGAGGTCTGCTGCAGGATTGTATCTTTATTTACACTAGCAAATGTATTGGGTTGTTGACTGAGGAGTATCTCCGGCATTTGCAGCTGTGACTTTTGTATAGCAGAGGACATGTTTACATTTCATTCATTAGTGTTTTTTCAAAAGCTCTTGTGTGATGTATTTATTGTGCAAGTTTTTTTTAATTTGGGGTACAGGATATGAATTCATTTGACAAGTTTATTCCTTTAGCAAGTTGGATAATCATTTGTGATTCACAGTTTTATTCACTGGGGGGGTGGGTTATTAATTTAACTTGCACTGTATTCCTTATCAGATATTTATTGACTGGTTTACACTGTACAGAACAGGATTTGAGTAAATCAGCATGCTGTAAATTTGCCTTTTTTAACAGGTTTATTGCTTTAGCAGGTATTCACTTAGGATTTTGCTGCTCCATCATAAAACATTCCCGGGCATGGAATACATTTTTGAGTGAGATAATATACTGTATAGACCAAGGTGTACATATCAGCTGTCATATACATATAAGCAAAATAAGAAAAGATGTTTTCTTCTGCAGACCCCAGCAATCTTGTGCAAAAGTACTTATTTCAACTGCAGTGCATTAATGGAAGGCAGAAGTAAGATATTGCATGACCTAGAGGGCATGAAAGAAGAGCATTACCATTTTCTTTTCTTCAAAGGGGGAAACGTCTCAGCAAAGACGAGATCTGAAACCCATTGACTCCAGGGAAGTTTCATCAAGACTGAAAAATTAATAATTGTCTTGTTTTGTTTCTCTTTCTCTTCCTGTTTTTGCAAATAACAAGTTACTCTGTTCTGACCACAAGATGACGTCTTTCTGTCTGCAGCAAAGATGCCCCTTTATGTTTAAAGGTCTGTTGTGGTACTTGTGGAATTAATAATTATGCTAATAGCAATACTTTTTTTGTTGTTGTAGATGTTTGGATGTCTGTAAAAACCACTGGGAAGTGAACTGATCCCTCTTTTTAAGCCAAAGTGTGTTTCTTATTGTAACCTTTTAATAAGAAGGCGCCTACTGATAAGACTTTCTTAGAAATTGGACAGTACAAATAATAAACATGTATTATGTAAGAATGATATAAAATACATATAAATTTTATACATGGACGTGATAAGAATTTTTGAATCTGTGAAAAATCTGAAAAATGCTTTTAAAAAGTGCAATTCTACTCAGTGAATAATCATGTTAAAATGATCTCTTCCTTTTAAATCTCTGATCCAGTACAAATAATAAACATGTATTATGTAAGAATGATATAAAATACATATAAATTTTATACATGGACGTGATAAGAATTTTTGACTCTGTAAAATATCTGAAAAATGCTTTTAAAAAGTGCAATTCTACTCAGTGAATAATCATGTTAAAATGATCTCTTCCTTTTAAATGGCTCTGATCCAAAAGTGCAGGCAGGCTCATAAATACTGATTTTTAGCAAACAAAACAAGGTTTTTTTCTTCTGAATGAATGAATCAAAGTGGTTATGAGGGGATCTTTAAAATACATTTCCTAGTATAAAATCTTGCATCTCAGTTGTTTACGAGGTCAGTTTGCACTTCAAAAAGCATTTCAGAAAGCTTTTAAAATGTGCGCCGTGTGTGTTATACAAGTTCAAAACAGTCATAGGTATACCTACCAAGTCCAGCCACTTATAAAGGTATGTTTTTTAATTTTTCTAGCCACTCAGCAGATACCCACCTTTGATCAATGACATCTCCTTTTGGCTGCCTTCTGAGACATACTCTAAGAATGATTTCTATGATTTGGCTCGAACCGTTGGTGGAGACCTGATAGAAAAGGTTGTCCTAGTGGATGAATTTACCCATCCAGAGTAAGTAAAACTATTAACACATTTTTTGTGTGGTCAGAATATAAATATTTTATGAATATTTTCATTCTGTACACCAAGAAATTATTGATTCTTACAGCATTTGCACATTTCATTTTTTAGCTCCAAAGCATTTTTACAACGCTTTCAAGAATAAATATTTTTGCTTAAAAACATTATCTTATATTTCAGTTTTGTACTAGTACTGAGCTTCTGGTATTCAGACCGCAACCCGAATGTGTTGTGCTCAGTTAATCACAGCAGCAGTGAACTACCTTCCTCAATACATCTGCCAGTGTGTGACACTCTTATCCATAACTTGTCTGATACTCTAGTCCTGCTTTTCACTGGGTGACTGGTGTTTGTCTCCCTGTTCTCTTCCTTTCTTTTTCTAGTCCTGATTCACTAGTAGACCTTTACTATAAATGTCAGGGCTCATAATGATTTGTTGCAGAATACTATTGTTGGTGTTCAACAGGGAGAAAAAAACATACTTTGTTCCTTTCTTTCTGACACTTATTTACGCTGTTGATCAGTCTCTCAGGCTTCAGAATACCTTCTTATGGATATAGCAGCACTGACAACCATTGGGTGCACAGGTTACTTGTCCAACTGATACTATCAGTTGTCTCAAAAACTGACAAGTATCAGCTATTACATATGCACTGTTTATCAATTTGCTGTTTCCAAATCAAGAAGTAAATATGCTGCTGGCTACCCAACTTTCGAAAATTGGGGTTTAAAATAATTTCTTTTCTTGAAGACTTTTTTGGTGCTGTAGAAAGGCAGGTAGTAAACCTAACTGCAGTGTTTTTTGAAGATGATAGGAAAATACTTCGTGTTGTGCCCCAACACCTATAGTGTGGGTTTTTTTTTTTTCTTTCTACCTCCAGGTATTTGACCCTATTGTTCTTTTGAATTTGATGTGTGTTGCAGACCGGATGGATAGATTATTCTATAGCCTAGTTTTCATGGTGTTCAGTGGATTAATATTTATTTGTTGGGGTTTTTTTTTCCTTCTTACCCTTTTTGTGTGGTGTTATATGAGACTGTTTCTGCTGTGTGAAGAAACAGAAATGCCAATGGAATTTGTTTGGGCATCTGAAAGCTTTGAGTCATTAATTCTTGAGTGGTCCTCACATGGAAATCTTGCGAAAGGATCTTAACCCTATACTCAAAACAGTGTGTCGAGCAGACAAATATAGGCTAGGATAAGATAATGAGTACTATTCATTGTAAAGAACAATAAGACTGTATCTTACAGAGAAATTCAAAAGCAAGTTTGTTGCGGGTATGCATAACTTGTTGTCACTTGGACTGCACCATAGTATCATTTAGCACTGCTAAAAATATATTTAATTGTCTTCTATCATGATGGTTCCGATACAGTACAATCAACATTTGTAAAAATTGGGATGTTAGACCCATTTTTGCAACTGGTCATTTCCATTCATTCATGCTGAATGTTTATTGTCTGTATAGCACTTCTGTGTTCATTGCCACTTTTTGTCTACAGTCTTCCTGGTGATACCAAACATGCGATCATCTTTGTTGTTACATCATCTCTTGGGGGAAAATCCTTTGTGTAGTGTAAGCAGCTCTTCCAAGGCTGAAGGTTTGGAGAAATCTTGTTCCCTGCTCCCTCAAACAGAGGCAGTATTACTCTGTGATTACTCTTGCAGCTCACTGGAGGAATCCACGTACACTGGGAGGGCCTCGCCAGCAGCTCTGCATCAGTCACAGCTCAGCTCATGGGCCATGCTTCTCTTCTTTACTGAGAATATTATCTTCCATACTAGTAGCGTGGTGAGGTAGGGACAGGACTCACTACTCTGGATTTCTACTACATGTGTTTTCTCCTTTGATATGCTTTGACACATCCTGAACATATAGCAGGGGTGACAGTTGTTCAGTACAAGATCATTTCTTCCTCTGCAAGGAATACACCTCTGGTTCCCTCTGTGACTTCTGCAAATAGATGGGAAGGATGACTGCTCGCTGAGAATTGTCACACAGATTTAGGACTTTCCTAGTATTGTCCTTTAAAGCCATTAAACCCTCACTCAGCAGACATCCATAGTGTTTTGACACTACAAGGAGGAAACATTTCCCACCTTCATGTTTGAAGAATTTGGGTGGTGACACTAATGGATTGTTGGTAGTGATGTTGTAGTCCTCTTAGTTTGTTCAACTGCAACAACAATAAAAGAAACCTTTTAAAATGCCCCATTAAAAAACAGTAATTCCAAGGACATTTTCTACCTCATTAAAAAAAGAATTATAGATAAGGACCATAACATAATGGTTACTTTGCTCTTTCTTCTTAGAACAGGGTGTGTGCAGATATGTAACTTTTGCGGACCGATGACATAAGCCATGTAAGTCATTTTGTCTGTCTCTAAAGCCTTTGGAAGACTGACTCTTTGAAAAGAGTGTTCTGCTTAGTCTTAATTCCAAGATAATTGCCTTGTTACAGGGACGATATAGTGGCTTCTTTAATTCAGTGTTGCAGAAAAGCCTCTGGGCACAGAAATTAACGTAAGAGATCCTCAGTGTTGCTATGGATCTGTATGTTACAGATCTAGATGCTTGTAATCATTAAAGCCTTTGGAAGACTGACTCTTTGAAAAGAGTGTTCTGCTTAGTCTTAATTCCAAGATAATTGCCTTGTTACAGGGACGATATAGTGGCTTCTTTAATTCAGTGTTGCAGAAAAGCCTCTGGGCACAGAAATTAACGTAAGAGATCCTCAGTGTTGCTATGGATCTGTATGTTACAGATCTAGATGCTTGTAATCATTATCTTGAATTTGTAGGGATTCTGGTGTGGAGGATGGGAGAAAAGTGTATAGGATAGGGAAGCCTGCAGTGCTGCTGTCTTGAAAGTTAGTTACTTACAAGCAGCTTAATAAGTTCATGCTTGGAGTTAATCACTTCTGGAATTTAAAATTCAGACTTTTTTCATCCTTTATAAATACCAGTTTCATGAGGAATTAGGACATTTGGCAGTCTTATTTTCCTTCTTAAACTACCTTTCTTAGTTATAGGACTATAAAGATTGGAAAACAGAAAATGCTATACAAATAAAACTAATTTAGAACACAGAAAGAGGTCTTTTAATTAAGATCCTTTATAGAGGCTGTCTGTGTGACACTGTGTAGTTACCTTACAGACTTTTTTTTGGTTCAGAAACCTTTCAAGGTTCCACTGGGCTTTGGACTGATAAGCACGCTCCAGTACATTGTAATTATGGTGTGTATTAGCAGTGAAAATGTATTCCTCTACAGGGAAAAGGAAAGGGGGGGGGGGGAAGCATGGAGGAAAGGGGAGGGGGGGGGGGGGGGAAGCATGAGACAAGTAATTGTTTAAACAAGTAAGAGATGTCTGGGAAAAAAGTAAATCTTGATTATCCACTTCATAAGGTGATAATGTTGAGACATCTTCCAGGAAAGCATAGGCAATTAAAAGATCAGCAGGAAGGAATCTCATTGCTGAAAAGCACAAATTTAGGAGAATGCCAAGTTACTGTGCTAGGGTAACTAAGAACCATTCCAGACTAAATGCATCTAAGTAAACTTAACTGAACAAGACACAGCATTGAGGTAAACTGAGTAATGTGCAATGTGTGAAGAAGGCTTTCCAGAAAATGAAACTTTTTAGTTCAGTTTACTCTGCAAAAATTTGATTATCTTTTCCTTACAGCTGAAACTAATTGTAATGGATGCCAGCCTAGTGGGGCTAGATAAATTGTAAAATGTTTCAAGCAGAAAGTTATTTCATACTGCAGTCACGTGTTACTTTGAGGTGGAGAAATAAGCATTCCCTATTAGAAAATAATGTACGAGCAGTAGTTAGGACATGTAGACATTTCTGTATTTACCTCTCTTGAATTTTGTCATTCTTCTAAATTCCTGTTCACCAGTGCAACAGGTAGACCTCACAGAGCAAAGAAATCCATGTGCTCTGTTCCAAGGAGAGAATTGAGTTTTAGTAACTAAGTCCAGGTAGGTAGCTTTTGCAAAAAGTGATTCTGGAAACCAGGATAACTGGTTTCAGAGTCCTGTGATCCACAAGAACTTCCTCCCTTTGCTTTCATCCCAGCAATTCCAAACAGGTCCACCTGCCCCAAATGCTCCTTTTGAGTCAAAAGTGTCAAATTAAAAGGAGCACATGGACTTTTCAGGTGTCTGCAATCCCCACACACCTCTCCACGTTACGGATGTGTGTCTGCACAAGGTATCACGTGAGAGGAGACGGCCTGTGGATCTCAGCTGCCAAACAGCACTTGGGACCCTAGGCAGCTGCTCAGGGGGTTTAGATTCACAGTCAGACTGGGAAATCTCGGAACAGGGGATCCTTGAACGAGAGAGGAGCATCACCTGTGTGAGATATGGCTCGAGTTCAGAACATGCATCTGGGAGAGGGAGCGAGTAGTACATGAGACTGAACAGGTCAGTGGATAATCTTGTCAGCTGTTGATACCTTCCCATCGCCCATAGTGTAAAAGGCCATCACAGACCTGCACAACCGAATGTGGATGGGAAAATAAGGCCCACTGTCACCTTTTTAGGTGATTTTTAGGATATTTTTGGAATCTAAATGTTGTATCAGGCTTGTCCTGATAACACAGTCAGGGTGTAACTTCATCCAAGATGAATAATGCAAAACATGGCTGTAACACACCTGTTATTCAGGCATATAAAGAATAAATCAGCAGATAGGAAGAAAAAGTTGTGGCTTTGCTGAAATGCCAAGGAAACTGAGTGAAACTGTGGCAGTTATGGCAAGGACAGGAGCAGGGTATCTGTAAGGCAAGCAGAATAGAGAAGAAATGTCCCTTTGCAGCGAGCAAAATGTTTTCAACAGTCCATCGTGTGGCTTTAAGCTCTCCTTTGCTTGATGCATTAGCTGCAAACATTTAGATTTTCATACATTTGGTTTGTGGAACACACTTTCCTGTACATGGTCTGTAAAATCGGTTCACTGTGCCTTGCCTTGAGTTGTCGTATGCTGTGTGAGCCGTGTGACCAGCCACCGGAAGGCCGCGGCACTCTTTCTGCTACCTGACTGAATTATTTCTTTCAAATCCTTGGAGATCTTTAAGGACCTTTAAGCATTGCTGTGCAAATACACGGTGAGTGAGGATTTGTGGCTGACATTTTTCCCTTTGGAACATTCTAGTGAACAAACATTTGCAAAAACAAAGAGAATATTTTGGACTGTATTGATACTGAAGGGAGAAAAGAAAGTCAGGGTTTTTTTTTCTTTCCTTTTTGCAATGGCTGTTGTACCCTCCATATCTTGAAGTTCAGGCCTTCTACTACTCAGCCTGTCTAAGCTGTCTAATCAATATGAATAACCTTCAGAAATTAAATCAGAAAGTAATCTCCTCTTCAGTGGTCAAGACTTCTTCAGTTTCAGAACGGAAACAGGTTTCACAGCGAAAAAGAAAGGCTGGCTGAATAGCAGTCGAAAGGTAGAAAGGTCTCTGCCCACTACAAATAAACCAAATCAAAACTGCTGCCATGCAGGGAATCCCAGTAAGAGCAGTCTCTTGCATTTCTGAGACATTCAGGTAAGTATTGCAACCGCACACACGTGGAATTCCAGGGATGGTAATGAAAGCGTACCTGTCCAAAGTAATAGAGGAAATACTGGCTAATCACACATGGTAGAATATGTGGTAGAAGTGGCAGAATACGTTTTTGACCTGAGTTGTCCCCAGTGAAGAAGACAGACAGAGAGAAGAGTCCAGGGGTGAGTACCTGTCCCCTACAATGTAGCACCACAAAGAGAATCCAGAAATGCTGAGGCTGCTTATCTTTGCTCTGGGTGAGCCCTGCAAATGTTTTTTTCAGCATGCCGTGTCTCTTCTCCTAGGTACCTTGCATCATCCTGTCAGGTGTGATGGCCTCACCTCCTCATTCTGAAAAAGTATCTTCTGCATTTTGCAGAGTTTTCCTACTGGTCTGGGACCTGATTTTTTAAAGTTTGATACTAAAATTTCCTTTTTGTTAGAAAGGGAAGGGAAGGAAGGAAGGAAGGAAGGATATGACTCCACATCTTCCTTTGTGAGGAAGATACGTAGGTAGGCTGAAAAAAGTATACAAAACTGTAATCAAGAAATGCACTGTGTCCTCAGTGGTACTTAAGAGGTAAATTTTTAATCAGAACAACTGAAAATACCCTGAAAAGGCAGTGTGGAGACAGCAAAGGGGAAAAAATTGATTTGCTGCATTTTGACGGCTACACTGTTAAAAATAGAAGTGGGGAGTAGGTAAGAAAGGATTTATTCTTGTGTTTGAGTGAATTACTTGCACGCTTCTGGGGTGATATCTGCACATTTGTAACAGTCTGTTAAGGGAAAGGAGAGGAAATGTATTGGCTGCTGTGAAGGAGGAAGGTAGGTGCACTGTGGCACCATCTTTAGAGGCTTTGGGAGTACTCAGATGACCTGTGTCTATTCTTTTCCAAATAGTAAAAGGAACAGGTCTGACACTGAAGAGTCAGATCCTATTGACTGCTGTGTTTTGTCAATACACACCCCTAGCTCCTTGTTAGTGTATAGAAAAAACAATGTAATAACATCATTTTCCTTTTCCTCTTTATTGCCAGATTTGTTGCACTTTTCCTTAGCTAGATGGATATCAAATCAAATACTTTTAGGTCTGGTTATTTATTGAAGCTGGCTTGGTTTTGTCTTGCTTCTAGAACAGGTGAATTAAGCAGAATAATTCTGAAGCACTGCTTGCTGCTAGTATTACGCAAATTAAAACAATCAGTTCAGTTCCTGAACACCTTGTTGTTGACAATTTGCTGAGGGATTCTTTGAGATTACCTTTAACTGCTGAACTGGCAAAGTCCCAGCAGCAGCTTCTCTGCAGAAAAAACAACCCAGAAGCTGCTTTTGACAGTAGCTAGCAGAGGATTGGTTTCTTATCAATGAACTGTGTTCTCCAGCTCTGGATTTTTTTTCTCTCATTTGGTCAAATGAGTGTAAGACTAATATTTTTGCAATAGATTAACTGTTTATGGGAGGCTCTGGATACTGGTTGACTTCTGAGCCTTTCTTTAGTTGTCATAGTAGAGCATGACTATATAAGTGGCTAGTTAAGGCACTACAGTAGTACCCCCGGTCCTTCTTCTCTTTTCCCTCTCTTGTCCCACCCAGGTGCAGTGCCACCTGTTTTCTCTCATGAATGAGAACCTTTTTTGTCATTTCTTTTGCCTTCTGGGCTTCAGCTTAGAAAACATACCTATCATAGACATTGCATACATGTGAGTCCATTTCACTCCTGGTGTGTGTGTCAGGCATTCCCTTGTGCCCCAGACCAACCCGACAGCCAGTGGTATTTGCTTGATTCACAGTCAGAGTGGCCCCAACTACTCTTTGGCTTCTTCCTCTTCCCTGCCCTTTCTCCTTTGAAAAGCAGCTGTATAGAAATCGCAGCTCCATTCTCATAGCAGCTCCCGCTTAGAGGTGGTCAGAGACTTTCTGACCAAATTCATTTAAAGACTGGGCTGCCCAGAGAGAGATGCTTTATGAAGACGTATGGGTTCTGGTCATGTCCAACCAGAGCCTGGACAATCTGCCACCTGAGGGCTGAGATGGTGAGGTTTTCATCCTGGCTGCTTAGAGGTTTAAAGGAGGCCGGACTTGGGCTCCGTGTCTGTAACTACAAGGTAACACTGCCGTGCTGATTGCTACATGGCTCCAGGGTGTCTTGCACTTCCCACTTTCTAGCAATCTTGATGCCCTTCTGTCCCCCACCAGGACTGAGGCTGTCAGAGTTCTGCTTTCCCAGATATCCTGAGCAGTAGCAGGGGCATTCATGGAGCACAGGGCAGCCATCTGCTAGGGGTTTTTTTGAGGAAATTGAACTGAAAAGCTTTTCATTCCTCTTTTTCTTCCCCAGCAAAAACATTCCAGATTGAAATGAATATAGAGAATTAATTGAGTAAATATGCACATATTTTTGTTTAAAAAAGACTTTTTCAAATATTTTAGAAATTCTGAATTTCAACCAGCTCTGTTCCTGCTTCTTTAAAGTACCTACTGTGTGGAGTCAGAGATAGCAAAAATGAGCATGCACTTTTATAGCACAAGCCAGAAAGTATTGTTTGATATGGAAGTAGACCTTTTCAGTGCTATATTTATTATGTATACATGTGTAGGCTTGGAATCTGTCTGCATATTTTTGTTAAGCATCTTCTTCAGAGGTTTTTAAATGCTTGGCCTAGAGCTTTTGAATTCCAGTGTGGATTCAGATACCTAATTCCCTCGGGTTGCTTTGAAAGTCCCCCAAATAGCAGTTCCCTGCCCAAATCTGAGAGTGTCATAAAGAACTACGAGAGGAGAGACAGAGAAGTCTATCCTGTAGAACAATGTGCCCTTGAACTGTTGGGCATCTGCTTATGCTGGGCATTTCTTGCTTCATCTGCCAGAAAGATGGACTTGAAAAATACTAGTAAATGCCTGGACTTTGTTTTACAAAAAAGAAAAAGAAAATCCTTGTTTTATACAATAAAGTGTGAGTTTTGTGACTTACAGCTTTTTACACAGCTTGTGACTGCCAGTTCAGACCTCTGATGCCAGTGTTTACTTGAAGACCATCTGGTGGGTAAAAAAGAAAAGAATAATCAACTGATCAGGAAAGACAGACTCTACCTTCCCTCCTCTCCTCAGTGTTCAGACAGGCACCATCCAAATAGCTGTTCTTAATGGCTCGCTATTGAAGTCTGAGGTTTCCTGCAAACCGCTGTATTCAAATCAATTGTGGGGCAGACAGTGTTCTTCTGTACCATCCCTGGCTCTTCAGAGACTTCACGGAGAAAATCGTCTTCACTAACTGAAAATAATTTACTATTAATGAGCTTCGGTAGGAGTCCCATTATTCTTCTTTGGTGGGAGGCTGGTGGCTAACACGCAGGCTTGTGGGAGGATTGGTATTCAAGAAAGGAAAAAGATGAAGTAACCACAGGTTCCCATTAGAGGGCGGGGGGAAAACACAGCCCTGAAGTGTGATGTATCACCAGTGATATTCCATAGGAAATGTAATCACCCTTCATGGGTAATGAGAAGAGAGGAAAACTTAAGTACGTGAGCCACACAGAAGACAAATGTCAACTCCCTTATGTATTCAGGCGGATACAGAAGATAGCCTTGCTGTATAGAAAAGGGATAGCTGGAGTCACAATGAATCTTTCTAAGAGGCTGCTCGGCTGAAGAGCTTAACCTTTCTTCATCATGTCAACCTGGAGTCAGCCATTCACCACCAGTTCTCAGATGCAGCCCAGAAATCTTTGCCACAATTCCCAAAGCACTTCACAGGAGGCGTCACAGGAATTAGCACAGTGATATATTGACAAGCAGTGGGCTCATGAAAAATGGCTAAAGGAGTCAGCTGCCACAGGATGCACAGGAGGATACCAGTAGGCTTGTGAGTGCTTCTGAGTTCAGAGAAATCCTAGTGAATCGCTGTCCTTGTAGACCAGAGGTTGAGACTACTTCTGTGCAAAGCTGTTTTTCATAGTGCGTAATTGTGAGCATATTACAGTTTGAGAAGCATTGCAATGGCTGTGAATACATCAGAGATAGAGTGAAAGCTTTTGTAATCACATTTGTTAGATGATAAATACTGTGTTCTCTGAAGAGCTTGAAATCAGTTTAATCTTGCAGTGTCTTTTGAAAGTGCTCTACTCAGCAGCTAGGATGGGGGAAGAATTCACTACGTGTAAGAGGCGAAGAGTCCTTCTTTCACCTGGTGCTTTGTCCCTCTCTTTCTACTTCATATTGAAAGGGTTTTCTCTGCCTAAGCCATTGCTCTGTCTCTGCCTGCCGCTGCCTGGGATGCTCATCACTCTGCTCGGCTTAAGGGTAGGATGCAATACCCCTCCCCTCTTTTCTTGGTCTCTACCCCTGCCCCATCCATTCTCCCACAATAACACCGTAGCTGGCCATCCTACCCCAGTAGGCTAGGAAGTCAAGGTGGACCAGTCCTGTCAAGGCCACCAGTGATGGATGCCCATGCTGCAGGCTGGGAATCCCTGCAAGAGAATATGGGTGAGGGAGGGAGATGTGTTTTGGCTAGGTCTCAGATCTGTGCCTGAAACTAGTTTTTCTTTAAAACAATAGACACATCCTTCATATAACTTTTGTCCCACTCCTCCTTAATCAGCTTTTAAATGAACTTTAGCATGAAATTATGGTATGTTTGTTTTCTGTAGTGTCCTAGCAGTGTGAAGAAGCAACACGTCTGTAGTGGATCCTAAGTTTCTCTCAAATTCTCTTGAATTCTTGAACGGAGATCTGCATGGGAAGGTAGAGATGGTGCCATTTGCTTATCTCTTACAAGGCTCTTTCTAGCTACAGAAAGTGTCCACAGTACTGAGACAGCCACACCAAGCATTTCTTAGGATGATGATGGACATCGCTGTCTCCTCTGTGTGTTGAGAATTGCATGTGTGCGGTACCTGCACATGTTTGCACTCATTTCTTGACAAGGCCTTCACAGAACGGTGTTGAGGCTGGTAATACAGTGGCCAGACCCCTAATTCTTAGGCTAGATTCAGCCAAACATACATCCTGTAAAGCTGCCAAGATGGGAGATGAGAGGAAAAAGTCTTTATATGCCCCTCCTCACTTCCTAGTATTACTGCATAGAAGAGAGATGGTTTTAGCACTAAATAATTAATCCTGCTCTTTATATTTTATGGATCCAGAACACATTTTTGTTGGAGAAAAAACCGCTATAGCTAGGAAGGATTTCTTGAAGCTGAGTCAAAGCATTAAGCAGCTCAAAGGTTATTTATCTCCATGCTGGAAATTGTCAACATTTAGGCTGAGGAAACAAGGTTTTCCTTAATTTCAGAACAAACAAATGTCAGCATTCCTGAAACAGATCACAGTATCTTCCCACTGTTTGTTTTGTGCTTGATGGATATTTTATTTTAACCTACCAGTTAACTTTAATTCGTTTAAGAAAATTGTTGCCAAGTTCTATCAAGTGATAAGCGTCCTCGTCTCTGGGTAAACTGAGTAGAAATTCATGGGACTGTGCAACGCATAAGATCTGTATACTATAGAGATGGACCTGAGCTGCAAAACTTACATCTGGATGGTGACTCCTCCGGAATTCAGGTTTCTGTCCTGCTTCTCTCAAACACTGTCTGGTAACATTAATATTAACACTAACACCATGCAACTGATCTATTATTTTTCAGGCATCACGGAGAAATGCAAGGGAAGGGTGCCTCTTAAAAATTATTCTGAGGATGAAGAAAAGATTTATGTTTAGTATCTTCATGCCTATTAGTACACATGTGGGACAGATGGATAGTAAGGAAATGAATGACTGTTCATACTTGTAACATTTGAATAGTTTGCGTTCATACTTTGTGAATGAACACCAGAAAGGAGGTAGATGAAGACTAATTTAATGTAGTTCTTATGGGTTTTTTTATTACCTTTATATATGAAGTTTCATGGTTCTCAGCTGAGATACTGCCACCCTCGTGCCGTGGACCAGCGAAACAGAGGAGGCCAAAGTATCAAGTGACACATCTGACAAGCCACAATGGAAATTTAACAGTTTAGGTCAGAACGTTGCCTTCAGTTGTGTTGGGTAGATGGGATGTGTATTGAGCAAGTGAAAATCAACTAGGATGGTGCAGCAGATTCAAGTTTTTCTTGAAGTAAATGACTAGGCTCAATTACGCAAAGCCAAGTGTTTAACTGTGGGTTGTGTCACTTAGGCAGACATTTTTCTTAGTGTCTGCTAATGCAGATATTCCTAGGTTTGGCTTTATAAAATGAGTCCTTATTTTCAGAGCTTCTGAGTGTTAGCAGCTCCCACTAAAATCACTGGATACTGTGGGAGCACTAAACCTTTCAAAACCACGCCCTTGCTGACATTCATAGAGTATCCAAAAAACCAAAATGCCCACAATTTAATGGGACACTATGAAAAATCAACCTTCACATCTTTTGTGGGTTTTTACCTATTTTTGATCATAATGCTAATTCTCCTGTTCAAAGTGTTTTAAGAGGTGAAGATATGCGAGTATTTCAATACGCAGCTTTTGGAGGAGGATGGTACTCTGATGTGAGGAGAGAAAGGGTCATTGAACGTAATGTAATTTCATTTGAATAAAGGGAAGACAATACATGAGAGGTGTTTAAAAAAATTGAAGGTGATGAAAGAAACCAGTAGGACCATCTTTCTCCATTGTATTAGTCCAAGAGGAAACATTCAAAAAGCTAACTAAAATGTGCAGCACAGTGTGTATTAAGTCTGCAGTACTGGATATCTTTCAGGCAAATAAACCTCTATGGTTACACAAAAATCGCAAAGGCTGTCAATTCTTGTGCTCCAGAACATAAGTGACATCTGCCTGCGGTCATGATGAAATCCCAGTATGAATTACGGACCTGCAGTATTTATAAAATCGCTGTTGTATTTCATACAGCCCTGAAACATCTGTTACTAGACAATTCTATCAGCAGAATACTATATTAAATGGTGTCGTCTTATACCTTAGTATGGCAATATCTATTTTCTGTATGTTTAAATATATAGAATATCTATATGATCTCAAACTTCCCTTTTTATACAGTAGTTTCCTCAGTGGACCTCAGTGGGTCCTTTTGGGCTTTTACAGTCCATTTTCTAAATAGAAATTGCAGTTATATACCAGTTGTGAAACTTAATTTTAACCTAGTAGATCATAATAATAGCCACTGTAGGCCACCAAGTTGAATGTGTGTTTACGCAATTCTGAAGCGGTAGATGTTTAACATTACAAATTCAAGGTCTTCTACTCTCCTGATTACTAACCCAGTTCCTTGTGTTGACTTTGAAGTAAATCCACTTTCAGCTCAGTGGAGAATATTTTAGGGATAAGTTTCTAAGTTTGTTTGGTCCAAGTAAATTAATGTGCTTCACTAGTGTATAATTGTGCTAGTTTTATATACGTTGCGAATCTACTGGATTTGAAATTTGCTTGGAACCCATGCTTATTTTCTCTTTAATTTTCCCTCTATCACATGAGGTCAATTCCATCATACACAATGTATTATCTCTCTGGAGAAAAGAACATTTCTGTGTACTAGAGGGAGAACTGTCAACCTAGGCAAATACAGAATGGAAAATTGATATATAACATGGATTCAATACCTGCTTTAAAGTTATGTTCTGTATAATTAATATTTCTTCCCCTATTCACTCTTTTTTACCCCTACATTCAATTTCAAGATCTATTCTCTTTCTGTTGTTTTCCTCATCTGTAATCCTTGTAGCAGCACACAGAAAGCAGGATGTAAGATGGTTGATTTCTAGCTGAAGCAACAATGTCCATATGTGGAAGAAGTTAAAGCAAACAGGTTCTCCCGTTACTAATGGTATTAATTTTTTAAAGGCCCAAAAACCCAAATGATCCTATCCACTAATGCAAGCTAGCTGAAGCCTCAGGATGATTCAGGGACTCAGAGTGGTTGTCCACTGCCTTTCAACTTGGAGTTTTGTTTTTTAGTATGGCAGTGTGTTCACAGAGTGAAATTTCTTGCATTAAAAGCAGTATTTCTGCTGCTATTGAGTTCTGCTTGGAGCCTTGGGCAAAACGGGAATGAAAGCTGAAGGAAAGCAAAGGTGGAAAAAAGACACAGGGAAAAAGCACTGTAACTAAAAAAGACCAATATCTTCAAACATGACTGATGACTTTTCTGGATAACTGAATTAAGAAGCTTTAAAGGGCCATGATTTTCAGAAGTTGATGTTTAGCACTTCTGAAAATGAGACCAAAAAAGAATTCACCAAACACCTGTATCTTTTGAAAATCTTGACTGAAAGTTTGAAAAACGTGCATATGAGAAATAACTGCAACCACAATTCATGCACATTATTTTTGCTAAGTAATTAGACTTCTGAATGTGTTCAGGTGCCACCTCTGTCCCTGCAGAGCTGCTGCCTACCCAGGTATTCCCTGTTCTGTGCTTCATTCCTCTCTTCAGTGGAGGAACTTGCAGCAGGTGAGCAGTCTTGTCAAGCGGCACGCTACACACGCTACCTCAGAGGGGATAAATCTTGGTCCTTAAATCGGGAATTCTGCTATGGATTTCAGTGTGACAGTACTTTACTCCAGAAACCTGAAGGTTTCTGGGGCTGGAGATTGTAGCAGTTTGAAGTTAACGTGTTAGTCTCTGACTCTCTTATTCTTTTATTTATTGATTATTTTTGGCAGGAATCCTATTTATAAAATAGATCTGCTTTGACTTGTAAATTCAAACTAATTGGACTTATTCTTTAATCCTGTTACGGAGAATATCTACTGTTTGCTTGTCATTTTCATTGTAATTAGGAATAAAAAGAAACATCCACAGGAAAAGAATATATATGCACGTATTCTGTGACAACCAAGTAGCCAAAGCTGTTGCAAGTTTGATGGGCAAGAGCTAAAATCTGTGACTGCTCAGAGTATCAAATGGAGGAAATGCTGTGAAATAGTTCTGAAGAACACTTGTTTGTTGACCCCAGCTATGTTTGCATAGTGTACTGCCAACAGAGTGCAGCAGCACCATGGAGAGATGGTGCAGTCGTGACTATTAGTTTTAATTGAAGAAGCCAAAGCTGTTGCAAGTTTGATGGGCAAGAGCTAAAATCTGTGACTGCTCAGAGTATCAAATGGAGGAAATGCTGTGAAATAGTTCTGAAGAACACTTGTTTGTTGACCCCAGCTATGTTTGCATAGTGTACTGCCAACAGAGTGCAGCAGCACCATGGAGAGATGGTGCAGTCGTGACTATTAGTTTTAATTGAAGAATTTTGCCAAGAAAGGTTGGACGATGATCCTTTTTGCATAGTGTACTGCCAACAGAGTGCAGCAGCACCATGGAGAGATGGTGCAGTCGTGACTATTAGTTTTAATTGAAGAATTTTGCCAAGAAAGGTTGGACCAGATGATCCTTGGGGTCCCTTCCAACCTGGTATTCTATGATTCTATGAATTGTGTCCTTAACTCAAAGCTTACATGTAATTTATTAAGGTCATTAAAGAACTTACTTGATGCATAGGTCAGGCATACACTGAAGTAATGGCTTGCAAAGCACAACAGTAGAAAGAAAAATACCATACAGGCAGGAAAAAGCTGTGTCTCTTACAATCTATAATACACAGTTTAAATTAAAAAGTCCTGTGTAACCTGTCATCCATGGTAAGTTACTATTACAGTGTATTAGTTTGTCCCAACACATTCCACTAGTTCCACATGAACAGATCATTCCGGTGCTGGAAAACACGACTACTAAAATAAGTAGACTTGAAAATAAAATCTGCTGTCAGCAAGACACCTTTAAGTGGTAGTGGAAAAGATTATAATACATTTGGAGCACTTAACTGCACTTTCTTCACAATCAGGGTTGGCACAAGATGAGCCTACTGAGTGTCATCCCAAAAAGTTCTTTTTTTTGAAAATGCACTTTGAAATTCTCAGCAATTCATTTTTTTTCCTGCTTATAATGGGGGAATTTCCATGTTGGAGGAAGTGGTAATATTAGTTGTCAAAGAACCGTTCTTCTTTGAGCGGCACTGAAACTCCCTACTGTTCTCAGTGAAGCTGGGAGCGTGACAGGTGCAAAATCGGGACCTCAGAGCTCCATCCAAAGCCCACTGAAGTCAGTAGAAACCATCTCATTGACTTAAGTGGCATTAGGATCAGGCCCTGTGTGTTTCCTTTGCTCATTAAAACCCAATCTGTCAACAGAGAACAGAGAGTCATTTCTCTTCCGGGAACCTGGACTTTATTGCCAGTGAATTCAGTTCTCCATTAAGAAATACGATGACTGATGTTAGAAATACTCTTGTTATTCAGGAGGGACATGCTGATATTTGCTCAGTAGGGTAAAGTGGTAGTTAATAATGAGATTTGCATTACAGTTGCATTCAGAAGTCCTTCCAGTTTTCTGGTATTTTGGAGCTACAGAAGGCACCGAGATGTTGTAGCAATATACTTGCACTCTGCTTAGCCACATTTGTATGCGCTGTGAAAACTGGTCACCTCTGACTGAAACATCAATCATCCCTAACTTTATTAAGGACAAATAAAAATACAGATTCATTATCAAATTTTCTCATAATATAGCACCAGACCAACCAGGTATAGAACATAAAAGAGCAACTAAGACTGTAACTAAGAATGTTTTTTTTCCTAGATATGACAATGTCAACTCTTGCAAGCCTGCAGCTAGGCAGGAAGGGAGGAGGTAGCTAGCCATTGCTGACTGACTTTGCCAAGCCAAACTTTCACTTTGTATTGCAATCATGCCTGATTTGTCTGGCTAGGAAACAGGTTCCTTCATCATGTTGTTTGGTTTATTGTTTGCCATTGACAGGCATTTAGGGGTGCTGACAGGGCTATCGGCATTTCCATTACTGAAGGATACCCTCTTTACAAAGAATCTTACTACCTTTAGGAGAGCCTGTCTTAAAAAGGAATATATTTGCTTTGGAAGAGGCTCTGTGAGTTTGCTTATGTAGTGTCACAAAGATGTGATCAAGCTGTACTGTTCTTTGTTTTGTTCTTATCTACAGTCTGTTCCTGGGTCTCAAAAAAATAACAAGATTAATAACTTTTACATGAAATTAAAGATGTAATGAGAGAGTGGAAAATAAACTCTCAGAAGACTAAAGAGTAAGGACTAGTTTGCTGAAGTATTAGGAAGGGCTGTAAGTGACATTACAAAAAGTTTACCTTAATTGCAGAAGTTTGACTTTTCTAATCAAGGCTGCTTGATAACAGCCCAAACATGCCTTAAAGGATATTGCATATCCTTTCAGATTTAAAATCTGGCATGCACCTAGTACCTGCTGCCACTGAACAGTTCTGGTAGCAGAACAGCCCTGGAAACACCGGGAGTGCTGGAGTAATACGAGGAATGTCCCTCTAGCTGGGTGTCACGTAGCCAGCAGTAGCAAGTCTAGGATGCTACAGAGGGTGGTGTATGAAACCCTTCCCTAAACTGTTAGGAAATGATATCTCTGTTACAGAATGTCTCCCTAATCTCTGTCTGCTAGTGATTGCTTATAGTGGAACTGCAGGGATTATTTGTACACGTATCCAATTGCAGTTTAATCCTCTTGATTCTTGGCATCACTAGTATTTTGTGGCAAGGGGTTCACAGGTTATCCATCCATTGTTTTTAAAACCAAGTATCAATTTGAAATGTGATTTAGTTCTGTTTGACTTTGTATTAGGAGGGCAAGTAAAAAATACTTCCTAATTAACTTTCACTATATTGTGTTATTTATTCAGTCCTGTTGTTATCTTTCAATAAACAGCCCCGATCTTGTCAGTCATTCCTAATTCAGTTGTCTTTCTTTGACTAATAACTATTGCTGCCTGACTCTAGGACCCTTTATTACCTCCATATATTTTTTAGATGTGGAGATCAGAGTGAGCCTGTATACGAGGTGAGCACATGAAATTGACTTTTATGCTAGCATTATAATATTTTAAGTGTTTTGGTTTTCTTGTTCCTTTGGGAAGTTTCTAGCTTTTGTTTACCATGTTAGTGCTGAGCAAATTTGTTGATCTTTTGGGGGATGGTGTGATGGGTTTTCCTGCAATGAACTCTCTATTATGTTTCTGGATTTTATTTCTACCTATTTTTTCAGCAGTAAATTTTGTAATGTGGTTATTTACCCTGTCTTTCTTACCAGTGTTTCTTGTGTACTCTTAGTCAAAGGATAGACAAGATGTTGGGATCAGGAGATGGGAAGAAAAGATAAAGCCACCATTCATCTTGGGTAGTGTTGCCTCAAGTGTTTTTTCATTTATAGTCAACAAAAAATTTGGGTTATACTTTGAATGCTCAATTGTGTGCTTTTTTTCTTTCACACTTTGTTTCTGTGTGTGTAGACGTAAGATCATATGTTTTTTTACTCTGGTCATTTCAGTGGTCTGTGGGCAACAGGCTGAGAAGCACTTTCTAAGTCCTACACGGAACTGGTAGCAAAGCCGTAATAAAATATATTTGCCTTTTTAAGAAAAATTCCTGCCACCTCCTTAAGGCAACCTAAGACCTTTCATTCCAGCGCTCCCTGGGCTCAGCCTGGCTCCTCAGTTGCAGTAGTGCCTTTTTAGGTGCCTTTTCCCTGAAATTCCATTGAACTTCTGCTGAGGCACAATGTTTTAACACTACAAAATAGCAACTAATGATAACAGCTCAGTAAAAACTGCCTTTCAGTTACCAAAGCAGTTATTCTACTGGCCTGGGAGCATTAAAGAGTTCGGTACTTTGTGACGCCCCGAGATCAGCCCTTGGTCCCAGTGTTAGCCTGAAGAGTCCATCTCTCCATTGTTTCCAGTAGAGTTTCCAGCAGCTGATCCTCCAGCGCTGCTCCCTGGGCTGTGGTTACAGAACCCATCGAGGAGCAGTCTCTGGTGAACACTTGTTTTGTTAGCTTTGACTACAGTTTCAACAGAGCAGATGTTTTCAAAGTAAATAAACCAAGTAAATTGTCTGCAAAGCCCAGCCTGTTCAGCTTCAGTTTGCCACTTCATGGGTGTGGATCACACGAGTTCATACCAAAGTCTCTCTGAAATTACAGTTTCGCAGCCTTTCCTAGCGAGTGGCACAGACACCTGAGAGGCCAGAGTCAAGGTTGCAGAGGTGACTAAATAGTTTCTCTTAACTTTTAAGCCATTAGCTCTGTGAGCTAAACGCTGTTCTTTTAATAAGAATTAGAAAATATGCTATTAATTCTGCTCCTGCTTTCTGGAGGGCTTCAGTTTCAGCCACAGTGATGGTTGAGCTCCTACCTTCTGAAAATGTGTGGCCAATTTCTAAGCCTGTAAAGTAGCTCGTCTGAGCAGCAGCTGAATCTGAAATATTCTACTGGCTCTCACAATCCCTAGCAGTGCTGGGACAAGCCCATTTTGGGATGCTTCTTTGTGTTGTGTTTTAAATAGGGGGCATATTCCCTCCTTGCTGAGAATGTTTTTGTGGTTTTTAGGGTTTTCTTCCTCAGCATTGGCATTTGCCTGTTTGTCTGTCTAGCCCCCTTCCCTCCCTCTCCCCCCAGTTTTCATTTTCAGTTATTTTTGTTTATGTTGAACTTCTGCCTGCTCAGCTGCAGCAGGGCTCTGTGTTGGCAGCCCGCCTTGTGTTGTATAATTCTACAACTTCTGCTGCTTAGCAGCATGTTGGAAATCGCTTTGAAATAAATCCATGTTGGACTGAAAGCAGCATCTTTGTTGTTACCCCCTCAGAATAATTTGGTGCTATAATTGGAATTCTCATTTGAAATAAATAAACATAATTTCTGATCTATAGACAGATCTGGATGCATAGTCAGTGAGAGAGAGATGCATGCATACAGCCCTGTCCCTGGAACAGAGATGCAATTGCAAAGCATGCATGGCACTTCTAGTGCCTTGGGCCAGGTTAGCACTGGAGAGGGAGGGCTGGAGGGCAGCCCCAAATCCCTGCTAGGTCCCCTTGAGACCTGTAAAAGGAATTGTTTACTCCATGCTGCTCTTGATGTGAGTGTGCTGTACGTTTTGTGTTGTTTCTGCTCTCGTCTTTGGAAAGCTGATACCCAGTGGCAAGAATGGGAAGCTGTGGCTCCACCATGCTACTGCCACCTTACCAGTCCTTGGATGGCATGTGGGAAGGGAGATGAAACTGTGGGCTTTCACGCTCCCTTTTGTGTGTAGGCTGAAAGCTGCGCACAGTCTAGGATTTCCATTTCAACAAGGATATGCAGGAAGTTCAGAGAAAATTGATAGGAATAATCAGAGCAAGGGAATGATTGAGAAAACCAATTCTGGTAGAGATGATTTGGTGGATGAATATGACAGAGATCTAGAAAATCGTGGGGGGGTTGGAGAGGATAGGTAGAGAAGGATGGTTTCATGACTTCTAGTACAGAAGGCAGCATGTTTCAAATGAAACTACTAGGAACCAGCTTCACAGCAAGCAGGAACTCTTTGCAGGAGGGTGACATAGATGACAAAAGTTCATGTGGGGAGGCTGGATGAGTTAATGCAGAGGAATATACTGAGACATGAAAAATACATAGAAGCGACATGCATCTCAGGAATGGTTTGTGTTGAAAACGGATTGAGGCCCAGGAGAGTATTAGAGGCTTCTGCTAATACACATGCACATTGACTTGGTTTTTAACTTAAGGTATCCACTTACCAAGATTGTTTAACTGTGTGTCTGGGTTTGTGTGGTGGGGGGATATTTTTTGTTGCAGACAGGACAGGGCTATATAGACCTTTGGTCTGGCTCAGAACAGCTCTTCATGTGTTCTTGTTCGGTGTAATTCAGTAATTTGAGTTTTTTTTCAGGGCTTTGAAATCTGGGCATTTCTGCTGCAGGTTATTGCCCTTTTTTCCCTGTATCCCCATATTTGCAATCAGTTGTTTGATTTTTAGAAAACAGATCTCCTGAAACCTGATTGCATTAAAACTTGGTGCTGTAAAGGGAGTGTTTAAATCCACTTTGTGCTCCTTTAATTGAGAAGCGCCTAGGACACAGAGACTTAAAATTGCTTCTTCAAGCCAAGAACATGGTTGCTGTTTGTCTGTCACACCAGTAATGGTTCCAAGCGTTTTTGTGAATTCAATCAAGACACAGTCTAGTGCAGCCAGAAAAGCAAGGGGTGAGAAGGTACTGATGAGATAAAAGTGAGGTGGGGAAGACCTGCAGCACAGCTAATTTGCAATTAGCATCTTCCCACTTCCCTGTTGTCTACCTGTCCTGCAATTCCAAAGGAGACAGAAAGAATTTGGTTTGAAAGGATGCTAAGGATGGCTGTAGAAAGCTGTCAGGGCTACAAACAGACAGAGACGTGTCTGTGGTGCTGGCAGAGGAGGAGCAGGTCATGCCCTGTAAAGCTTCTGTGGAAAGAGTCATTTAGCATAGCTTGGTGGGAATTGGGTAATGGCAGTATGTTTGGAGATTACATTGAGGAGTAAATGATGGATGAACTGCATCGCCCAAAAAATACTGTGTACAGCTGCCATGCCTGTGTTCTCAAGATCAATAGCTGTCGTAACAGTGAGTAGTTGTCCCTACGCTGTCCCCTTTTCCTCCCCAACACTTAACTCCCCATTGCACTCCTGTTGCTCAGTGATGCAGTAGCACCTATGAAAAAAGATGAAATGGCATAGATTGTGTTTTAAACATAACTGGAAATCCGTAGGTTTTTTAAAGGATCACTTTCCATTGCAGTTTTCTTCTAAACATCCAAATGGATTTGTGCATTTCTTGAACATGAGTGAATCTGTGGGTTTTTTCCTCCTGCTTTATGTGACAAAATTCCTCTTTTTCCTTTAAATTATTAATGATTCATATCCCAACATTCCTGAGGAACTGGGGATATTGGTATTGGGACTGGAGAAAAATAGACTCCAGGAAAAAGCTTACTGGCTTCTTCAAGCATTGAGTAAACCTACAGCTTTCAAAATTTATAAGACAAACTTTTTTAGAATTGGGTCATTTTTTGTATTGCCTCTTTTTGGACTGAAAGAGGGGGACTTCGGGGACCTTGCTGAGTTGTTTGTCCTAGAAAGGTGCCCCAGGATCTGTGCCAGACCTTTCTTCCTGCAGCAGTCTGCAGAGTTCAGTTTCTGCAAACTCAGTAGGGACAAAGAGACAGAGGCAATTTCTTTGCTTGTGATTTCTGGACCTGTCTTCCCAGTGGGAACTGTGTTCCCCGACGGTTGTCCATGTGGTCTCTCAGCTCCATATTCACTATGGTTTCTCAAAAGCTGCTGGTTTTCTGATAACTTTGCTTATACAGGATCCAAAGAGCTGCAACCACTCCATCCCACTAGAATCAACCCAAACTAAGGAAGCCCCTTAGTCTATGGCTTGACTTCACTTTGTGCTTCTCTTTGGGCAGTATCCTCTTACAGTTTTAACCACCGCTTCACAGATGAGCGTTCCACTGCTTCATGCTTTCTATCTGAAAGAAATCTGTTTATGTCATCACCTTAACCGCAGTCTGTGTATGATGATGCTAATTAATAACTTCCAGTGTAGCACTATTGCATAGAAAACCAAAGAGCCACCTCTGATGCCTGGAAAATTTGGTGGGTATGTTTTTGAAATGGACACTATTGTGTGAGTGCGCGTTAGGCAGTCATGGACCTGGGAGAAAACATGGCTGAAGGAGATTTTTCTGTACAATTCCTATAAAATTGTCTAGACAAAATAATCTTTTCAGGTAGAACTTACACAGCAAAAACCCAGACTTACACACGATGACTTTAAATTGTATAGTAAACTTTTGTATTACATTTTTTTTATTCAATTGTGGACTCTTTAAAGTGATTATCTTTGAACATGGATACATTTCTATAACTTGATTATTTTTGTACCTAATAAAATTCTAAAGAATTTGAGATTATTTCTTAGTGCTTAGAATTGTATTGCTTAGTATTGCCTTAAAAGTAAGTTGTTTAAACTATTCAAACTGTTTATGCAAGGTTCCTCTCTTCGTACTCCTTCAAACCTAGATAAAATCCCTGTTTCCAGAAGGTATGTTGCTGCAGGAGGCACGTGCTCGTGCCCCTGCCTGGCTCGTTTTCCAGCCTTTCCCATGCCCTGAGGCTACAGACTTGTTCCTGATTTTGGTTCTGTCGTCCAACCTTCTGCTAAAAGCACAGTTGACACTGACTCCGGACTGGGTCGCTCAGGGTTTTATCCAGTCTGCTCTTGGAAACATCCAAGGATGCAGATCACACAGCCTCTCTGGGCAACCTGCTCCACTGCTTGACTGTCCTCATGGTGAACAAGTCTTTCCAAATATCCGATCTGAACCTCAGTTAATCTTGATGTACTGTTGTCACTCACCCTCCTGCTGTGCACTGCTGTAAAGAGGCTGACTTTGTCTTTTCCATAACCTCCTTGTAGGTACTAGAAGTTAGCTATTAGGTCCCCCAAGCCATGGCCCCCTCCAGCAAGGCTCCACAGCCCATCCTCACAGGGCCTGTGCTCCAGCCTCCATCTTCCTTGCGTTCTCCGTCACTACCCAGTTTATCTTTATTTCTATATATTTTTTTGCCTTAGGTGCTGATCTCTGTGTCCAATTACCTGAGGATTTTTCTCTGCAGTCAACATTTTGATCAGTCAGATCAGTCCAGTACAGAGAGCATGATCTGGAACTTTCGTGGCTAAAGACAACACTTCTGTGGTGTTTCAAACCTGTGGCACCAGGCGTGCGGGAGCGGTGGCACTGGACCATTAGCGTTACCAGCACAATGCAGCACCTTAAAAACTGGGGAGAACTGAATGGGAACTGAAATGCCTAATAGTTCAATGAGATGTAAATAAAATACTTGGCCAGAAGACAGTCCTGGTTTCGGAAGAGTTCGTTTCACTTGGGCACAGGGTCATCCGTGTCCTGGTTTCACCATAGGTGGAGGAGGTGATGGTGATTAAAATGAAACAGGAGCCCAGCTGGCTTAAAAATGAGGGATTGAACTGTTGCATGAGAGTTGAAGGCACATGTGCTTAATCATTTCTCCGTAAGGCTGCAGTTTTATTCAAGGACTAGAAGGATGCAGGTGGATTGGGAAATCCATAGCACAAATTCTCTACCAGCATGAATAGGGTGACAATAAACAGGGTGACAACATCAGTTTACCCCTGTGGAGAAAATTGCTTAGCATTTCAAATAATTTAATTTTCTTTAATTGTGAAATCAAAGTATATCAATCAAATGTGGAAAAGGGCTCAATAAATTTAATTATGAAACACTAAATTATGGCTAGATGGGAAGTTTAATTTTGTATTCTATTTCTTTTGATGACATAGAGGAGTCTATTGGTTATGATGCTCAGGTAATTACCTATCACAGTAATAGTTTTAATGGCACATGATTTCTTGTGTTTTCTACTTGAAAAACATGTTACGTGTGAGGGGAAAAAAAACATTTTTGCAGTTTTGTAGATTTTCACTGCGGGCAAATGTATTTTTGAATTCAATCAGGAGACAGTTTTGTAAAGCTGGCCTTTTTTATTATATAGGGTTACATTTCTTGGTCATTTTAAGCACAGTTGAGAATGTACCAGAAATGCCATTGTCTCTACTGTCATTTTATTTCAGCTTTTCTAAGTATCTCTGCATAGAAGTGTTTTAATGGGAGAACTTGCTTGTGATGTTTTGTCTTCAGATTTTTCTTCCCCTAGGGAAGCCTGCTAGTCTTTTAAAATGACATTACAACTTGCTCAATAACCAGCTTGGGCGTTGGAAGAAATCTGAGAGGAACGTTGGAAGGAGAAGAGACCTTTTGAGTAGCAATTTACTAGCTGCATGTGGAATGCTGAGTTAATATAAAACTGTATTACTATTCTACCAGTGCTAATAATGCATAACATTATTCTTCTGTCTTGCATTTTTGAAATAATGTATGTGTACAAATCAGTCTTCACAACATTCTGTGAGAGAGATACCTATCAACATTATTCTAATCCTCATAGTGTATCAAATGAGAATAATGACTGTTTCAAATGGAGAGCTCAACAAGAGGTAGAAATAGCATGTTTCTAACTGAAAGTCCTGTAGCAGGTTGCGTTGATCATCCCGTACATCTTTCTCAGCCCAATTATTACACTTACCTTTGCAAAAATGTCTCTTATCATTCTAATTTTGCAAATTTCCTATTTTGCTGAAAATCATAGAGCAGCCCAGGTTGGAAAGGACCTTGAAAGATCTTCTGGTCCAACTTTTTGTGGGAAAGGGAGCGTAGATGAGGTCATCTAGCACCCTGTCCAATCACATCTTGAAAACCTGCAGTGATAGGGACACTACCACATCCCTGGGGAAGTTATTCCAGTAAATGATTGTTCTCAATGTAAAAAATTTCTTTCTTCTATCAAGATGAATGATCTTGATGTAAGATCAAAATGTACTTCAGAATGACCCATATAGATCATATGGGTCATATAGATTGCTTCATAAAAGGAATGTGTGTGTTTGTGAGTCCATCTGTCTTCCTATGTGAGGGAGGCGGAAACCATAGTGCTGTCTAGAGCAGAAGTCCCCAGGCTTTCTGGGTTGCAGTTTGGATTTTGGTTGAGTTCTCTCCTTTCAGGTTTTTGACCATACCCACACCTCATACTCAACTCCAATCTCAAACCTAGGAGAAGCTGTTGCATTTTTGTCAAGTTCTCAACTTTATTTAGCACCTGTCCACATGATTGAATGGGAGTTTGCTTATGTAGGCAGTGTAGTTAGCAGAAGATGAAAATATACTTACTGCTCTACTAAGAAGAATGATCATTGAGATAGTACTGATATAGATATACTTTATTGGCAAAGGCCTTGATCTTGCAAGAAATTCAGCTGAACTACTGCGGAAGCAGTGTGCGAAATCCTTTAGTGGCATGGGGAAGGAGGAGGCTTTAAGCATCTTTAAAGTGACAGCATGTTAATTGGTGGCTCACTCACAACGCTGAGGTTTCTCTGGTGCATTTTTTATATTCTGTATTCTGCATCTACCTATGTATATCTTTGTTTCTGTGAACCATGTAAACTCCATTATTTCATGCATGAAATCTTTGATTGAAAGTGCTCAAATAATTAATGGATATATTGCCTATACAACAACCTATCAAACTACTGAAATATAATCTTTTCCGTTATATATCGCCCTATTTTAATCAGTTTCTAACAAACACACCTAACTTGTAAAGGATGAATAAAATCCTCTTAAATTCTTTATGCATTTTTCCCACTGTCTTGCTGACCCAGCATGCCCCTACTCCGCTACCAGCTCACACTTTTCCTTCTCCTCTTGGCTTCCCCTTCCTCACTCCGACAGTGGGTTTGTTTACTCAGGCTCTTCAGCTATCAAAAATTCTCTCTCATGGCCTTTTTCCCCCTCACAACCTTTGAATAACACTTTATCTCCAGATCTTACTTTAAAGGTTTCTTTCTCTTCAGTTACGATTATGCTTTTAATTGTAAATGGTGGTATTTAATAAAGATTACTGCTAAATGAAAAAATAATAATTTTATTTGTGAATTCAGGGGCAAATTAGACTCCCAGGTGTGATTCTGTGATTATTGTTATTACTTTGAATGGGACTTATGTTCTGCCTTTCATTTTTTTAAGAAACCTTCTTCTCTTCTCATTTAGGTATCTTTAACAGTTGAATAGTGATGCAATGAGTCATTTTAATGTTAATCCATTGCAGCTCTGTCGAAATCAGATTATAAATTTGGAAATCGTTTTACTGCAGGACATGCACTGCTGGGGACAATCTGTAGTGCAGACTTCGAGGGATGGGACTGCTAGTTCTGTGTTTCACCTGCAAAACCTCCCTTTTTTGGGGAGATGGCCAAGGAGGCAGTAGATTTATTCCCCACGTTTCCTATGCAATGCATCTCCCTGTTACAAGGAAAAACAAAAAAGATCGATGTCTGTTTCCTGTATTTTTCTGGACAGGTATTTCCCAGTTCTTGGCCTAAGACAGATCACAATTACTCAGGCAGAAAGACTCAGTCCTGACAAACGGTTTGAAAATCATACAGTACTATGGATTTAAAACTATCTTGCTGTGCCTCAGCCACAAATTTCATGTACGGTTAACCAAAAAAAAAAAGGCAGAAGTCAGAGGGCTTGGTGCTCCTTCACCTTTCACTTGCCTTACTGTTCCTTCCACTTGTACGAGTATGTGCTAAAACAAGCTTCTGCTCCTTGCTGCACATCCGTGAGGCACCAGAGAGGTTCCGACCTCAAAATTTCGCTTTCCTTTGTTCTGCAGACAATGGTAGGCATTCCACTAAATCAAGTCATGTTCAAAGAAGATTGTTTCTTTACTCTGAAGGTTTAATCTCCACTTTCATAGGAGATTTCCTACATGGCATAATTTACCAGCCAGTTTTATCAACAGATCATTTTTTTTTCCAGAGCTCTTTTACTGTGGCCATCCAAACTTAGCATGTGTTTTTTGAAAGTCTTGCCAACTTTAAAATTCCAAGTGTGAAAGTAGAGAATCAATTTTCTAAAAACTTGGCTCACTGTTTGTCTGACTTGTGTTCCATAAAAATAACTGAATATGAAGTTTCTAAGTTCAGCCTTTTTTTTTTCCTTGAGGTGTTAGACTACAAACATTTTCATCAGGACTTAGGGAGAATCTTTGCTGATAAAGATGTAATCAAAATTTGATTCATTTTGTCACACACTTACCAATTCTGTAAAAACAAAGATTGTTATTCTGCAGCCGCTTAATGGCTTCAGATTTTCAATATTCCTTCAATATTCTAATATTCTTTCAGCAAGTGTTAAATGTACTCCTTTCTTCATTATTTTAAACTTCACAACTCTTTCATTATGGCAAATTTAAACTTCCATTTAGAAATGATGCAAATTAGTTTCAGGTGTTTCTTAAGAAAAATTGCAGTAGACAATCTAGAAAGAATTATGTGCGCCTTCATTTGACAAACAGCATACGATACACTTTTCATTTTATATCTGCTTCTGACTTGGAAATACCTCATCAGATAATTACAATCTGTTTTCTTTACCAAATCACCTATTAAAAATTTTAAATAATGTAGGATTTGGGGAAAAAAAGCAAGGCATGTGGCAATATCATTGGCTGTCATGTTTCAGTCTTACCTAAACTGACTTTCCTACTCCTGAGCTAGCTGAGATTTATATATGCAGCACTTACTTGGCAGTTGGTGTCTGTCCTCGTTTCGGCAGGGCTAGAGTGCTGTGTTTTGGATTTAGGATGAGAACGATGTTGGTAACACACCGATGTTTTAGTTGTTGCTAGGTAGTGCTTACACTGGTCAAGGACTTTTCGGCTTCCCACGCTCTACTGACTGAGAAGGCTGGAGGTGCACAAGAAGCTGGGAGG
>NW_008795259.1:2046189-2074313 GCF_000699145.1 Aptenodytes forsteri | reverse complement strand
GTGTAGTATTATTATTATTATTATTATTGTTATTGTTATTATTATTATTACATAATAATAATTATTATTGTTGTTGTTATTTTATTTCAATTATTAAACTGTTTTTATCTCAACCCATGAGTTGTTCTCACTTCTACTCTTCCAATTCTCTCCCCTATCCCACCGGGGGGAGGGGCGCGAGGAGTGAGCGAGCAGCTGTGTGGTACTCAGTTGCCGACTGATGTTAAACCACGACAGTGTCTGAAGTACTCTGAGGGGAGCTGCAGTGATGCCTTTGCCTGGGGCTGCTGAGCCTCCTTCCCAGCTGCCAAGTCTGAGTCCCAGGGGGGTGAGGAGCAACGCCCGAATGAAGTGGAGCTCTGCCAGTATAAAACTTGGTATATACAGAAAGCAGTAGGCTCACCCAGTACAAATACACGCTGTGGCTCCGATCTGTAGACTTCTGCACGTGGTACCTTTAGTGGCATGGGTAGTCCTTGGGGGTATTCACAGGCTTTCTGTTAAGCAGATCTAAGTGTCTATGCACAGTTGTCACTTTTGTGTCCACTCTTACAAAAATCGTACATATAGGTGGCATTTCATGTGTAGTTTCACGGAGTCCAATTTCCTTAAGTTTGCCTAATTTCAGAAATCTATAAATAAAGTAGCTCAAAGGTATGTAGCTAGTAATATTTGGGGTGCCTGCATAGGCCTGTTCGGCAGAATGACTGTACTTTATAAGCCTTGTTACCATGCATTGGGTGACTTAGTGCATAGTTTTACAGGAAATATTTTAGGACATACAGAAATATTCTAGCTGAAACTTCACTTCTGAATATGAAAATCTCATTTTGCTAAATTATCTGTTGAATCCTTTAGAAGCACTTAATCTGATTTAGTCTGTGCATTTAGTCTTCAGTAACAAGGGAAGCTCTTATTAACCCAAAGATCCCATTAAAAATTACATATTCCAGCTGGCCTGGGTGATTGAGTCTTCGGACGCTGACACTGGTATATCCTGTATTCTGGGAAATCTGCAGTTTCCTCCTGAAACAAGCACTGACAGGCTTGCAGGTAGCCAAATACGGTCTAAACATTAATGCTGATCATTCACCTTAGATAGACATTTGCCTGTCATGAAACGCAAATCACACTACTTGTTTACGTGAAACCAAAGTGGTCTGTACTAAAGAGCTAAATTTTCTGTCTTGAACATGCATTCCAGGCTGCTGATGTTGAAATCCGTGACATGAAAAATAAAACAAAGCAAACAGAGAATATAGCTGCATGTGGACATGTATTCAGAAGAATAAAAAATTAAATTGTATCCATCTGCTGTGTAATAGGCACTGCCTGCAACTATATCATATTGTACATCTAAGGTGACCTTTCCTGTGTCTAAAGAGAATAGAGGGAAGGGAATGGTTCCTTTGAGGCATGGGGTAGAGATCAGGTCTGCTGTTTAATTTTATGCAGGTTCATGTGCATGTTGCCAGCTGTTAGAGTTGTGTAGTGTGCTCCTGGTTGCTGTTCCCTTGGGAGTCAATCTATGGCCAACCTATTTTGGGTGTTGGATCACTGTTGCTTCTAGAGTGGAGCAAGGAGTAAAGTCGCAATGTGTGTAACAGAGTTCACGTGGTGGTACGAGGCAGAGTGCCTGACTAGGATGAATGAAGGTAATGTGCACTAGAAAGTCCACTGAGGCTAATGAAGAAGGGATGTGATGTTACTTTCTAATTGCCTGTGCTACAGCAGCCCTCAGCAGAATGTAAATAATCCATTGCTGGCACATGGAGCTGCCAGGTTGAGCTAATGGCAGGGCATCTTTGCTAGAGCAGATCTGGGAAAGAGCATCTTCTTTCCCACTGTCCTCATCCTTTGTAAGACTACCAGCCTAAGTCTGTAGGAAACTAGTCGCTCCAACTGTGATTTCATGGACGTCTCATTGAGAATGGCAGAATTGCAGTCCAGATTGCAGAAGTCTGGTGGCTTGAGGAGGCACGTTAGAAGGAAAGTGTCTCCCAAGAATTATGCAGGGTAGTTTGGACACCGTTGACTCACTGTATACAGTGCGCAGAGTAGAGTATTGCAGAATGGTTGATCTGCTATGCAGCTGGGTACACCTTTAACTGATAAAGCCTTAGTTATGTATTGTCTAAGAGAGAAATCCCTTTTTTTCTGGAAGAGAAACTAGGGTACCTAGTGTGACACTAAAATATGAAAAGGGTTGTGGCTTAGGATTAGGACTGAAGATTCAGGGAGAGCACTGAGGTATGTTAAAAGCAGAGGTAGACTGGGCATGACTGTGTAATGATAGGTCTATCCTAGTCTCAGGAGAGATTATATATTGGAACATTTCAGATTAGCGCTTCTGTGTCCAGGCCTCTCTTTCCAGACAGAATTGGGCTAGGCTATCCGTTACTTCTTACCAGCCTACTACCCTTGTATAACACCAGGTTTCTAAACAGCAGGTCAGCCTGTCTTTATAGTGCTCAGATTGTTTTGAGGTGCTTGAATAGCCATTCTCTTAAAATTTTGGGAGTCTCTCTATCTGATATTTTTCAAAGTTTGTCATTAAGTGGGAGTCCCATCACCTGATCAGCGCTGCAGGGAACCACACCAATCAGTTGGTGAACTGGCACAGAAACGTTCATTTTGAGATTACCAGTTCAGATCCAGTGATGGCTGAGAGCTCTGTGGGGATGAGGAGGTGCAATTTTCTTTATCAGTAAGGAAGCAGTCGAATTTTGAAAGCATTTACCTGTTTTGAACCTGCACCATTAAAAAATCAGTGCTCAAAATGGAAATTTTTGTTGCTTCATCACGTGGACCTTGGAATGCAAAGATGTGGTGATCAGTTGAAGTATTAGGGGCAACTGAAGGTCAGACACTGATGCTTTAACTTGCCCCACTGAATGAATACACTAGGCCACTGATGGATAAATTACTCCGCATGAGTAACAGCATCAGAATGCATCTCTAGAAGGGCCTGGTTTTGAGAATAGGCTCAGATAGTCCAGAAATATTAGTAAAAAGAGTAATCTAGGAAAAGCTTGCAGTGCTTCAGGGATCTGAAATGTAAGTTTCCAAGGAGAAAGAGTTCCAAATACACAAACTTGATCTAAAAGATCATACGGTATAAAGAGAATTGCAGTTATTGTCCAATGGAAGTGAGTCAGGAAATAGTGACTGTAAAAATGACATTGTAAGGTTCTCTCTCAATGACTTGCACATCAAATTTGCTCAGTTTATACTTTAAAGGAAGAGACAATTTCTAACTCCCTATGCTGCACAGTCAACCTGTGATCTAAAATCAACATAATGCGCTTTCTTCCTCTTTTTGAGCATCACTATCAGCAAATATTTTGTACTCAGAACTTTGCAAACAGTTTTTTGACTGATGCATAAAAGCAGGTGAAAATACAACTATAATGTTGTATGGCTGATTTAGTGCTCCATTTGTAGCAGAAGTAACTTAGCTTTCTTGACCTAGTAAATAGATATGATCAGCAGTTTTATATTGCATGGCAAGATACTGCTTAGTATTAGGCAAGACTATACTTCTCTGGCTATAAAGAAATTATAAACAAGAGATAGTGGAAGCTTAAAGTGTTTAGTATTTTAAGTGTGCCACTAGGGATATACAAGAATCAAATAACAAATATGTTATGGCATTGTCAGCTCCTAGGAGGTTGCTCCATTATATTACCCGTATGCAACTTCCCTGATAGTGTAGAGCCTCTGCCATCATGTCTGGGACACGTTCCTCTTTCCGTGGCCTATGTTAATAGGATGAATAAGGGGAGAGAGCATAGCTTATGTTTCCCTAGTTCTGCTGATTCCTGCCTGCTGGTGCAAGTCAGAGCAGTATCCATGGCGCTCTAACATATGTTGGGAGACTGGATCCAGGCACAGTTAAGCCATGACTGGATGGATGCCCAGGTGGCCAAGGGCCAGCATTGGTCCCTCATCTCTCAACAGAGTGACTCTGAGCCGCTTTGCAGTAATTACAGCAGAGGACCTATATCTGTGGTACTGGAGTCGAGGTGATCGTGTTGATACTTCTGTAAAACTGAGTACGCACAGACCTCAGCTGGATACTGATGTAATTAATAAGCGTTATGGCTTCTCTCCAAGTAGTTAGATCCTGAAATACTTTACCTCTTTTAATTGCTGCATAGGAAGGTAGAGATGAGGATTGTGAAAACCTAGAAAAGTGAAGAAAGGCGACAGTTCCCAGTGGAGGCAGAGGCTTCTGCACACTTGTGGCTGTGTGTATTAACTGGCTGTTTGTACATACACAAATGTGAGCGAAGTGATGCATGTTTAAACATTCTCATGTCAGCCACAATTTTATGGAACCTAATGCCTTTGTTATGAGAGGTGAATTTTGAGCCTAGCAATGCAACACGGATGTGAAGTCCAATGCGTTACCCCAGAATAAAGGCAGAAAATGACACAGTATGTACAAGTCAGATGGTTAATGCAATTCAAAGTCAACACAAAATGGGTGTCTTCATTTTGGGCACAGGCATGAAAAAATACTACTGAAGTGGAAAGTGGGTGATCGGAAATTAACGAGATCAATTATATAGGAAAAAAAGAGATTGCCCTTTTCATTTCACTGTGTGTGTGTGGAAATTAACATTGGAGGGGCGTATAGTTTGGTCTAGTCCTAGAAATAAACAGGTTTTTACAAATGTTTATGTTTGTAAACATATGCATATATGCCTGTCCACTGTGGGGCTTTTGTGTTTAAGGAAACAACTCTTGTTGTTTGCTGGAACTGATGCTTCTGTGAAGAAATTTGTCTTGGTGCTGGCCTCAAAGAGTCACAAATATGTTTTAAAACACTGTTATTCTTCATTCTCTCTTTACTGGCCTTGAAGCTTGGTTCCACGCTAGCAGGAGGCCCAACACCTCCATAAAGATGTGCTACAGGACAGCTGTAATAAAAGAATATTCAAAGTTATTTTGTATTTTCAATTGCTATTATATGAAAATCAAGTAGACACAAGCTGGTGGTAGCACTTAAAATCTAGCGCAGAAATCTGCTCTTCTCTGAAACAGTCATATGAACAAATGTTGGACGTTACTTCCAGCATAGAAGAGATGATAACACCAGTGTGGCATTTGTAAACCTGCTTCCAAGGTGATCTAAAGACTTTATTGTCTTAGACCCAACCCCTTTTTACACTAATCTTGTAATAGCCAGATGGTTTATGGAGAAAATATCATTTGGCTTTTATGTTGTGAGCAACAGAAGAATGATTGCTTCTAAAGTGTTGCTGTTTAGTGAGATATTAATGGAGGGATAATCCATTTACATTTTTACAGCAGAAGTTTTGTAATGCTTTTGGGATTCAGGGATTCATTTATTCTTCATTTTTGTGAAATAGCCTCTACTGAAATAAAGCTGAAGTAATTTGCTGTGGAGGAAATGTGTAGTTTGTAAAAAAAAAAAAAAAAATTTTTTTTCGAGGCTCCATACAAAGTCCTGCTGTTGAAATAATAATTTGCTTTTTATATAAATTTTAAATATTTTTTCACAGGCATCTTACAAAGTGGATCAAAGTTGTAAATTCCACATGCTATATATTCAGTAAGCACTGTGTAGGCATTTTAACTATGTGGGTTTTGTTGATCTGCAGTAGATAGTGAGATGCATAAATATGGGTGACATGTCAATGTGTATTAACCTTCTCAATAGCAGTTGTTTGCTGGTTCTGCCCTATCCCGTCTAAATTCTCTTCTAGGCGATCAGTGCTTCGGTATGCTCCTGCCTCTGCTTCTGTCGTACAGTCCTGCTAGGAAAAGCAACAAGATTGCCATTATTCTGTGCTAAGAGGGCAGTATAGAGTGCAATTTTCATTTACAAATGAGTATTATGTTACTCTATTGTCTTGGCATTGCAGGAACGAGACAGTGATTATTTTTAACTGCAGACAGTGTCCTGCTTATATGTTTTCTGCTGCTCAGGTAACCTTTGCAGAAGAATTGGGGCAGGGAATGAGGGAATAAAGATGGACTAACAATGCACATCTGGTCAGGCGGCTTATTGGTAGTTGGAGGTACCGTACATTGGAAAAAACCACACGCAGTCAAAAATGTGATACAGTTGACCAAGTGCTTGGATGCTTCAACACTAATAAAGAAGCTGGAGCAGAAGAAAGCCTTCTGTATTGAGGGAACTTATCCCATTAGTAAAGTCTTGCTGCATTCTGTTTCTTTCAGATCCTTTTGAGGATGGAAACATTTTAAATTATAATAATTTGAGTCATGTGGCCTGCTCTGCACTTTGCATTGCTATATGATGTATTTATTTTATTGACTGTTGGCCTGTATATACTCTATTTGTCTGTACATATATGTGTGTGTAAATTGCAAACAAAAGCAGGTGATTTCTTGACTCCCTTTTCAGTATTCAGCTTCAGTATCTGTAAAAATTGGACAAATGACGTGATGTTTGCTGGTGTTATGCATGGTGTAACTGTGAACATTCAGCCCTGCAGCTCAGGGAGCTCTCGTGGCCTCTCTGAAACACGCCACTTGTTATGTGATCAGTTAGTGAATAGAAGACACATGCTAAAATTACCCTTTGCACACTTAGCTGTACAGCACAGGAGTCTGGATGGCACCTGGAGCAGCACAGGCTTCTGAAAATGCAGCAGAGGAGGAAAAAACCCTACTCAAGTTTGCTTCTTTTTGTTGTAGAGAATCCATGAAGTACTGGGAGCACACCTCCCTCTAAGAAAAGAGAATCTGAAGCCAATGCAAGCCTACAGATTTTTTTCCTTTGTTAATTAGATCAGAAAAACAGATCTTGTGTGGCCAGTTTTTCTTAAAAGCTGTTATAGCCAGTGGCAAATGGGTAAAGTTCCTGCATCCAATATCAAGCAACTGGACAAGGAGAAAGGAAAAGGGTAACAATTAAAAGGGTAATTTAAAACAAATTTAAAAATAACTGGACAAGGAGAAAGGAAAAGGGTAACTATGTATTTTTAAATAAGCTTAAAGGAGAGAAAAGATCTGTTACCCAACTTTGGATATGATCTGGAAGATAATGTTTTGGTATAACCCATTAAGTCAGTGATTTCAAAGCAAGTTACCACTGGGTGAAGTTCTGTTGTCCGTGCTGTGGATGGAGATCAGCCAAGGACCCCAGGATGGTGTTTTTGGACTTAAGGCTTATGAAATATACCTTATGAACAACTGTGTGTAGGATGGATAGTGCTCTAAAGCCTCCTGACCTAAACAGAAAAGCTTTCCTAATGAGGAAGCATAATTGGCGATGTAGGCAATGTGCAGGATGGGGCTGTACTATATTGAACTTCTCTCTCAAATGGCTGGAGCATGCCTATGGCTCCAGCAGGTGATAGTTGGTGAGGGGGCTGCAGAGATGGATAGAGAATAGGATATTACTTGTAAATCTATCTTAAAATGCGCTGGTTGTAAACTGCAAGTATGTCTAGAAGAGAAAACTTGCAACAGCCTATACTACTTTATACTGCTTGTGTAATTATGTTCTTTTTAACCACAAAATTTAGCTAAGAGAAATATGTTCTTGAAAAACAGTTATGTAGCAGCAACTGCAGGAAGCTGTGATGGCTTTCAGTGCACAAAGGAAAAAGACATGAAACAAAACTTAGATTAAGCAGCTTTCAATTATCCTTTGAAGTGTCTTTAAATCATAATTTTAATATCATACTCACACTGAACCTGATTTACATTCACTTGCAAACTTCAAATATAAAGTCTCTGGCTAATTTCAGGGTGAATTCCAGATGGGAGGTGGTATGTCCCTGAAATGTATCATTCATTTTCACATTTAATACTTGTTCAGAAATAGAGCCAAAACATTATCCTGAATGCTCAAACAAATTTTGTGGATTACAAAAAGAGTCCTAGCCAAATGTATTATAGAAAAACTATACTGAGTTAGAGATTATTCTTGAGAAGTTACCTAGTTTTCTGTGGGGAGACTTACTGGCCATTTACACTATTGTGTGTGAGTTTTTTAAATAAAAGTTTTCTTAATTTGAAGATCAGATTTCCAGTCAAGGTCATTTTGCTGAAAAGTGACTTTCAGATGGAGAAACAGCATATTTTAGAAAAAATTACGAGAGTGATACATAAAACGAATGAGGCTTAGCTAAGGTTGCTCTTGCAATTAACTATAGATTCCACAATGCAGGATTGTCATTTTCAGAAAAACAATTACCCTGTTGCTAAGACAACCTATTCTGAATCCAAAACTTTCTGAAGTTTTGCTCTTTTCATCCTGAATGTTTCTGTCCAGCCCACGTTCAAAGACGACCTTCAAATGTGAGCTGTATTTAAGCAAGTGTATCCAGTAAAGTGAGTTAACCTGAAATGACTCCAGGAGGAATGATAAAAGCAATTGTAGCAATCTCTATATGAAATAAACCAGAAAGAAGAAAAAGAAATAACTTTCTACAAGGAGATCAATAATGAGTAGGACTCATGTTTTCTAAAGACCTCAGGAACCAGCTCGTAACTTAACTTGTTAAATACTGCTGACACTAAAAAGACTGATTTCTTTTTTTCCCAGAAGGCTGAAGAGCAGCAGACCTCTGACAATTAAGACCTTTAAAAAAAATGTCAGTTTTGACATTCAAACCAAAGACACGCAGGGAATCTGTTAATTAGTCTTGACAATCTTGTGATGAAATCCTTCACTTTTGGGCCTTGATGTTAGAGACATTTCCGCCTATGTCTTCGGTCAACTGAAGAGGATAGATTTCTCCTTCTCTGGGTCTAGTATCTTAAACTTGCAGTGAGTACATGTGATTTATTTTTCTGTGCTCTGCTGGTGCCCTGTGCAATATTGTTCCTTGGAAACCTGTGAGGAAGAAAAGACATCTGTCTGATGACTGTGAAGATGTGGTGTCCTGAAAATGGGAACTGTAGTCAATTCCTCATCTTTAGCAGACATTTGCTATATAGCAACAAAAAAGAAATGTTTGGTAGTGTTTTTTCATTGGAGACAAAGCTTTCAGTCCGCTGGATTAATCTGTGATGGCAAACTGATGAAGCTACCAACCTGAAAGAAACTAACAGCATCTATTCGGGTCTTCTTGGTCCATCATAGATGTGGTACAGGCAAGAATTTTTCTCATCTCATTGGTTCTGCACATCAGATCTGGAGATAACCAAGCAGAGAAAAAAAATTATGCTTTTTAGTGTATTTGGTCCCTTTTTTACTCAAAAGGTTCACCAGTAGCTGAAGCACAACATTACCTAAAACAGAAGTGCTTGTTTTCTCTTTTAAACTGTGCATTTCTCCATTCTGCCTTGTGCTTGATGAAACTCTTCTGCCTGTGCCTCCCGGGCTGGCGTAGCAGAAGCTAGCGTCAATGAGAGGAGGAAGGCTGCGGTGTTATGACCGGGATTTTCTTGCATCTTCACTCTGCAAACCCCTGGAAGGTTATGAAACAATTTGGCCATATTTGAAGTTCTCTATTCTGCTTTTGTGCTTAACTGTGATGTCAAGACTTTTTTGACAGAAGTGATCTAATGAACCATTGAAGAAAACTCGGATTCGCTGATGATCATTAGAAATGTTTACTAGCCTTAAAACTACACAAGCTTATGGGGAATTGTGGTGCGTGCTGATGAGTGTATTTTATTAACAAGATGCTTCATATTTTAATGGGCTGTTTCTCTCAGGCATTTGAGGTGCTGTTATGCTAGTTACTTAATTTTATGAAGTTAAACAATAAACATTAAAAGTAAAACCTCAGGAAGATTGCCAGAGTGCAAAATAGATCTGTCCCTCGGCAGATTTAATTTACTTTCATTTTCAAAATGTTTTTCTTTTAGTTTAGTAACATGTGAATGGAGTTACATCCAGTTGGCAGCCGGTCACGAGCGGTGTTCCCCAGGGCTCAGTACTGGGGCCGGTCTTGTTTAATATCTTTATTGATGATCTGGATGAGGGGATTGAGTGCACCCTCAGTAAGTTTGCAGATGACACCAAGCTGGGCGGGAGTGTTGATCTGCTCGAGGGTAGGAAGGCTCTGCAGAGGGACCTGGACAGGCTGGGTCGATGGGCCCAGGCCAACTGTATGAGGTTCAACAAGGACAAGTGCCGGGTCCTGCACTTCGGCCACAACAACCCCATGCAGCGCTACAGGCTTGGGGAAGAGTGGCTGGAAAGCTGCCTGGCGGAAAAGGACCTGGGGGTGCTGGTCGACAGCCGGCTGAACATGAGCCGGCAGTGTGCCCAGGTGGCCAAGAAGGCCAATGGCAGCCTGGCCTGTATCAGAAATAGTGTGGCCAGCAGGAGTAGGGAAGTGATCGTGCCCCTGTACTCGGCACTGGTGAGGCCGCACCTCGAACACTGTGTTCAGTTTTGGGCCCCTCACTACAAGAAGGACGTTGAGGTGCTGGAGCGTGTCCAGAGAAGGGCAACGAGGCTGGTGAGGGGTCTGGAGAACAAGTCTTATGAGGAGCGGCTGAGGGAACTGGGGTTGTTCAGCCTGGGGAAAAGGAGGCTGAGGGGAGACCTCATCGCTCTCTACAACCACCTGAAAGGAGGTTGTAGCGAGGTGGGTGTTGGTCTTTTCTCCGAAGTAACAAGCGATAGGACGAGAGGAAATGGCCTCAAGTTGCGGCAGGGGAGGTTTAGATTGGATGTAAGGAAAAATTTCTTTACTGAAAGAGTGGTGAAACATTGGAACAGGCTGCCCAGGGAAGTGGTGGAGTCCCCATCCCTGGAGGTATTTAAAAGACGTGTAGATGAGGCACTTAGGGACATGGTTTAGTGGGCATGGTGGGGTTGGGTTGACGGTTGGACTCGATGATCTTAGAGGGCTTTTCCAACCTCAATGATTCTATGATTCTATGTATTTTAGTATTTTGAGCAAGGGAAGACAGACTTTAATCTGAGCCTCTAGGTCTGAAGGCACAGAAAGGAGTGATCTGTTTTCTCCAGAGGATGGCAAGCTTTGTTTTCAATTAACCCAAGCATTTGCAATATGGGGCCTGTTGATGCTTCTGCACTTGAAATCTTTGTGGCTGAACCATAGTGAAGTTGAACTTGGAAGTCAACCAGTAAGAAACCTGGAATGGTGAAATTAGAACAAATAAATATTTGGTGTATGATGTATGTTTATCTTTTATGTTTTCTGCATTTACCTACTTTTATAGACAGTACTGGCACCTTTTTGTGATTATTAAAAACTAAGTTATTTATTTAGCTATAGTCTTACTCTTCCACTTGCATGAATCTGAGCGATTCAGTGTTTTGTTGGGGCAGAGCAGGGAAAGTAAACACAGAGCCCAGGGGGCAGATAATGCCCATTAATTCCTTTTATTTGCACCTGGCCTGCGGGCATGTAATTATTTTTCACGTGTTACTGTTGGAAAACCCTAAGCTGTGTGATTAATGTGAGTCTATTGAAGGTGTAGAAAGGCGTAGTTATTTCTCAGGAAGGAACAAGACCTCCCTTCTCCAAGGTGGAATATAAATCATGTGGGCAAGGAGGGAAGGCAGGCTCCATGTTACGGTAAGCACAAAATTTCTAGGCAGGAAACTTTCCTGCTCTGCACAGCCATTACTACTCAAGCTATTAGCCCCAGGCACGAAAGGCTTACTTTCATGGCACAGATGGCATTTCATCTGCCCAGACAGCTGGGCTAATTTCACCCTTGGACCTGTTCTACAGGAGGCCTTCAAAAAGGGTTAAGAGCGGTAGGGTTTGGGCTCTGCTGTTGAATATGTGCACTCCCCCCAGCTGCTAGTTTGCTGAAGACACGGTACAACCATGTTTATCACTCTGGTGCTTTCAAAGCAGAGTGGAGTAGGAGTGCTTGAAGTCATGTTTTGACCATTTTGCAAAGTTATATTGCTGTATATACTTTTTATTTTAAAATGGTGTTTTAAAAAATATTTGAAGAACCTTGAAGAAAGGATTGTAAGAGGGATAGTAACCTTCCCTGTGGTCAGGAGCATTTCTGTTCCCCGGTCGATCTGTTTAGGGGAGGGAGCAATGCAATGAACTGAGTATATAACCAGCTCTCTGTTACTTGTGGCTCTGGGGACAGAAGCACCTCAAACAGTAGACAATTTCTGATCACCCTGCGGGTGACAGAGGCTGATGCCAAGACTTGCCAGGGACTGCTGTGCAGAGCAGAGCCAGCTGAGGTCTGCAAGGGCTTGTTAACACCCAGCGCTGCCCGAGACGGCCGAGCTGGCCCTGGAAGCAGTGAAGTTGCATTCAGCCGTCTTGTTTCTAAGCGAATAAATCCATCTGGGCCTGAGCTGCTGACGCGGGGCCAGCTCTGATGTCTCTCCATCTGTGGCACAGTTAACTTGCGGCCCCACTTCTTCTTGGGATCCCCCGACTTCAACCGTACCATCTGCCTCCTCAGCTCTTGGACTGAACAAATTGCTAATTACTGTGTCTGCTTGTATGGCCCAGTTCAGGCATTTCTGCAGCCCAGATTAGTTGATCTCGTGGGTCATGATCTTGTTTAATGCACAAAAGGCCTGTACTTGTCTGTGCCTTTTGGTTCTGACTTATTTTGCATATTTAGCGGAGCTGATTTTTATTCCCTGTCGAAGAGGGAATAAAAGTCCCTCAGGCTGGGACTTGTTAAGTAGGGTAAGGATGAGGACGAGGATCCTGACTGAGTGGAATGGGGAACCTCAGCGTCAGAAACTGGAAAGTGGTAGGGACAATTCCCCTGATTTACAGTTGAGAGGATCATGAGGAAAAACTACAAGCCAGCATTTAGGAAGAGTTTGAAGCAGTAATGGGAGAAGCTGCATTAGATTTAAATCCTTCAATGCATTTGCTGCAGCATTTTTCATCCTCAGATGAAAGAAGATGAAATATAATGAGCGCTGAGTAAAGCAATCTTAGCTGTAACCAAAGCCTTTTGAGGAATAAAGGAAAATTTAAAAAAACCCAAACATGCCTAAAATAGAAAAGCTAGTGGAGCCTGTGAACACTTCCCAATTCTTTGGACTTGTTCTTGGGTTGGGGTGTTTTTTTTTTTCCTTCTCTTGTTTTCCTTACTCCCCTGCATCAGGCAGTGCTTGATATCATCACCTTGTTGTCATATTTGCTTGGGGAAACAAATCTGTCACAGCAGTTTCCTGTCAATACCCTGTCTTGAGTTAGCAGCATGTGCCTAGCTCCAGCACTGTAGGATGATGTCGCTTTTGCTGAAAAATACCCACTCTTTTCATTATCTACTGAAGAATGAACTGCACGCTGGCATTACCTAGATTTGGAAACCAAGTGTGCTGTCAGAGACAGAGTTTGTAGCAATTCTTTGAAGTCTCAGTTTCAGCCTATGTATAGAGTTTATAACTTCAGATTTCTATGGAGCATAAAATTATTCACATTCAGAATTAATTTCCTGATGTTCTGTGGTTTTTCAATCCCATTTTTTATTTTTTAGCATTTATATGTAAAAACACATATATGGCATTAATATTCCCAATGTAATGTTGTACCTATACGTAGGAGTGTCCCCACAGAGAGCTGTCATATCTTTACTTTTCTCTCACCTATTGCTTCGTTCTCATTAGGATTTTGCATGGCTTGGTGTAGTGATGCTGTCAGAGAGGGTAGTGGTGCGAGGAGACTGGTTGTATCAGGGTTGTTTAGTGGTTACCGATACCAGATAGTTTACAAAAAGTTATTCCTGTAACATGAATTTAAAATAGAACTGAAACAGTCTACTAGGTTAGATGGTAGCACTTTTTGTAAGGTGATATATCCTAAGAAGAACAGGTACTTAAACGGATAGAAATGACAAGGACTAAGCAAATTAGCGTGTTTGTCTAATCAGTTATTTAAAATCACTGCATGGCTATAGTGTGAAAATGGTGAATGTAACCTTGGGAATAGCTTCACTAAGCGTTGTATCAGAGGTTAAAAATGATAGCTCTGCTTTCACCAAGATATGGAAAGCAGAGATTCAGTAAATCCCAGAGCAAATAGTGCATGTGAGAGGATGGAGGCCAAAGAGGATAATGTGTATTAGTCTACATATGTGGATCCACATAAATCTTTCTGGTTGTTTTATGTTTGCCAAGTCTAAATTGGAATTAATGTGGTTGCTTTTTTTTTTTTTTTAAATAATCACTGTCTACGTTGAACCATTCAGCTCAGTTTTGTACCATGTGGAAAATTCCTCCTGAAATAAAATGAGCACCTGCAATTTAGCTGGAAATTTAGGCTTTGCAATGCAAAAGATCAATAATAATGTTTCCATTTGTTTGGGTTTTTTTAGAGAGATGTCTTTTTAGGCCAACAAATGGGCTGAACAGAGAATAAGTAAACTGTGTACATCACTAGGTCTGAATCAACAGCCTCAAAGATTTGATGGACCGCATCAAAACAGACAGGTAGTAATAGCTATGAAGAAGGCTGTGTGACACACTAAAGAGCAGCAGTGGGCCAGTAAAGTGGGAATGTGAAGGACCTTCAGCCTCTGTCAGGAAAGACAATTCAGGAGGCGGTCAAAATGCCATACTCAGCATGGCCAACGCCAGTTTCTCCCTTCTTCAGAAGCTGCTTCCAGGACTCAGTTTTGAAGCAATTCTGCTGGGCTGAAGGACCATGAGTAACCAAGCTGGTTCGGCATCCTTGCTGAAGACACACTGTGTCAGTACGTGAATGAGCCAAAAAAATCATAGTCCCACTGTCAATCTCCTGACAGAGCCATCTTTTCCTATTTCTAAAGTATGATCAATGCTTAAAAAAGTGAATTTGGGGTATTTGGCATGACCCTTTCCCTCACTCTGCAGTAGGGTGAGGGAATCTGAGCAGGTATCTGGGACACCAGCTAACAGTCTTTAACCTAAAGCGAGAAATAGGATGAAAGAAAAGGTCTCCTTCAAACGATGCTTCCCCCATAATGAACAGACCTACCAAACTGGATGTGCAGTTCTCCCAGCAGACAGGCAGACGGTGACTGCACCACTGCCTTTCCAAGGAGTCTCATCCCAGGATGCTCCCTTTTGTTTCAGCATACGCATGGTTGCACAAGCAATACCCAGAGAAGGTGCAGTCCAGGAATATCTTGGCCAACGCCCTGGCTGACATGAGACCATCTTTAGCATTTAGCGCTATCTTTTAATTTATGCCATTCTTTGTGTTTTTAACACTTACAAATCCATTTGTAAAAATTATGTTATCAGTACCCGTGTTGATGAGTGACTACACGTAACACAATAATGCCTGAAGAACAACCGACAGCAGGGCCCTGCTATGGCAGTAGTTGTCGCAAAAGAAAGCGTGCTTGAAAAAGCTTTCTAAAGACCAAGCACATGAGAAGACGACAAACACTAAAATGACTTAAAGCACTCTGAGGCAGAGTGAAGCTGAGGTGAAGAGAGCGAAGAGTGAAGAGCCAGGAGCCAACAAGTTCAGGGAAAGATGGCCCAGCCAGAACTGTAGGAAATTTTCTGAATTCCCCAAGGGCCCTGTTTTAGCAGCTTCTGCAGCAGTTTCTCTTGGATCGAGTCCTGGGCTTTGTTCTCCCTTCCCTGCAGTTAATCCGGAGATACCATGTCAGTCAGTTTTCTGCAGAATTTACTGCTTTAGAATTTTATGCTTTCTCTTCCAGTGCAGTACGCACTCGCTCAGCCACTTCTGCAGCTCTTTCCCGTGGCCTGGCTTGGTATTGAGCTGTCTGAAAACAGCACCTTCCTCACCAGTGGATTGGCCCAGACTTGATGTTGCAGTGAATTTAGTTTGAATGTGGCGAGTGCTGCAGAGGTGGCACAGCTATGGGAAGATGAGCTGGAGTCTGTTGTGCACTGTCAGCGGTACCATCCTCTAGTGGCAGGATTGCTGGGAAAGATATGTGAAAAGATAACACAAATGTTTAAGAGGCTCCAGGAGGAGCCTAGCATTTAGCAAAATGTCTTTCTTTGCAAACTGACAAATTAATAAATGATGGAATCAAAACTGGAACCCTGCAGTGTCACTTCAGAGTTCGTGGTAGGAGCAGAGCAGCACTTTAACACTTTGCCTGAAGGGAGCGAAAAAAAACCTGTCGTGAGTTAAAAGGAGAAATGTTCATCCCATAATTGCCTGGTGCAAATTTCTTGTTTGCAATAAACTGTCAGTTGCAATTTTCAGCCTTCAGAAATAAGTGGCCTGGTGTTCAAGACTGCTGAGTACCAAAAGTTGTGCGGGTCAAGTTGTGTTGAGAACATAATCTGAAAACAAAGTAGCAAGACAAAAGTTACGACTTCCGTACCTTTGATTAGCAGGATGGATGTACAAAAAGAAGCAAGCGGTTCTCTCCCTCTTTCAAAGCCCACTGAGAGATTTTCAGAGCTGCTTTTAAAACACAAAATCAAATAATTTTATTACATGCAAAACGAGAACATATGATTTTGAAGCCTTTAAGACATGTACAGAAGGGCCCAGGGTGTCATTTGAGGCACTGAGGTAGTTTTAATGAGTTTTAATGTTAACCTGTCTATCTCAGTGTGATACTACTGACCTGTCCCACGTTGTGAGGATTAATTACTCATTTTGCACTGCCACTTTGAAGACATAAAGCACATCTCATGTCAGGTAAGGTCTGCATCAAAAGATTCAAGAAAGCACTAAGCACCGTTTTGGGTTTGTTTTCTTTTTAAGTCATCTGGCAGCACCTTTCCAATCTACCAGTGTGCTACAGGATAAGTTTATTTTAGGCTGAAGGGAAGAGCAGGCTGTTTTGAGACCTTTTCAGTTCACTCAAGCCATTTTTGCTTGCTATAGCTTTAAGTCATCAATTGATTTAGAATATGTTAACAATCGCTGCAGGTTGTGAATAGACATTTGAAATGCTGTTTGAATGAGTGTGTCCTTAATGCCATAAGCTCCTCAAGAAAAGATTATCCTAACAGGCAAACTTCAAACCTTTATTCTTTTTTGTGTTTCATCATGTAGAAAAACCAAACCAGTCCTTCTCCCAGCATTTTGAGGGGCAGTCATGCCTCTCATCTGGGAACTGCTGTTGGCTTCCAGGGACAGAGAAAAATCAAAGCAAATAAATAAACAAGGCCCCTGAATGTTATGGGGGACTATAGAAGAGCAAAAGGGATGTCCTAGAGATTAGCTTGAACCAAACTCTACCCTGCTCTGAAAAAAATGAGGAGTGCAGATTCCAAAGTTTGCAGAAAGATGAAACAGTAACTAGACTGGCCTGACACCTAAGGACCAGTTCCTGGTCCTCTGAATTGGACCAATCTCTGTGAAATTAAAAAAAAAAATAGTGGACAAGCAAAGTGTCTCCCTAAACCTCTTTGACAGCAACTCATGTAGCTGAATACCAGCTCTAGACTCAGAGACTGCCTTTGCTTCTTTATTGAGACCATTGACCTTGGGTCAATGGGTAAGTTCTTTTCAGCAGTCTGTCATGTGAGTGGTGGTCTGGTCTCCTAGGTCTGAGTGGAGCAGTTTCTTTCCAGATCAGGGCGCTTCCAGCAAATGAGATATTTTGAGGTAAGCTCTTTCCCATGGGGGTAGTTGATCCAATCTGTTATTTTTCCATCGCTTTGCTAGTCCCAGCTGTTTATACTTGTTCACTTTAGGCTCTGATGAAATAAATTCTCTTTCGCAGTGACCTTTGCTTCAAGTGCGCAGTAAATGGCCCAGTCTGTCCATATTCCACTCTATCCGTGACACAACTTTTCAGTTCTGACTTTTTCATGTTGAAGATCCTAGAAGGGAATTTCGTAATACATGCTGTATACCATGATTTCAGACTACCCCTAAGCTCCTACTTCAGATTTAAAATGTTCAAAAAGCGACAGTGGTGGTTGTCTGCTCTGTATAGGCTGATGTATATTTGTCTGGGTGCATGTATGAAGTGTATCAGCAATTGTAACATTCCACTGGCATTTCTCCAGTAACTTTTTTCTCCATTTAGGATCATTCCAGTGAGATTCCATGACCAAATACCTGGTCTTTGTCAAATAGATGCTGTTTTGTACCAATGTCAGCAATCAAATCTAAAGAGAGAGGAGATCAGGTGGAAGTAAGCTTAGGTTTTATAGTGGTATTTTATCACTGATGCATGTGCAAATACTCCATTCCTCTGTCCACAAGTTCTATCAGCTCTCCAGTAAATCACCTGCTCTACCTAAAGCAGGGGTCTTTCAAATGAAGGAAGATTTTGGATCTACTTCTTTCCATTTTCTCCCTTGGGGACATAGGTAAAGCCCCAATCTTATGTGACTACCATTAAAATGTCACAAAATCAGATGGCCTTGGACATAAGTAGAGGAAAATCTATGCAAAACAAATGTTTTAGCGTTCTTGTCCTCTTAAAAGTCACCTTTACTGCACTAGTGTGCAACACACATTTTCCCTGCCTCCAATGCAGCAGTTGGAAGAGGTGTTGCTATAACAGAATGCAGTAAATTTTAGGAGGGGGAAAAAGGGCAGAAAAACAAAATTCAGGACCATGTTGTTATTTCTTCTTTGCTTTTCTGAATGATGATACTGCAGATAGTTATGTGCTTACTTGACTACCCACCTGCTATGGTTTGTGTCGTACAGCCAGCAGACAAGCCAGTTTTGCGAGGTTCACTCAGGTTGTAATTGTCTATGCTGTGCTTGTTCACAAACCCTATTCTTTGCAAGTTTTTTACTTCTACTTCCTGAGTGACACTTCTGTCACATTTTTGGACTAATATAATAGTGGTTGACATTTTTATATCCTGAAGGCTTGTAGAGAATTTTAGTACCTGTAAAAAAAGGTGCAAATCTGGAAACGTATATTTGGATGGGGGTAAGTCATTCTACGTCACTACTAATTTAGGTGTTTTGAATGTTTTTCTAACAGAAAGATCCCCTTTTTGCCTTTGGATGTAGCTTCCCCTCAACAGCTGTTCTAGCATAATAGGAAATGCCATTGCTAAGAGGAATCCTCTCTTCTCCTTTCCACTGAACTATTCGGTCAAAATAAATGCCAATGGCAAAATAAATCTTTCAGGGAAAACTGAAACACCTTCATGAATCCAGAAAGCAGTGGCTCCACAGCGGTTGGGTGGAAGACTGGCAAAGCAGCTGTCATTGTTTCAAACATGTTTTTTAGTGGGAGAGTCAAGCAGTGAGAGGGAACACGTGTAAGTGCCTCCAGTGAAGGAGGGCATGGCCCACCGTGATGTCTGCCGGTACCGTTTCTCTTCTACTCTGGGGATTATTCCTTTTTATGTGTCTTTGGGACTGCCTAGATTTCTACTGTCGGGAGCAGGTCAGGAGACCTCTTCCCCTGTCCAGGTTAATTTGGCAGACTAAGCTAGAGGGTTGCAGGGTCTGGGGATTGTGCAGCGGAAACCAAGTCCCTCAGTCAGATTGTGTATGTGTGTTTCTTTATTAATAATACTTTGAGGGAACATGGAAATGCTAACAGACAGATGGGCAGATCTCTAAATTTTACACTGCGGTAGGAATGAGGGAGTCCTGCACAATAATTGGCCAGAAGGAATGGCAAGGTCTCTGTGGCCCCAAACTGCTCTACTAATTGCTACTCTTTCCCCTCAACTCTCTGTGCTACTTTGGGTGACATCACTTCTGCCAAGACTCAGTTAACTCATCTGTAAAATAGGGCTAATCAGATTTGCCTACCTTATGGAGATTAATTTATTAAGTTTATATTGCAAAGCGGTGTGAAGGCATAAAACATTATGGAAATGTTGAGTGGTAGCCATGTTATATTAATTTTGTTTATTGAGTCCCATCACACATCGTGTCAATGCGCTTCTGCAAATTATGGCAGCACAAGCTAACCGAAATGTAGCCTTTTCTAATGCTGTTTTTATTTTGCAATACGCTTGCTAGTTTTCCAAATCAATATGAGTTGGGTAAATAAATAAATGGCCTATCTTTTGTTTAGCAGCTCAGGCTGTTTTAAAGTCTGCTCTGGAAGCTTCACTTTTTTCTGCTTCCTATATTCTGATTGTCTCACAATTTTAACCCCTCTGTCCCTTGCTCCATCTTGCTCTTCCTGTCGTTTTTTAAAGTGATTCTGCTGCACTTAAATCTCTTTGGCCCTTGATTTTAACTTGCTGGGTCTAGTGCTATCACTTTCAATGATTTTGATTTGAATTTCACTGTATCTTACCGTCCTGACTGGTAGGTATAAGCTCAGTACTAAATGTTTACATGTGTAGACCCTATGGGGAAAAAAGAAGCCCTTCTAGTTCATCTACCAGGGGATACAGTGATTAAGTGTACAGGACTGAAAGTTCTGCTCTGCTGTTCCCCGTTGTGAACAAATGTGCTTTCTCAAAACCACAACTAGGGAAGGAGGCAATACTTGGCAAAGAAGCTTCCATTAAGAGCACTTGCTGGAAATGTCTGCACATTGTTCCTGAAAAATACACTGCAGGACACTGCACTCTTCAATTTCCATTCTTTAAAATGGACAGAGAAAGAACTTTGTCAGGGGACCTAGGTGTCTTGTTCAGGAAGCTGTTGTAAGATACAGAAGTCTATCACAGCCTAAGCCATTCTGAAGGCAAAGCAAACCCTGAGATGATCCTTGAGTCCCAGAGGTGGGTTGTTCAAGAGAGAAAGGCATTAACAGTGACACAGAGGGCATGAAGTCCACTACACGGAGCGCGCTTGTCTTGGTCTTCAGTGTAGTGGCAGAATGTAATTAGGCGTTCCTGTAATCGGACCATTTTCAAGCAGAACTGTTTTGAGGTGAAAGAAAAAGTAGAGGTTGGAAAAGTAAGTACAGTGCCTGTGTGTGAATGATGCATTCTCCCAGAAAGTACTAGCTGGAGAGAAGTGCCATGTATAGTGTAGGTGTTTTCATTCTCTTTCTGCAGAAAAGCTGTCTTTGAAGGTGTGGGCTAGGTTTTTGTGTACCTCTGCAGATGCCTACATACCAAGCAGTGTGCCAGGGACCAGACGCTACACCACGCAACTTTTTCAGCCCCGAAATGTCTAGCATCTCCCAAGGCTGACACACAGCAGTAACCCCAAGTGGATTGGCCTGGCCAGCAAGCACTAATTCCAGAATCAGAGAAGTTTCTCTGGCTCCTGAGCTGCTTAAACTGTGGCTTATTATGGGCCAGATTTTGATGTTAGTAAGACCAGTTTAAACCCAGAAGAACTTGGCTGATATTGGTGGATTACTTCAGGGGGCGATGCTCCAAGTCTGGCACTTTCCTCTGAAGGCGGAGTGGATTCTTCTTTCAGTAGTGCTGTCTCAGGCTTCCTGGAATAGAAACTTCCCAGTGGCCCATAAACATGTTCTCCTAATCCAGGGAGGTCCTGCAACATCGGCACTTAGTGTCTTTTCTGTATAAAGGAGCAATTTCGAATTCATTTTTAATAGGCTTCAATGGTTTTCTCTTGGGACTTGTGTAGTTAAATTCTTAATAACTCATTTGTTGAGCTATTCATTCTCAGGGAGTTGAATGTTCTCCCTGTGTTCCTGTGGGAACATGCCAGGCTCAGACTCTGTGTACCAACCCCACATGGACAAAGGCTTGATATCACGCCATCCGCTGTCACGTATTCATTCTACTCAGCTTTTACTGAGTGTTTGCTTGCATGTGGGGAAGTCTTTGATCGGTCTTAGGATGGCAGTTGTGTTGAATGGGGATCCCTCCCTCCATCAAGAACTCCACAGAGGGAGGGTTTCGTTCTCTTGTCCAGGCCGTGGAGATAAACGGGATTGTGATAACATCCAAAGATGGTGTTCAAGAGCAGGTCTTCATAGTGAGATAAATTGTACAAATGTCAAAATGGACAGAAGGCACATGGGCAAAAAGGGGTACAGAGGAGGAAAGATGGGGAAACTCTAGCTTTAGGTAATAAAAAGACAAGGGGAAACAGACTGGACTTTATGCAGTCTTATCGGTGATAAAAATATGAGGCTGGAACATTGCAGACCCATGGAGTATTAAGGGCCTGGCAACCAGGGGCTCAACATAATTAATGATCTTTGTTTCTTTAGCATTTACAACATACGGTATCAGAAGCCTTGGAAGTGCCAGACTTCCCAGCCTGGAAACTGCAGTTAGTGTTTTCAATGGACACAGCTTTGGCCTTGCTCTTTTTTCCTCACATCTTAATTAAAATGCTCCTGTCAATGAGCAAATGAGCAAAAACTTGAGCCAAAGAGGTGCACTTGAAGTAACTTTGGGTGAGATTTTATTCGGCAAGCCAGAATGTAACCACCTGTACAAGTGTCTGCCATGGCAGCCTCCTGATGCAGAAATCAGCTGTGCAGCTGTAAGCAGCCTGTTCAGATAGAAACTGAGGTGTAAAGAAATCTACAGTATGAGAAGCAGAAACCTAATTAAGAGGAGGTCATGGTTTGGGCCTCACAAAGACTAAGCCAGCGCTAGGTTGATGCATCCCTGAGAAAAAGGAGAACGGACAGACAGCAGATGTTAAACTTAATAAACAGGATGAACCACATACAAGGCAAGAGTGGTTTGGTTTTCTACAATATACACAGGTGCTGCTTTATCTTATGATGGGAGGTGCTGTGTCAGAATATCGGTCTGTCAATTTTCAACACGATGTTTCAAAATGTCCTTCTAGTAGATGCCGGCCGAGTTGTGATCCCTCAGGTCATACAGAGGAAAAGCCACTGTATCTGTGTTTCTCTCCTGAATGCCTGTAGCATTTCACTGAATGCTTTCATATGCTTGCATGACAAACTACCTCCAACCAATAACTCTTTACACGTACCTATAAAATTAAAATGAAGTGTGTCAGTACAGTAGCTAGTACAAATTAAATTCACAGATTGAACTGGCAACAATGAAGAGGAAAAATCATTGGCTATGAGGGAAACTCAAGGAATGTAAAGTAATGCATTTTTGAGACAGAATGTTAAGCATCACCGGTTAGGCAAAAGTGATATGATTTCATAAAATCCTTGTAGTATTGTAAATGTGTCTACCAGGCAAAACATTAGTATTGCCAGTATTTGTTACACTGAATAAAACATGGTGTTTTCGGATCATGGGGAGTCATGTAAAGCTTGTTCCCATTCACATGGGTCCGCGTCTCCTGGGTCTTGAAGGAAAGAAGGAAACCCAAAAAAGCTTAGAGCAAATTTCAACTGAAACCTAAGCATTAGGGGTTTATTTATTTATTTATGATCCCTAAATATTATTTGTTGATTTAATTTATTTATAAGCCAAAGCTTTATTTATGTATTTATTTTTATGATTCCCATATGATCATAAACACCACGTTTTCTCAAAAAGTTATTTAAATTTATTAAAAAGTTGCCAAAACTTTTTTTTTCTCACTGCAGAATTAATCAAGCTGTTGCGTTAGTAATAGCATCTAAGCTAAGTGATTTTTCTATTTGATGTACTGGTTTTGAACAACTTTGGTGCAGATAACTGAATTGTGTATTTTACTTGCTTGGAAGCAAATGATGTTGTGAAGGAATAATTACATTTGAGATACTCAGTAAAATTTTCCAAAGTGACTTTACCGTCAGCTTAGGTCAGCGATGGTATTTGAGCTTTTGAAGTCAGCTGGATGTAGGCGCTTGCACGTTCCTGTGCATCTGGACCTCAGGCTCCTTGAAAGCAGACCTGATGTTCCTAAGCTCTCAAAGGGCCTTCTGAAAATGTACCCATTTTCAGTAAGTCCAGAATCATGCCCCATTATGTATATTTTTCCCAACAAACCTGTCATGTTCCATGTGGTACATGATGAAACTTGGATGCCTTGCGGAACAGGTGATGCTAGAAGGATCAGAGAGGTTTCTGAGCATTGCAGCTGCTTGTGTCCCCTAGCGTCTCCCCTGTGTTGTAAAAGTTTTGCAGTGTGGGTACTTTCTTAAGCTAAAATGTACGACTGTGGAAGAAAGACTGACTCGTTCAAAACAATCGTTGCTGTTGGCAAAAGAATTGAGGCTATTTCATAAAGCAAATACAGGGTGTGAATGAACCTTTCGTTGTGGTAAGTGGTATGAAGTAAGTCAGTATGTGTGTAGCGGGCTGTAACAGCTGCTAACTTTTGCTTGAATTATGAAGAAAGCTCCAGCACGAAGGTAGTGTATTTTTATAGAAGACACATCTTCTGAAAGGAGCCAAAGTTTAGTGCTTGGACAAGGACTCAACATCAGATGTGAAAAATCACAGTTCCATTTTTATTTCAATAACATTAGAGAGCAACAGAGGGGAAAGAAATCTACTTCTGTGCTGTGAGAGTAGCTTTGACTGATGACTAAGTGCCAGCCTGGGGAATTATAGTAGCTCTGTGTGTGGCATGCTTTAGTTTTCCTGGATTTTGAAGGAACTGCAGAGTTTGACCTGCAGGTGCCAGCTTGGTCCATTTTTAAAATTTACCTGAAAAGGGCACTTAAGAAGAGGCAGCATGTGCTGTCTTCAAAAGCACCATCTGTCTTGCTCTTACAGAAGAAGCTGATCTATGTTGGCTGCTACAAATTGCAATAAAAATTTCCTGGGTAAAATTTCCACGGGGCCAATGGAAATCATAGCCTCTGCATTAACGGGTGTCAGCCCTCCCTGTGACTCTCTTTTGCTGGTTACGGGCTCTGAGGATGCTGGGCGAGAGTCTGCAGAGCTGGTTTGCTCCTCCAAGGCCTGCAGCTAGCCATGCTGCTGAGGGCACTGGGCTGCAGGAGCATCACTGTTTGCTTCTGATTTCACCTCTGGTATCAGCCTGTTGCAAGGGTTCGGAGGTGTCTTGGATGCCTTGATTTTTCAAACCTGTTTCATGCCCATGTCTTCATATCCCCCATTAGTCTCTGGGGGGAGAGCTGTGAGAACCGGTACCATCACGAGTCTGAACAGCTTTCTGACCTTATGGGATGAAATGTGGGCCCCAGAGAAGTCAGCAGCAGTTCACTATCGACTTCAACAAGATTGACGTTTCACCTGTGATGTCTACTGACAGCAGGGAGAGCGTGACAGGGGCTTTGAAGAATGAGTGTCTGAATACGTACACGCAGTGTTAGTAAGACTGATGAAAATACAAAAAGCTGCTGAAATTTTGTAAGCCATCAAAGCAGAGAGACATTGAGGATGCCTTGGATATTTCAGAATAGCTAACTAATTTGCTCGTGGGAGATCGAATTCAATCAGCTTCTGAGTCCCTCGGGTACCTCAGCCAGGTTTAAATGAGTCGCCTTGTTCTGGAAATAGCCTAGCCACCAAAGACTGTGGAATGTGTAGGCTGATCTACCTATGAAGAAGTAGGGTAAATTGTCCTGCACCAGGCACCGTGCTGTTGCAGCTGGATTACTTCTGCTCCAAACCTCGGTCTAATAACGCTAGCTCAGACACCTCTGCACTGCTCTGCTGTCTGTAGTGCGGATGTGCCATCTATCAGAAAGATACCTGCAAATAGTATCTCTGGGAGGGGTAATAAAGCTTAAATGTGTTTGAGAAGGAAGGAGGTTGGAGCAATATGAGCCTGTAAATTGCAGCAAGTTGCCAGGATTTTTGAAGGAATCTCAGACTGAATGAAGAGACTGTGCTGATAACGAAAATATATAATCCCTTGTGAAATTCAGCTCCTGTGGAACCTACAAACCCTTAAGCCTTCTTTTAGAATGAGCTAAACTCATTGCGGGGAAGAAGAGCAATGACAACAATAAAATCTATTGGGGAACATGGCTAAAGAGGTATAAATGCCTATCAGAAAGGAGTATTTTGTAGTTCTTGCGGATGTTGATGAATTTTGAATATACAGAGTAACTTTAGGAACAAATTGTTGTTGATGGCCCAGAAAGTAGGATTGCTGTAATTTATGATTTTGACATAAAGAAGGATGCTATATAACACTGCAAGTGCTTGTATGTGTAGGTAGTTCTGCTGATGTAGGAGGGAGTAGTCTTTTCAACTTACTGGCAGTCCTTGAGGAGAACTATTTCTCAGCTGAAGATGAAGTCATATATCCTGCACTTTGATTTAATTTCCTATCCATTTGATTGTTCCTTCTTCTCATTAAAGGAAATGAAGTGAAACATGGTTGCATGCAGCTGTAAATATTATGATGCTATTATATAAATTGTGGGCCTGTCCCCCTTATGAGAAGGTGTGTTCATAGCTGGTCCTTGCATCTTGACAAACATCAGGAAAAAAATATCCAGGCAGCAGAAGTTGTCTGAGATGTGAAAATGCACGAGACATGAGGATGAATGAAATGTATTAGAACTGCTTAGGTTGGGGAGGAAACGACAGGTAACATGATAGCGGAATGTAAAAATAATGAATAGTGCAGAGAAGGCTGGCTGCATGCTCATACTTACTGATTTGCAGATATAACAAGAACATCCAATGCAATTAGAAGGCACCACATTCAAAACAGTTAAAAGGAAATCTTTTATGACAAAAGTGCATAAATAATCAATGACACAAGAATCTCTGGAGCAAAAGAGCTCCAGTGGTTTGTAAGAAGATTAGACTAACGTGAATGAAATCTTTCTGCTTTGGTACATAAGCCCAGTCATTAATGGATGAGAAAAATCTTCCTCCATTGGCTTGTTATCAGAGGGATGTTCTTTACTGGGCATGGACTGCTTTCTCAATGAACTGGTACTGGATGCTTGAAAGGACCAGAGGGCTCTTGATCCATCTTACAGCACTAATCCTTCTGTTACTGTAAGTTGTTTAAGGCTCAGTCCCCATATTTCATCTCTTGCTATTTAAGGTTTTTTTCTGTGGGTTAGCAAAACACTAATTTTTAACTCGCTTGCAGATGACTACCTCCAGATCAAAGAAGCACAAAATTCTTGTTTGAAATTTAACTCAGAGAGCTAGATTTATCTTTGGGTAACTTCGCAGTAGTCAATGAAATTGCCAGAAACACTAGCTAGGTTGAGGTTGTTCAGGAAGAAGCTATTTTTATACGGAAATAAAAGCTGTTGGATGAATAGTAGTTGCAGAAGTAGCAAATTACAGTGCTGGCATATTGTTGCATAGTTAAGGTGATATGGAACCAAAGATTAATGTGATGTGAAAATAGTGGACAGTGCGAGGATACAAATTGAAGGAAACACAGCCACAGCTCCCACGTTATTCTGAATTTAGAGTCAGAGCCTAAAGGCACCCCACTGCAGCAGGAAAGAATGGAATCCCTCATAAAGGCGAAATAGGGTTTTCAAATACAGAAGCATCTGCTGTATGGAAATGAAAAGCAGAATTTGGGTTTTTTCCAACCTAAAATACCTTTTCACAGGAAGGTAGGCTCAATCAAATACTTTGATTTTTGACAGTACAAAAAAGACATTGACAAACCAAGTCCCACAAAGAGACACCAAAATGGTCAGGGGTCTCGAGCACACACCACACGAGCAGCTGGGGTTGTTCAGGCTAAGGAAGGGAGCTAGTGTAAACTAGAGCAACCTTGAGAGTGTTTTAAATTGGGAGTTCCCAGCCTCACTGCTGCAGCTGTCTCCTCTTCAGTGTTACCTCCTCTCCTCTGACATTGCTGTGGGGTTAGTGAGGCCGATACGGACAGCTGCGCTAAGTAATGCTGTTGCTCATGCCATCACTGGCCTCCGTGAAGGCCATTAATACGGCAGAGATTACCTGTGCCTTTTAACCCCTGTCATGTTCTCTCCCGGAGTCCTAAAAAGTATCTTCACTGCAGGGTGCTTCCCAGTGAAAGAATTCTCCCACGATGCAGTCCGTTTTTGAAAGCGTGTGTCCCGGTATTATCTGGAAGGGAGAAAATCTGGGTCTGTATTTTTAGACTGGAATCCTGTGCTGTCCCTTCCTTCTGAGAACAGCATGCCATCAAGGAAATTATAGGATGAGCTTTCCTTTTTTCCCTGAAGGGACTGCCAGTGAAGTTGGAGCAGCTGATCCCCAGTGCAACAGTGAAAGAGAAGTTTTGAAACAACTTCAGTAACTTTTTATCCTCTCTCCAGGAGGACAGAGGTATTAATAGATCACAGAATAGTTTTCCTCATTTGATTACAAAGATAAAGTTTCTAGGTGCCTTTCTCCTCTTTTTTTTCTTCTTTTCAGATGAAAGTTGAGTCTCCTGTTGGGGGGTTCCCCTTGGTCCAGCTGGAACAGGGATTGGCCACTGTTTCTGTGTTAGGTAGCGAAAAGAGACTTAGGAAAAAAGCTCTGGCATTTTGAAGGGTCCTCCCCTTCTCCCTCTTCCCCCTTCCCCCCCTTCCTCCCCTCCTCC
>NW_008795259.1:2044667-2046131 GCF_000699145.1 Aptenodytes forsteri | reverse complement strand
ATCGATGCAGTTCAGCTTTGACTAGCGTGTAAATGTGACTACAGAGTTTTCATAAATGCTGACCTCATCAAAAGGACATTCTTAATATCAATAGCTATAGCAGCTGAGCATTTAAAATGCAACCCGCAGCCTTATCTATTTTCCTTCCTTAATCCTTTGCTCCTTTCAGCTTTGACTAGCGTGTAAATGTGACTACAGAGTTTTCATAAATGCTGACCTCATCAAAAGGACATTCTTAATATCAATAGCTATAGCAGCTGAGCATTTAAAATGCAACCCGCAGCCTTATCTATTTTCCTTCCTTAATCCTTTGCTCCTTGTTGGGTTCATAGGGTGGCAAACTGGCTAATCAAAAATATCATCTGTAATTGAATTAAATAAATCCACTTGAATTGGCACAACCGCATCTTTGCAAAGAAAATTTTCTTCTAGACAAGTGGTATTTTTGTTTTACAAATGAAAATATTGGGGATTTACTGCATTAAATCATAACAAAATGAAAATTCTTAACAATTTTCCAAGTCCAGCTCTGGGTCTGATCCTGTGAGCTGATATATGCATTCAGCTCTTAGTGAACCTAGAGGGAGATAAAGATGATTGCAAGTTGCAGGTCAGATTCTTATGCAGAGTGTCCACAATGAAAGTAAATTCCACACTCACACAAAGTAAATTCTTCCTGAATACAAATACAATTGTATTTCTTCAGCTAAGTGTTTAACAAAGACATTGCAGCATGGAATATGTTAGATAAGCTTTATCTAAGTGCTAATAAATGAATGCTTCCATTGTGCAGAAGGTAAGTCCAACATATGACATAGTAAATGTCCTGAAAAATTTATATTGCATTATTGGATAGGGGTTTTGTTTTATTCATTGCTCAACAAAAAGTGTTTCAAAACCAGTGAGTAATGAATGATTTAACAACTTCATTTGTAACATACTTAATACACTACTTTTTCTGCTTCTCCACTGAATTAGTACATTGGGTGATTTAGTGATTTCTGTTTAGACCTAGCCAATGTCTGATAGGATTTACATCAAGACAGTCATAAAATTAAAACAATAAATAAGTAGTCCGATATATTCTTTCAATATTAGCTTAATTCTTGCTCCGACTTATCAAGGGTGATATTTATTATAGACCTAAAGGGCATGGAAGTGAAAACTGTATGAATTAGCAGAAGAATCCAAACCAGCAGTGAAAGTCAATTTCATAGCCCAGATATATTCTTTCAATATTAGCTTAATTCTTGCTCCGACTTATCAAGGGTGATATTTATTATAGACCTAAAGGGCATGGAAGTGAAAACTGTATGAATTAGCAGAAGAATCCAAACCAGCAGTGAAAGTCAATTTCATAGCCCATGTGCTTCCTTGCATGCTAAGTAGGAAAGGTGGTGTGGTTTAACCCGGCAGGCCAGCTAAACACAACACAGCCGTTCGCTCACTCCCAACACCCCCCCC
>NW_008795259.1:2006820-2041012 GCF_000699145.1 Aptenodytes forsteri | reverse complement strand
CCCCAGTTTATGTACTGAGCATGACGTCACATGGTATGGAATGTCCCTTTGGCCAGTTTGGCTGTGCCCCCTCCCAGCTTCTTGTGCACCTCCAGCCTTCTCAGTCAGTAGAGCATGGGAAACTAAAAAGTCCTTGGCTAGTGTAAGCACTGCTTAGCAGCAACTAGAACATCGGTGCGTTATCAACATTGTTCTCATCCTAAATCCAAAACACAGCACTGTACCAGCTACTAGGAAGGAAACTAACTCTATCCCAGCCGAAACCAGGGCAGAAGGTTATGTCATTAGAGACAATAAAACACCTTTGGGGTAGAGAGCTTTGGGATAAAACAGCAGAGAGAAAGGCATGCAAGTGTTGGACGTCCAAGTAAATATGTTCTTATGTCTATGGGCTTAAGTGGATGAACTGAAGTGTGGGAAGCAAGCACCACAAGTTTGTGCCTAAACTTTATATCCTGATGCGCACTAAGCCCATCCAAACAGCAGGTGATATTCTCACATTAACTGACCATTTCCCTTCTGTCCTCTGTCTCCACAACAAACTGTGGAAAAGTCTTCCTGGTGATCTTCTAAAAGAAAAAGATATGGGGTCTACAAAGAGAGCATTGTAAAACAGCAGCCTGTTAGAGAGCTAGTTGCAGGAGGGAAGCAGAAAAATGTGAAATGGCGCTTACTGCCAGCACTGTAACCTGCTGCCTGTGTTGGATGGGAGGGTGGTGACTATTTGCCTGAGTGAATTTCATGTGAAGAGGGCATGACTGGAAGTTGCTTTTACTCATGTTTTGAGACCGGGCTCCTCTAGACACCGTGTGGGTGCAAGGCTCTGGGCTTGACATTCCCCAAAGGCCAGACCTTAAACCCTGGACTGGGATTTTGGCAGTTTCACGGGTGGAAGGAAGATGGTTTAAGTCTCTTCGGAGTCAGAGAGCTGGCTAAGTCGCCACATGAGCACTTTTCTTCTCCCCGGTCTATTTGCTTTGATTTTGTGTTTTCACACCTTGTTCTGTTAGGCATCAACAGAAGAGCCGCAATTCATGTTGCAGGAGAACTCAGCAGGGGTGGCTCTTCAAATTTTTGGTTTGGTTTTTGCCTTTGTAAAGGAGAGCATGGACTCTGAAATGTCTGTCTCTGCCTTTCTTGCTGCCGTAGTCTAAACTGTGTCTTGTGTAACATTAAAATGTGCATTCAGTGCTTGTCTTTTTCCAGCAGAGGTAGCAGCCTTTGCAGAAAGGCAAGCTTTGCAGTGCTTTGTACAATCTCCTCTTCTGGAAAACCAATACAGAAAATCTCCAGGGCAGTTCATCAAAACAGATGTATGAAACCTTCAGGGGACACGCTTTTCCCCAAAATAGGCCCTTCCTCTATGTGCACACAGACATGTTCCTGTAAGCGAATTTTCCGGAGACATATCTGACAAGCATTTCCTTCTTCTGTGCTCCATGTAATGAAAATCTGCTGCTTCACTGAATTGGGATCAACAATTCCTGCTTTAAACATGAGCTTGGACTTGTTTTGCACTAAAAGAATGTTTTCCTTCCGGGTTTCGGGAAACTATGCAGGCAGGAATTCTTAACAAGTCCTGCAACACCCACATTTGGCAAGTGTGCATATAATAGGTGCACTTGGAGTCATTCATGTGTTCCGAAGTGCAGTTTAGTTGTTTTGCACCTGGATATAGTGTCATAGCTGCAGAAGTCTCACTCTAAAAAAAAAATCAAAGAAGATTTATTAGTTGTCTTTAAGCTATTGATCCTGTAGTAGTTTTGTGCCTTTTGAAGGAGTACATGTTTAATTCATCATCACAAAGGATACTGCCTGCAGCACTGTCCCACTGTAAAGGAGCAGGAGGAAAGCTGTAAGGCTGCCTGCTCTCTCAGTACACCAGAAAGAAAGAGAGGTTCACGGAAGGAGCGAAGCTTGGTGGGCTTGCAGCTTTTGAAATATGTCAGTCATTCCTCCACTGACAGCAAAGGACAGCTTGCAATATCACCTGATGTTGCTCTGTTGGATAGGGGAGGACCACAGTCCAGGACTCCAAGCATATCCCTATTGGATTTGCTCCCAAATTAAGACTTAAGCGCATATTGGTTACCAGCTTCAGGGATTGCTTCAAGCGATCTCTTTCATGCCATCCCACATCTCCCTTGTCAGCTTACCTACTTCCACGTTCAAATTTTGTGGTCTTACTCCTTTTCCTCTCAAGTGGAGTCAGTGAACATGCCCTCCTCCTTACACCTTGTCTGGTTTTCCTCTGTGACCTTACAGTGATTTATGTCATGGGATAGATGGATGTGACACTTTGCTAGGTCTGCTGCTCCCTCCATATTCTGAATGTTCAGCATTAGATTTTGGTTCTACTTTTCATGGTAGTACTGGGCATCTCATTGACTTCAACAGAACCATGCTAATAGTAAGGCGATATTTGTTTTGTGTCAGGTGTCAGAATTTGGCACCTAGTAACTTCCCCTCTAGGGAATATATATATATGTGTGTGTGTGTGTGTATATATATATGTACGGCTTTTTTTGCTTCCCACCTACCTTTCCTTTCCAAATTCCCTCCCTCAGGGAATTTCACAAATAAATTACTGATGATCTAGGAATAGAGGAGCAGACTGGAGTCGGGTTTAAAAATAGTTTGACGCCTGTAAAATGGATCATTTTCACAGTTAAAGTATTTTTGCTCTTGTCTCAGAGGAACGTTGAAAGTGCAAGGAAAATGTTTTTGCAACAAAAATTATTGGCAATTTTCAGCTAACACAAAAGTATGTGAAGTACTTGGGGTTTTTTTTTTCCTGTACTCTACTTGAGCGCTGTTCTGTTAAATATAACAACATATAGTTGCATTATAGAATATATGTACTAAATAACACACATCAGTTAGAACTGTATTTCCATCTTCCCAATTACACTTACTTTGCTTTTCAGTATAAAGATCTACCAGTATGAAAGTTAAACCAAGATACATAGTTGTTTTCCCCAAATTCAATTCCAATATTTATATGGGTTCTTTGTGCTCTTTTAATTAACTATTTGGAAAATTGCAGCTGTCTCTTTAAAAATGTAAATGCAAATGGAAGATATAAATAAAAGGCTTGCCTTGCTTTTAGAAAGCCTGTGCATGAGCTAGTTTGAGGACAGGGAGCAGTCTAACACAGCAGTACAGAACCCGGCAGGGCTGCAAACTCCCAGGAAGCAGGGCAGGTTTACTGTGTGTGGGCATCCCCACGCTCGCCTGCGATCAGTTGTTTAATCATGGCTCTATTTTGTGATTGTTTGATGGCTGTCGCATTTCTGAAAGGAAACACAAATTAATCAGATTTATGCCTCCAGCCAGACAAACATCCCAAATCGCACAAGCCTCTACTTGCTCTCCCGTGAATCTCTGCAACTATGAGGAACAGAAAAAAATTTGCTTACAAAATTAATGTATTGCAAGGTGAACCCACTTCAGCATTCTCTTGATTCTTGTACAGGTTACAAGCAAGCAGTATCATTTACATTGCAATAACTCACACTGAAGTTAGAGAGATACGAAGGATGTTTTCAGTCAAACTTAAGAAAGGCCAGGTTAAGACTTTCAAGCATTGGTCTTAGGTGGTACCCACTGAAGACATCACATCTTGCATTGGCAATTGCTTAGGAGAGCCTAAAGCAGGTAGGAGCTGAGCTGGCAGGTTCTCTGGGTTTGGTCCTGGAACTGTGATCTTAGGCTGTGGCAAAAACTTGTATTTTGATTAACCATTCCCGGTCTTCACTCCTGCATTTGTGCCATCCCCTGTGTTACGGCATCCAAATCAGTGAACTAAATCAGGGGACTGATCTAGCTGAAAACCTGCCCTCCAAAAAAAAAGCAGGGGGCGAGGGTTGTGCTTCAGCTGCATGGGTATCATTTGTCTGCACAACCGGCTGTGTGGCAACAAAGCAGGGCTGGTGCTGCCACAGGAGTGAGCAGGGCAAGGGCTGCTTCAGCTGCTGTTGCTGTTGAAGACCTTGCTGCCTGCTTTTTCCAGAGGAAGAGGCTGTGGTATTTGCTGTGGGAAGAGAATAATCCGTGGCTTTGGAGGATGTCTAGCAGAGAAGTCACACAGATGCCCTTTACTTTCTCTTGGAGACTGTCCTTTTCATGCAAAAATAGTTGGTTACTGCCTTTCAATTTTGCAGGTAACCTTTGCAGCCATTGGCCACATCAAAGATTGCAGTTTAGACTAATCATATTTGTGTTTGGACCTACTGGTCTTCTCACCATGACGGATGAGGGGAAACAGACTTTTTTTACCTGTTAAGCTTGAGGGTGACAGATCAACCGCTAGTCATTGCTCTCAAGTCTAATAAACCGCCCATTTAGTCTGCTCAGGGCTTTCATAATAGACTGCTTTATTCCATATTGAAATATCTGATGAAGAGGAAATTTAAGCAGCTAAGATATTACTTCAGTAAATATATTGTAAAGCATCTATGCACAAAGTTTTACCCTCCGTATTTTTCAAGGTTCATAGTAGGAGTTTTGTCTTAGCATGTGTTGCCACTCCACACTGCCAGATTACCTCTGAGAAGCCACGTTGTCTCATGTAAGAGTTGAGCAGTCCTGCAGCAGGACTACAGGTATTAACAGAGATGGTCCCGCACACGAAATGCAGGTATGTCAAATGCTTGTATTTCATTCTTCTAGGATTTCAGAGCCCTTTATTTGGACGGGAGCTTCTACTGAATTGAGCTTCTTAGGAAAGCTGAGTGAGGTGCCTGCATTTCTCTTCACATGCAAAGAGGTTAAATAATTCATTGAATGACATTGAGCAAGTCCTTGTCACTCACTGTCCTTCTCAGCCCTGCTTCCCCTTCTGATATCCTGCCATGGTCAGAGATGTCTGATGTTTGTCAGAGATGAACATGTTATTTAGGCAGGTCAGGCTGCTATAAATAAGGTATGAACTTGTAATTGGAATTGACCCCATTTTTGTAGCTGAATGAATTGCCACCTCTCTGCTCATCTGCATAGGCTGGAAGTTTTCACATTCTTAAATATTTTCTACTGGAGCAGTTTAAGCTAATGTATTTTATTGTATTGCTGGTATGGATAGAAAAATGGACATGGTTGCTTTCAGCAGTTCAGCTGATGAATGATAACTCAGTAATTCTCTGTAGCTCAAGCATCGCAGTATGTGAGTACACTTAAATTTCATTTTGGCATTGTCTGTAATTCTTGAGATACTCTTCTTGGTTTCTAGCAAAAGACCAGCTAGTTCTTTCTGTCAGTGCTTTGCTTCCTTAAGCCTGCTTTCAGTGCTGCCTTCTACCTCTTAAAACCAAGCGTGCCTAGTTTCTGCTCGTTGGAGAAAGCAGAGAGAAGGCAGACGTGCTTGTCCTGAATAGAAAGGGTAAAGCTAGTGAACGTCATGGTTACTGTGTGTGCATAGGTATGTTTATAACACTAGAGAGGGTGAATTTTCAGCAAAGCACAGGTTTGGTTCATTTCCTGACTAAAAGAAATCTCTGCAATTTCATCCTGGTCCATTCATTCTTTTAATGGTAACTTTGCAAGCCACACAACACTTCAACTGGGATGACTGTAGCCCAGTGATGCAGCAGGGGGGTTATGCCATAAGCAAAATTTGAACTGTTATGATCATTTGCCATCAGAATTTCAGTATGGATGGATCAAGTTCATCTAGATCAAGTTGATCTTTTGTGGTATTCTGTTTGAGATACATAATGGAGGGAAAAAAGTGCCCTTTATCAAGGGTCCTTAAAAGGATTGGAAAGTAAAAAAAAGGCACATCAAAGGTGCTATTGATACGAAGCTGAAAGAGAAGTGCCAAGTACAAATGCAGCAGAGAGATGAAATTGTGAATCCTCTCCAAGTCTGTCCTGTGTTTCTATGGTTTGCGTGGTGTTTCCAGGGGGGTTACAAGTGAAGGTGACCATGAAGTTGGTACCTCTGTGCTGAAAGTAGTTTTTGGGTAGTTTTTACAGCTCCTTTTCTTTGAATTTCTCAAGTAACTTCAGCTGGCTCCCTGTACAGGATTCACAGCTCAATGCCAGCAAATGCCAAGCCAAAAAGAAAGTAGAAGGAAAAAAAAGAATGAAAAGCCAGAAAAAGAAGACTGAGAGTAGTTGCCATTTAAAAAAAAAAAAAACAAATAAAAAACCAACCACAAAACCCATAAGGGCAGTAGAGTGACCATGTGTAATCGTCATGAATGTTGCACTGCTCGAGACAGCGCTGCAGTTGGGAGTAGTGCTCTGATTCTTCTTGTGGTGAGCATGCAAGGACATCTTCATAGAATCATAGAATCATAGAATCATTGAGGTTGGAAAGGACCTCTAAGATCATCGAGTCCAACCGTCAACCCAACACCACCATGCCCACTAAACCATGTCCCTAAGTGCCACATCTACACGTCTTTTAAATACCTCCAGGGATGGGGACTCCACCACTTCCCTGGGCAGCCTGTTCCAGTGTTTCACCACTCTTTCAGTAAAGAAATTTTTCCTTACATCCAATCTAAACCTCCCCTGCCGCAACTTGAGGCCATTTCCTCTCGTCCTATCACTTGTTACTTCGGAGAAAAGACCGACACCCACCTCGCTACAACCTCCTTTCAGGTAGTTGTAGAGAGCGATGAGGTCTCCCCTCAGCCTCCTTTTCTCCAGGCTAAACAACCCCAGTTCCCTCAGCCGCTCCTCAGAAGACTTGTTCTCCAGACCCCTCACCAGCCTCGTTGCCCTTCTCTGGACACGCTCCAGCACCTCAATGTCCTTCTTGTAGTGAGGGGCCCAAAACTGAACACAGTATTTGAGGTGCGGCCTCACCAGTGCCGAGTACAGGGGCACGATCACTTCCCTACTCCTGCTGGCCACGCTATTTCTGATACAGGCCAGGATGCCATCAGAAGAGACACTCATTTTATATGCAATGCTGTCACTGTCACCTTTGAGGAAAATCACTGGAGAAGCTTATTTGTTAGTAAATGTTCCTCCCCCATCCAGTTTGACTGCCTTTGTCCCCTTCCCACATGCTATAGAGCAGCTGCAGAGACCACCTCTCCCCCTTCACGGCAGAGGGAGTGAAGAAGATGCAGTTCCCCCTTGCTCTTTGTCCTGCCGCTCTGTGCTGCCCTGCAGGCTGATGCTACACGGGGCAGTAGGCGCTGCACAGGCACTGTGCGGGGAGCCTTCGTCTCCAAGAGCCCCGGCGCTGCATCCCTGAGGATCAGCGAAGAGCAATTCAGTACCACTGCCTGGGAAATGCCAACTGCAGAGATGCTGAATATTCAAGCTAAACTCGGTGCCTTAATACAAGGGTGAGAAATCATAAAAAGGAGTGCTCTTTGCTGTCTCTGCCTCTCTCTCTCACAATATTTTTAAAATGGCTGAGTTGTGCCAAAAGATACAAGTTGTCTTTGAAACAATTTTTAAGTGTAAATGTGACATTTCCTCCACTAATCACACTTTCTTCAGGTGAAAGATAATAGAGTTGTCTGACTAGCTCAGCCCTGGGTCTTTGCTTGAGTAGTTACTCCAGAATGAATTATATCCATAGTGGTGGTTTCGTAAGTTCTTCTCTTTTTTGTGTTAAGCGCTCAGCTCATTTAGCATCTCAGTTTGAATGCGAAAATATTCTAAGAGGTGAAAGATCAGTGATTTATATGTAGTACCCAGCATCCTTCTGCCCAGTCCTCATTTTACTTCGGGTTGATGTCATAACAGATACATCAGTGCAGAGAACGTACTGTATTTTTTTCCCAAAACACTAAAAATCCATGCTAATTTCATGCCTGCTAATTCTTAATCACAGGACATCTTTCATTAAAAGATAAATGACAAAATAATGTTAGTGTGGATGGTATATAATTGCGGCTAATTATTTTTTTATTATTAACTTTTTATTCTTGAAAATCCCTGTACATGTATGCTCATTTCCATCATCTTCTCTAACCAAAAGCAAACCACTCAATGTCTCTAACCATATGGATGTCATATGCCATTCAGAGCAACCCAATCTTATATGGTAATGACTCAACAACTTACTGAATCCAGTTAGCAGCTTTATAGATCGTTACTCAAAGTATCTCGTAGTTAAGTTTCATAACAGTCCCACTTAGATCATCTCACATCCTCCATGTAACTGCTCATTAAAGGCAACCATGCCTTCTATCAGCAAAGGAGTGATTCACCGTTAGTATTTATTTCTCTTGATCCCCGTACCCTACTTCTATCCAGCCTTGCTTCTTAATATCTGAAAGCCAAACAGTCAGCTTGGGCTGATGTCCCGCAATACAGGGGAGCAGTTAAAGGCAATGACCTTGAACAGATTCATCTTTAATGGCAGTAACCTCTTAAGCATTGCTGCCATATTTGATGAAATACTGAAAGAGCAAGCTTACAAGCACAAATGTCTCTTCCCAGGATCTGTATTATGTTTGCCAGAAGAGAGAACTTCACTTGCATAGAATGAAATTTGTGCTAGGGCAGAGGCCCTACGAAGGACCCTACACACATAAGGTCTGCTCAGACCACTGACCTCAGGCTTAACTGGTGGCAAAAGAGTTTGCACTGTTGCGAAGTTCAGCTGTCATAGCTGTTTTCGCTTACCTCTTCTCATGCTGTCCTGAACACATTCATTCATTTCCTAACTAAACTGGTGTATCATCATTTTTAAGAAGAGGATCCGACCGTCTGCTTCTGCTGATCGGTTTAAAAACATTGCTACCCAGGGACCTGTTCCTCTTGTTTTGTAAAACGTCAGCTGAATCCTCAGTTGGTAGAAAGAAATGTCATCCCATTGCCTTCAGTGGGAATAGGTCAGGAGGTTGGACTCAGCAGCATTTGGGGACAGCCAGACGGGTTTTTTTCCTCTCCCTTATATCTGAGTCTCGTTTTGAACATAATGTATAACACATTTTTACATGAACTTAGGGGAAAAAAAGGAGGATGTGCTTTAGTGCTTATGTGGATTCAGTGAATTACCAGCTTGTGATTTTAGCCCCTGTTTCCACATGCGTTTCTCCTGACAGCATAATTCTTGGTTTGTGCTGTTCTCACCCCTAGACTGTGCTGGCACAGTGACTGGTGTGGTCATTCAGTGAACCAGATTGGGATTCTAAGTATTTTTTTCTTTTTCTACTTGGTCATTTTTCAACCACATCAGCTCGCTAGTGTGGTTCATCACACATGCAGCCACTCAGGCAGATGTGCTGGTTTAGTATAGTAGAGCAAATCTGAGAAGCAGGGAGAAGCACCTGGAGACAGGATTGGAGAAGGATTTGTGCAAACAGCACTGCTGCTCAGTTTTATTGACTCACCCGTGTGCTACTGAAATGCTCACCCAGTATTCGGGGAAAAGAAAAAGGTTGATACAGGCTCAACCTTTAAAAAAAAAAAAAAAGAAAAGAAAGAAAAAAAAAGACTCAAAGATTGATCCAACTCAGTATGGATCTAAGCATGGGCTTTGTAGGTGAACGCTGAGCCTGATCCAGATTCTTCCATTGCTTTCCTGTGGGGTTTCTGTGATGTATTGTGGGATATACAGAATCAGAACTGAGATCTGTTGAGACACAAGAGACTAAGCTTGTCCCTGCCAGTGCAGATGTGCTAGCAATATAAGAAAGCTCTCTTTATAAGCACTTCTTAGTGCTTATAAATGTTTTGACTGTCCTATAACTGTCCGAGTCCCATGCAACCCATGCTTTGGACTGATGCTTCAGCTTCTGTGCTGGGTTTATCCTAGTGAAGGGTGAGATTGTTTTAACCTTTCTTCATATGGACGCTAAAGTAAAATCACAATAGCATCAAGTATCATGATACTGATTAAATCCTGTGGATGAAAAGTGTGTGGGTTTCAGGAGTGAGATCTGCAGATGTCTCTCTCCCTTTATCTACTTCATGCTGCTTAGTGATCTGATCTTACTGGGTTGTCCAAACTGTGTCTCTGTGTCTTCACCTTTTGGTAGAGACTACAGTGCAAAATGTCATAGGGATATTGTAGTCTCCCTCTTCTTCCTCTTTAAGGGCTACAGTGTTTCCTCTGCCATCTCTTCCATTTTAAGGAGGAATCCACACGCCCAGCACCTGTCTTTGTTCAGCCATCTCTGCAAAGAGAGGGTGTCACTGGCTGGGGAGAAGAGTTTGTGCATGTGAGTGCAGTGGAGAGACGTGGTGGATGCAGATGTTTCAGAAGGGAGCATGAGTAGCATTGCCACCCTCCCAGCAGTGGGTGCCTAATAATTTTCATATTCTTTGGTACTGTGTATGTTTCAATACACAATGTTAGAACACCAGCCATCCTGGCTAGGTGTGACAAGAATTAGGCAAAGTAGAAAACAAGCTCTGCTGATTGTAATGGTGTGACCTCCCGGTGACACTTGGCGAGGTGACTGTTCAGGTGTAGCTACCTGTAATCTCAGAAGGAGCATCTCCTTCCTTGTTTGTTCTTGTAGTTCAAATGAAGAAGATCTACTAGCAGAGATGATGGTGTTTAGGGTCATGCCACCAAATTACTGCATCTTATGTATAATAAATACCAGTCTCCTTTTCTGTAACTCTAAAGTCAGTAATGTAAGAATAACTTGCGTTCATTTCAGTTAGCTGTCTGGATTAATAGTTGCTGCCTGGATGCGGCTGTATGCAACCTACACTGAATTACCTACCAGTAAGGCAGGTATGTGGGACTGTGGTGCAGGAGCCTGTGGCATGTATGAGTGTTTCTGCTATGACTTAGACAATCATGTCAATAATTTGATCTTTTTTTTGAGGAGAAAGGAGAGTATACATCTTAAACCTGTTTAAGAGAGTCTCCAGTTCAGGGAACAACAGACTGCAGTACTTTCAAAGTAGTACGTGCCCCCATTAAGCCATTCCTTGTTACTGTACAGGCATAAGTCATAAATAGTTTATTTGTTCCTTGGCAACTTCATATTTCATGTAAGAACGAAAGAACACATATACAATGGAACTTTTATGAGATCAACATTTAATCCCTGGAAAAGATTTAGTAAACATCAAGATTTCCCCAAAACTGGTCATCTTATCAGTCCAAGCAAATTTGCAAAGGTTAATAAAAAGCTAGCCTTTGCAGCAACGGCTATGAATGGATATATACAATTATATACACATATCCTTATACAAGTACATGGGGTTATTTTTCCTTGTAGCAGAGTCATGGCCTCTCATTCTCTGCTGGAAGAGGCAGGGGAGGGGGGGAAAGAAAAGCATATGAATGGATATATACAATTATATACACATATCCTTATACAAGTACATGGGGTTATTTTTCCTTGTAGCAGAGTCGTGGCCTCTCATTCTCTGCTGGAAGAGGCAGTGTAGGTAGATAAAATGAAAGGCAGCTCCTTCCTCGCAGCTATTGTATACATAAGGAAGAGGTACAATAAATGAATACAGAACAAGCAAGTGAGTGAGAATGGGAAGGCCAGGGTAACATGTACGCATACAAGGGAAACATGGATGGTTACTCAGAGCATTATATTGAGGCTCCATAAGATGAGATTTCTGTTACGTTTCTATGTATTTCTATTATGAGATTAGCTGATCTGCAGTATGTCCTTGGACACGTCATTTCCTCTGTATTTTTCAGGCTCTCTACCTGCAACGGCATAAAGTTAGTCAGCTTCTATGTCAAAAGGCCATAGTCCCCAGAGTTGTTGTCCTCCTCAGGGCCAAGCAGCCTTCGTTCAAGGATTGGTGTCTCAGATGTCTCCTAGTCCCTGGACTTCCCCAAATTGCCTTGGGGTGCAGATTTCCAACAGGCTTGTTTGCAACATTGTTTTGTTAGAAGAAAGACTTCGTCCTTATTTTAAGATTGCCTGGGGTTGAATGTGAACTTGGAAAGCTGAAAGCAAAGGGTTAACCTCTTGATATAAACTCAGAAAAACGTAAAAGAGAAAGATGCGGTTCAGCCTATCAAGGATACGCAGCATGTTCTGTGGCTGTTCCTTAGAGCTTTCTTAAGGCACCTCTCAGCCATGAAGCAAAGGGGACAAGCAGCTGAGTGACATTCTTCCTTTCGGATGCTGTATTACAGAGTGGACTTTTCTGGGGTTTTTGTTTGGTTTTTTATTGGCTTTAGGCAGTGAAAGGTAACTCAGCAGCACTTTGCTTTCCTATCTGCTGTATTTCAAGATTGGCCTATAAGGCTAATGAAAGGGTTGCTGGCCTGAAGAGTTTATGTCATTTTCAGGGGATTCCTTTCCCCTCTCAGTTTGTTGGTCTCTGCTGTTCCCCTTCAAAAGTTTTTTCCTGTTTGCTTTATTTCCTGGGAATCTAGCGTTGGTAACACAGAGCTCTTTTACCAGGTATAGCAGCAATGGTTTGTATTTCCTACCTCCTTGGCTTCCTGAACTGGCCTTTTTTCCCCATCTCCTTTTAATGCAATGGGATAAACAAATACATGATGTGTATTCAGTTGGAGCTACAAGGAGCTATCTTTGCTACTCAAGTAACTTTCTGCATTTTAAAGACCGTTACATTATTTTATGCTAAAGAGTTGAAGAGTATTGCCGCCTAGTTCATCCTCCTACTCCAAAACAGGATCAGCTCTACTTATAGCATTCCTGACAGACACTTGTATAACCAGTCCTTAAAGATTTCCAGCAATGGGGACCCCACCGCCTTTCCAAGTGAATTTTCAAGCTGAACATTTCTGCAATATGAGCTCATTACTTTCATCTCCTGCTGCTTGTGAATGTTGATGAACAGATTATTGCCTAACTCTGTGCAGCAGCATTTTATGTATTTGAAGGGTGTTTTCATGCTCTCTCTTCTTTAGGCTGAGCAACCTGTGTTCTCTCAGTCTTTCCTTATAATTTGTGTTATCTAGACATCTGCTTGTTCTTGTTGCTCCCCAGTGATCTGCCTCCAGTTGCCTCACATCTTTCTTGAGGTGTGGAGAGGGTACTTCAGCTGAGCCAGTAGCAGTGTTGAGTAGGGCAGAAGGATGTCACTCTGGCTGCATTCCAGCAGTTTGTCCCAGAGTGGTGCTTGCTGAGCTTAAAGCAGCACAACAACATCACAGGTTCACCTTCAGCTCATGATTCTGTGCGGTCCCTAGTTGCTTTGTGCAGCACTGCTGTGTGCCCAGTTGCTCCCCATCCTCTGTGCATGCAGCTAGTTGTTCTTGGCTAAATACAGAAGCTTACACTTGTCCTGGTTGAATTGTATCCTTCAGCTTTTCCAGTTTGTCAAGATTATTCTAATCTTGTCCTCAGTTATACTTACTGTTTTACCCAGCTTAATGTAATTTGCCAGTTAACAAACACTTCTGCTGCATCACCTATTCCATTAATGGAAATATTCCATCATCTGGGACCCAGGATGAAGAACCCCACAAGAACGATCCTTCAGATTTGGCTATGAACTGTGGATAACTGCCTCCAGAAACAACAAATTATTGGCAGCTACTCCAGCCATTTGGAATATCACCTTTTAGTAGTAATGGTATTGATCACCAGTTTTCTCATCTACCTTCATGCAACTCCCTCCAAGGTGAAACATTTAGGAAGACAGGTTTTGTACTACCTAATATTATGAACTGGATTTAGTATTTTTCTTCTTTTTTTTCACTTTTTGTTATAACTTTTAAAAATTTTTCCTAAGATTTTTCAACTTTGTCTGAAACTGCTTGCCAGCTGCCAATGGATCCATGTTTTGTGGCGTATTGATCTTAGACCAATTTTTCTTATCTGGTTTAGCTGACTGTGAAGGTATGTGCCATATGCACATACACACCCCTACACAGGCACCTGCCCCCCATGGTGTTTGCTACTTCCTGCAATTTATTGTTTCATTTATTGATTATTGATTTATTAGCCTGTTACCCCTTTATAGAGGGAAATTAAGTTGTTTTGACTAGATTTGCTCGATACATCCATGTTTTCTATTTTTCGGCTTTTTTATTTCCATTGTGTGCTTACAAGTGGTTTGGTTATCTGCACCAGACTTTTTCTGGGAATTTAAAGTAAAAGCAAATGGTCTATAGCTCCTATGGCTTCCTAGCTTTTTTCTCCATTTTCAGAAATAAGCACTCTGACCTTTTCCAAACATTTGGTACCTTACTTGTCCTCCATGAACTCTCAAAGGCAACTGATAACAGCTCTGAGATTTCTTCTGGTCATTCCTAAAGTATCTTAGGGCAAAGTTCATCTCTTGGACAATTTGAGAACATTTGATTTACTCTAGTGCTCCCTGTGTATTCCCCATTCTGGGCTGAAATCTTATCCCTTCTTTGCTGGTATTAATTCCTGCTAGTGAGAGGATCAGTTGGCCTTTTTCACTGAAGTCTTAGCAAAAATGGTATTTTGATCTTCCTAGTGTAATGTCTCAGTGGCTTTCTTTCCTTTCTTGAGTGGCAGACCAATAATTTCATTGTACTTACAGAATGATGCATCTCATTTTGTGCCCTGACCTTTTAGTCTTCATGCCCACATGGTGTTTTATTGTGTGATGCTCATATCATCTTACCACAGGAGGTGTTCACTATGCATACATCCTATCACATTCACATTTTTCTTTTCATTTGTCTTTTCATAAAGAGTAGCCATAATATTAAGGGGGCAACATGCCAAACATGGCAGTTAGAGTTTTCCAAACTAATGCTCATTTTGACAGCTGTAAAAGTTTTGGCCAGTGCACCTGATTGGTATATGTTGTCATCATTTGGCTAGTTCCAATGGTGCTGTGACATTTTCCCCATCGTTATATTCAAAATAACCAGGCAAGTCTCACCTACAAGACACAGGCTCTTTGTCTGTCATCGTGGTCCAAATGTATTACCTGTGCAAATGGGACCCAGCAAGAGAAATGTTTAACAGCCAGACAGTTTTTCTGTGTGGTAACAGTAGTTTAATCTGCTGGCCAGTAGTTATCCTTACTTTGAGGACTTCTTCTGAGTTGTTTTCCCAAGGCAGCAACTGTCAGAAAAGCAATGAGAACAGGTTTCTTGTGACTGTCTGTGTGGAACCACACTACCCTCAGGGAGGGAAAGTGGGGAATTTCTGCATCTCCAAAACAAGTCCAGTTAGCCAGATTAAGGCTCGTAAAACCTGGCAGTTCTGAGAGGAAAAATAACGTATGGACTGGAAGGAGATAGTAAACAACACTTAATTGTGCAAGCGGCTGCAGAATTTTCACCGGGTTTAACAGATACTGTAAGCATCCCCATTGAGAAACCCCTGTATTTGCACACACAGAGGTACAAGTGTTTTTAAGTTGTCTTCCAGTGCTGCAGGCTGCCCAGGGGGGCAAGCGCTTTTAATGTGTTGCTTTTACACAAAAAAGGGCAAGTGATTTCTTTTAACCTCTGCTTTCAATTTTTAAGTCCCTTCTGTCTTCTGGTCTCAGGTTAACTCATCTCTTCCTGCTCCCTTCTGCTGTTTTCTCCTGATTTGGGATTAGTTTGTCACTTAACAAACAGCACATTTGGTTATCCTGATGTTGGCTCTGCACTTTTCCCTGCCCCGTCCATTGTATATGGGATGAGTTGCTTTTTCCTGCCATAGCCTGTTTTGTTTCCGGGGCTGTTGTACAATTTGCAGAAAAGAAGGGTGACTGGAAGCCTGTGTGCGTGGGAAGAGTAACTTGAAAGAAGGGTAACTCAAAGGGTCCGTGCCTGCATTTATTAAAGTCCCTCCTCTCTCGTCGATTTGCTGTGTGACCTTGGAAAAATGATTTAGGTTCTTGATCTGAGTCCAGAGCAAGGTTCCTCTTTACCTCAACTCTCAACAAGTGTAAAGGGAACTTAAACACCTAGCTCCTGGGCGTGGTGAGGACAAAACCACTAATCTCAGTGATGAAATCTGTACAAGTACCTGAAACAGTATTCAGTCCTTCCCATGCGCTTGTCTGCCACCTAACTTTGTAGACCCTGATTTCTGCTAGTACTCAGTGGAGATACATCTGAACCAGCTGTCACTCCCATCCATCTTCATTTCTTAGGAGAATGAATTGTTTTAAATTCTCATATAAATTCCCTTTTTACTCGATTATGAAATATGTTTTAATTTGACAGCAATGTTATTTTTAGTAATACTTTTTGTAGCCTTTAGTATTAACATCTAGTTGGGGGAAAAAACTGCTAAATATTTATACTTCTCTTCTTTGATCTTTCACTCAGAAGAACTGAGAAGGTATCACACTTAACATTTTTATTATAAATATTTTAGATAGCATTTGAAAGAGTCCAAATTCACCTCTCATGTTGGATTTGTTCGGATTATTGAGATAGGTTGTCACTCTTAAGTGCTTCCAGATGGCATTTCAGTTGCCAATGGTTGGAAACTTTTGAGCGATGCTGTTGTGGCTAATGACCAGTGATGGAATCATTAATATTGCTGTTTGACAGAAGCAGGACCAGAGCCTCTTCCATCCTCTTACTTGTATGCTGTGACTCAGAAGGAGGTGAATATAATGTCTTCGCACAAGAAGCACAACAACTCTGGAAACATAGTGTGTCTTCCAGAGTTACTCTTTGCAAACAGGTTGTGTCCCTGACCCACTCCAGTACTAGCCAGATGCCCTAGAAGGGCACAAGGGGTTGTAAATGAGATATCTAAGTCATGAAGTTCTGCCAGACCCACAGAGCCTGTTGCTGCCAGAGCTGCCTCATTCTACCATTAAATTACTAGGGATTTAGGAGGTCAAGAGAAATGTGGAAAAAGTGGGAGAGGCAGCAATGATAGAAAATATGTTGATTTGTTGTGGTTTTACTCACTGAAAATGTAAATTTTTCTGTAAGAATTTTTTGGCTAGCAGCCAAAACGCTTCAGCTGCCAGCGCTGCCAGGACTTCCAGGTATCGCATGCTTCTGCTCTCCTCAGTATGCTCTGATTCCTCATCAGCTATGTCAGCCAAGTTTCTTTTTCAGAGAGAGGAGGTGATCCATCATAGGAATTTTTTGCCTTGGCTTCTCATGAGAAATGTAGTCCTGCCATGGGTTCTGAAGTACACAGGGAAGGAGAAAGTCAAGGAGCTTAGATAGCAGTTCCATGAGACACAATATCCAAATGGAATTATTTTGTTCTTTTGTTTGCTGGGGTGGAGAATGCTTAAGCCTCTAGTGGTCAATTTTAAAACAACAAATAGCAAAAAGTATTACTCCTTGCATTTTGTTTTGGTGAAAACAAAATTAGACTTTGGAAAGCATTTGACATGGAACCTTTTCAGTTAAACCTAGGGAAAGCGAAGCGAAATAAAACCCTGTGCTGTACACAGAACGGGTATTCTGTCCTGTCTGATGCTAAGACTATCGCTTTTTCTCTCTTACTTTCAGCATCCAGTTATTTTTCTATGCTTAGTGCATAAAATGAAGTGTCTCAAGTATTTTACCAAACAACCTTCTCTTGTTTGCCACTGCAATGGGTAGAAGTTATTTCACTGGATTTTGTATGTGTGTGTTTGTATTGGAAAGTTTGGTTTTTCCTATCTTTACTCCACCTGTGCTGTCCTTGTATCTATCATAGTGATAACCCTGAAGAAAAAGTAGGCTTTTGTACCCTATTCTGAGCCTCGCAGGCTTGCACATGTTCTGATCTTTGTGTGCAAGCCCACTGCACAGCTTGCTTTTATTCCTGAAAGGCTCAGCCTTGGTAAGTTGAGAGACTCATTCCATTAAAAGTGCATAATGTTGCATCTATCTGACGTGATGAGTACTCCAGGGTTACTATGCTGACAGCAAGGCAAGTCTTGAAGATATTCAGCCTCTAGCCTACTTCTGAATCTTTCTGGATTTAGAGCAGGATTTTGGACTGACTCGCTAGATGGAGTGGCGAGTCCCTAAAAATTGAGGAGGCCCAGCGTGAACTGAGAGCACAAAGTTCGTCTTACAAGAGGGACAACTCTCAGTCACATCCAAGTTTAAATCCATGTGGAATGGATTCCTCAGTATTGGCGTAGATCAGATGTGATGGGAATTCTGTCGTCTGTGCTTGATAGATGATTTTCCCAAAGAGAGGGAGATTGGAGGACAAGCAGTCATCAGTGATGCTGGAATCCATCCCCTTGAGAACTGGTTTCATACCTGCTTTACAACCATTGATCATTGCTTTCTTCAAGGAATCGATGAGTCATTGTATTAAAAATGAAAACAAAAAAACACAATCCCAAACCCCAAGGTGTTGCAGTTTTTTTCTGGCCTTCCATGGCAGCAAAAGTCTGTGTCACAGTTAGCTTATGATCCTATGGGGACTTTGGATTTTCTTTTGGTATAATGGAGAATGATATTTTTCTCCTTATTCTTCACCCTAGTGATATTTCATCATTGCCTGCTTGTAATGGATTCCATTACTTTTGATGCTGTGAGGCTTAAGAGCTTTTTAGCGGGAAGTGCTTGGATCTGAGATGGGTTGACTGTATCGTTGGCTGGTTACTGAGACGACTGTAACAGTGCACAAGGGAAATACTCGCTCAGTTTCTTGTCGGTCTGTTTACAAGAGTTCCCTCTGCTTGGGAGCTGACGGAAGAGCACCCTGCGCCACTCACGTTAGTTCTTCTTTTGCTGGCATGTATCAACAAACCGAGGTGCTCTGTTGAAATGAGAAAAGGTCATTAGGGGCCAAAGTGCTGGGCCAAAGCACAAGTAATTGTTTCAGTTGTTTCACTAAACATTTAGAGAGTACATCTAACAGCCAGGAGACTTTCAGGTGATGCTTATGAATTATTTTTTTCAGTATACATCTGTTTGTATCTCTTCCTGCATGTAAGAAATTAGGTGATAGATTTAGGTAGAAAAGGAAAATAATGATCAAAACTTTCCAACCAGTCCAATGTTTTGGGATACTTGACAATGGCTTAGATCCTATTTATGGGTATTTAACAGTCTCAGTGACTGAGAAGCTGAAAAGTTTCCAAGTGCTTTCATTTTTCATCTACCTTTCATTATCTTAACTAGCAGGTGTTATTTATGTCCTTTGCCACTGCATCCCATACCGTGCTCTTTATCTCTCTCAATAAGCTGGCTATTAACAGAATTTTGACTTTTTTTTCTACATGAAGAGAAAAGCTTAAAATGGAATTAATATTAAAGAAAGAACGAACGAAAAGGCCAAGCAGGTTCAGGGTTTGGTATTCAGATACAGATTTCACCAAGTCCAATTAGAAAAGAGCAAAAAGTCCATTACTGTCTCAATTTTGTGAAATAGAAGAACAACATTTCGGTCCAACCATTGGTGAGTGAACGTGCATCTCTCTTAAAGTGACCACCAAAAAAACCCACAGTGGTCAAATAATGTTGACAGTCTCAACATGGTTATGTTGACCTGAACTATCTTTGAAGCTGAACCATCCTTCTGCCAGGCATCAGCTGGAAAAGATGCGCAACAGAAATGACCATTCTCTGCTTCCTGTGGGTTTAAAACAATTCTTTGTTCTGGAGGTGATCTAGTGCCTTTCACTAGCATCAAAATCACCTTAAACAAAAACATGTCCATTTTTAAAAATATGCTGTTGTATACAATACGCTCTTCCAGAGAAATGGAGTATTAGCATTTGAAAGGACTGATGAGAATGCATCTTTGGGAAAGGCCTTTGTTCAGAGAATTACTGCTATATTCTACGTGCATATCACCATGGTAATTGAATTATTTGCCATTGACAGCAAGGTATATAGCACAAGCATTTTGCCATTTTCCATGATGTGGTTCCTAGCAAAGAGTGCTATTTGTCAATTTAAAATTTATAGTATGACATTTAGCAGTTGTACCTACTATCATAGTGGTGGATGTGGTTTGAAAGCATGAAACAAAAAGGAAAAGGTAATTACATCTTCTTCTTCTTCTTCTTCTTCTTCTTCTTCTTCTTCCAGTTTAATATTCCTCTCCATTTCCACTTACAACATGAACCATTCTGGAACTGTTGGAGCCACAAAGGAAAACCAAAGCTGTGCTCTCCGCATGGCTTTGGCAACTATGATGCTAGTAACATGAGACAGTATTTTCATTTCTTCCCATCATCATCCCTTTCAGGACATTGTGCAAACAAAACAAGCCTTTCTCTTCCCTGAGGTCATTCCATGCATACCCAGAGCATGACATGATCTCTGTGAAGTGTGTGTTGGTCATTGAGTACTGTGTGGAGGTTTATGTAAGGTAGATTACATGATGAATCTTGTTGGGGGATATAGGATACAAACTGCTATGGCAGGAACTGGGAGACCCTCAAAGAACCTCATCAACACGACTCACTTAACAGACAGAAAATAATCTCAAATACTTGCATTACCATGTGTGTAGATCATTTTAAATAATATTCTCTAGGAAAAGGTGCAATATAGATATGGTGGTAAGTAGTCCTGCTTTGTGCACTGCTCAGAGTACGAAAGAGGTGGTACTCTTTCGCTCCTTGATGCTGTGGGAGATTGTCATCTCTACTTTTCTGTTCCTCAAAATAAATCCAGCTTTCTAGAAAAATGTCCCATTCTGTGTTGTCCTCACCACATAAGAGCAGGGGTAACCTCCCTACAGAAGTCTCTCTGCTTCCGTGCTTTATTTAAGACAGATGAAAAGTAGAACACAGTTAAAAAGTGGGTTTTTTTCCCCGCTCACTGCTGCCCCTTTTATCTCCCTCTTCAAGTACAGAATGGAGAAATTTTCATTCTTGTTACGGTATTGCATGTGGATGAGACAAATGCCAATACCAGGCATTTATTCTTGCGGCAACATTTTGGTTACCCAATGACCTTGTGTCTTAGTCTTACCTAACCACTGAGACAGGTTCCCCGGTATGTTTAGGTGTTCTGCTGTTGGTGTCTTCTGGGATCAGCTTTCTAGCCAAGTTGTATTTAAAACATCCTTCGGTGGACTTCCATGCAGGGAAAGCTAACACACAGGTATTAATTTTTATTGCCTAACATACCCTTTCATTCTAGCCCTGGTCCCAGTCTCAGGTTGTTTTATTAGACTAGTGGCAGACTAAGGCCCCTTGATTTCTTGCTGTGCTCAGATATCAGCCTGAAATATCAAAACACATACGCTGACCTTCAGGTTGGCCCCTTGCAGTGAATCTGACCTGGCAGTGAGCAGCTCCCTAGCACGTGGAGGCGGCTGCGTGCCAATTCCTGAAAATCACGAGGCAAAGCTGTTTCCTCCAAAAAACATATGAAAGAGCATTAGGCATTGTTTCACTCCAATGTTTGTTCACGGACCATATTCTTGTTTCCTCCTGCGGCATCAGAATAAATCCCTGTCTTCCTTTTCCCTTTGAGCAGTGCTTCACTGTATTCACTGCCTTTCATTACCTGAAAGCCGCAGGCTGGGGCAGTGGAGACTTGTGACACTAAGATCAGCTGAAGCCTAATGGGAGAGGAGTCCGCGTGACTGCGAACCACATGGACTTGTCTGGCGGTGCAGTTTACGTAAATAAAGCCCAATGCACTCACTGTTAAGCTTCTAATTTTTTTTTTTTTTTTAACCTGGTGAAGCTGCTGTTCTAGGTTTTGGCCTCAAATTTTCTGTTGCTCAGGATAGAGAGCTACTGCTTCTGTATCGTCAGGCTGCAGCATGACATGCAGCAGAGTTCATTATGCATTAGCAGAGCCATCTTTAAGGTAGGCAAACACTCTGTGACTCTGCAGAACAAAAGGAAAACAAGAAAGGGAATCAGCAAATACGTATTATTTGCTGACAATAATTGTTTCCAGTTGCAGCTGACGGCAGTGATTAATCACATTGTCTTAGTAGTTTATTTTGGGGCAGGGGGGTAAGCATTAGGGGGCGGGAAGAGCCAAGAAGTACTCTTCCCCATCTGCCTTGAAAAGTTAGCTAATACCACTCTGAAAACAATGCTTAAGGTTTTGAAACTTGCAGTGTGTCTTTTATTGAAATAGCATTGAACCATTATACTCCTTCTTTCTAATTAGTAACAAAGATGCAAATAAACCTATCTAAAAGGTGGGAGAAAAATGTAGCATGTCAACCATGTGAGTTATGTGTAGCCAGCCATGTGTATTAGTAGTTACATCATTTTTTGGCTATAATTAAAATTAGATTAATTACATTTAATGCAATCCCTGTTTTATTTCTCCTGCACTAATGCTTAACTTCAGCTGCAGCTAACAGAACTCTAGTCCAGTGCTGCTCTGTAAGACCTCTACCCTTTCCTAATTTAAATGCCTCCTAAAGATGTTGGTTTTCCACAACACCCACAAGAAACTATTGTGTCCTATTCTGACCTATTTAATTTGCCTCATGAATGAACTGCTCACTGGGATGGAGGGAGGGGACTACATAAACACATGGGTCAAGAGAAATCATTACCTTCAGTTAACCATGACCAGTGAAGAAACAGTGCTGTAGCTACCCCTACCACAGCTTAAATACGTTAAGCAAACTTGTGTTTACATCACATTAAACTGTGGTAATGAGTTTTCCATCATAGGATATATTCCCTGTATATACAAGACTTCAGGATCAAGCCTGTGACTGTACATCTTCTAAATAGATTTTCAGCCAAAGCAATTTGCAAATGGCTTTGATCAGGTGGGTTGCTGTAGCACCGTTAAAAGCTGAAATGCTACTAGCTGTAATGGTATTTGCCAGCCTGGTTTTGAGAATTGTTTCTGTTGAGCCCCAATTCATTATCCCTCTCTCTTACTCAAATTTCTCTCTTACAATGTAGCATCTGGCCAAACCCTTGTTATTCCATTTACTTGCTTCTCCCAGGTCTGTCCTCTCGACTGCTTTGCAGAGGTGGAGCAGAGCAGAGCAACACCTTCTCCGCAGTTACACCTCCCCCTCTTTTCTCGAAGATCACTTTTCTACAGCGTTTAACCTGCACCCGGGGAAAGCTCTTGGCTGTTTTTTAGCAGTTAACTGCAGTCAGCTTAACACTTTATGAAATGCAGCTTGCCCTTTCCTATGCCAGTCAGATTTAACTTGCTTTATCTTCAGAGCACACAAAAAAGGAGGAATGCTTTAATTTGAAATAACCTTTTTGTTGTAAACCGCCAGTGGGAGCAGGGCAAGCTTCCCACCCATGTTGGGTGGGACAAAGTTGGTATCAAATAGCTATTCTGGGACACAAAATACCTGTGCCTGTTTCTAGTAGGATTTGAGGTTGAAATGAGTATCTTGAGAGTTACCTTTGTGTATGAGCAGATATAACCTTATTTTTAATCAAATAGTCATAATAAACATGGTTTCTAACATGAAACAATTTTCAGGAGAGAGATGACCCGAAGCTTGCTGAATGCCTTTGTGTGCCATTAAATGCAGAGTTCTGCCAGTCTGGGAGATCCTTCTGTCTAGTACTTGATCTCTGGTTTCCCGTTATTTTTCTCCTCAGATTTTCTTTCTTTCACTGAAGTGAGTGTTTACCTTTGAAAGAAGAAGCTGTATGGGCTCCATTTGAAACTAAAAATAAAAAGGATGCCACAACTGCCATTTAAATTCAGTAATACAAGCACTGCAATTGTAGAGATGCCCTTGCAAGAGCTATGTACTCCAGCCTGTTTTTGATGGAGAGCAAGAAGGCTCTTTGCTCTCTTATTCAACTTACTGGTTTGCTCCTGGTTTTGCATTAACTTGTCTTTGCCTAACTCGGCAACTCTTAAATACTTTTTTTTTCCCCATCGTTCCCTCTTCTCTATTCCTTTTCCCTGTTCTCTTTTGCCTTTTCCTTTCCACAGTAAGGGGTAAGAAATTTTGCCATGTGTGCCTGCTGTCATGTCTCGCCCTGTTTCTTCCCGAGTTTGCTGGGCTGCTCCTGCACCTGGGCTGCAGCGCAGCCGGTGCCTGGGTGCTGCCATTTGGTGTTCTACTTTGGGAGTGACGGCCACCCTCATCCTGCGTCTCTGTCCTTCTCCCACAAATGGAGACTTCAGATGCATTTTGCCCTTGTTTCTAATTTCCAGCGAAGGCAAAGTAGTCACCTGAATTGAAAAATGAATGTTCTACTCTGTCTTGCAGATGTGTGTTCAGTCTCCTCCCCCAGGCTGGAGTCTGGATGGCGAGGCTTGTGAGATGCCCTGCATTAGCTAGCAACATTGCTCTCCAGCACGCAGAGGTTGCGCGGTATTTTCCTTATGCCCGTTGCCGCCAGCCCCACTGTTCTGAGTGGGGTACGTGTGCGCAGTGCTCCCTCGAGGTAGCCCCATTAGCACCAAAATGAGAGAGCTGTGGTGTCAGCAGCAGTTCAGTGGTGTTAGCATAGCCCTCCTCCTGGGCTTGTTTGCTCTTGTGAGAAGCTACCACACCACAATGCAAGTTGAGGTATAAGGTGGACTTCAGCAAAGTCCTCTGCCAAAATTAAAATTCAGCACAGTCCCACCTCTCTGGACTGTGTATTTTAGCATTAAGGTGATTTTCAAGCAACAGGAACAAAATTAGACCACAAATAAAAAATTATCCAGAGGGTAAGTTTGGCCTCACGTATTTGCATTTGTAGGCACGTGTATTTATGAGTCCTCTTTTGGTTTATATTTTGTAGGACAAAGAAGGTCAGCCATTGCTATCGTATCATTTACCGCCACCCGGAGAGGACTTTAACGCAGGACGAAGTGCATCGCATCCATCAAGCTATTGAAGAATCAGCAGTTCGAGAACTTGGGGTTGAGGGCAGGTTCTAGCATCGCTGGTCTGAAGCCCTAATGACAGTTGCTTTTTCCTTTTTTTTTCCTTCCTCTTTTTTTTTTTTCTTTTTGGGGTTGGGGGTACAAGTAAAGAGAGGGGTTTTGTGACTGAACCTAGCACATGGAAAACGATTGATAAATGGGCAATGGTAAAACTACCAGATAATAAACATTACTACTGATAAATCATTGACAAAGCGCTGGTGCTTTATTTTAAGAAATGGGGGAACAGCAGTAATGTAAGATTTCCCTCCTGTTACAGTAAGAAATATACTGCCTGGTGGTTTTCTGTGTTGTTAATTGGTCCCTGGGTTCCATTAAACTGTAAATACTTGGCATTATTTCTGTGTTGACAGGATCTTCTGTCCGTGTAACGAGTGAAGCAAATCAGAGACACAGATTAGCTCAGGGAAGAAAAACCCATCCCTCCCTCTTTTTTAAATAAGAAATGTCAGGTTTTGCTTCAAGAAACCTTCCAAGAAGTACATCTTGTGAAGTTTGGCTGTCTTACCTTCAGAGCCCGTGGGTATTGCTTTCATCTGCCACAGAGAAGGAGCCAACGTGGCTCTGAGGCCAGGCTTGGCTGTCTTCAGATGCTGGGTCATTGGAGAGTCTTTCCTGTTGGATCCCCCTGCTCCCACAGAGCTGAGCAGAGCTGCTTAGCAAGGCGCTCCGAGCTGTGCCGCCTTCCCCAGGTGAGGAGCTCACTTGTCTCATTTCTCCTCACATAGGCACCAGTGCAAGATAAGTCTGTTCTCCTGTCACCATCAAAGGACTGATATCACATGGGGCAGGATGGCAGAAAAGAGAAACTCTTCCCTACAGTGCCCTGAAAAGCAGCTGCCTTGATCTCTCACAGTATCTTACTTTCTAGCAGCAGTGTCTGCTCAGAAATTTGACCTTTAAGGCAGGAAACCAAACTAAAACGGGATCTCCTACTATTTCAGGCACCAGTCGCTTTACAGGATGCTTGGCTTTTTCATTGGAGGTTATAATAAGTAAATTCCGGCAGTGGTATGATGCTAGGACCTGTAGAAGTGTTCAAATGGTCTGATAAATACTTGATGAGCCATTGCAGATGCTGATATGGAATATGGGACCTGTTTTTGCTTGTAATGGTATTTCATACAGTCTTGCAGGTCACATCTGGTTGCTGTGCAGGCAACATTCCCTCCTTCAGGGAAGAAGGCAGTAAAAGCGCTGCAATAAACAGCATCTAACGCTGATTTATACCTTATCAAGAAACATCTGTGCAGCAGGCTCGTACTCAACCATAAGAAGCCAGTTACTATTGCAGATGTGACAGAAGCAGAGAGCTCATTTTAATTTCATTACTCAACATATTTAGCTGTGTAAACAAATCCTAACCTAAATCGCTGTTGTGTTATCCAAATAACTTGATTATGAAAACAATATGCTAGACTTTCTACAAGGAAAAAAGAACAGGTGCCATTTAGGCAACAGAAAAACCTACTTGGTTATTTTTAAACAATGATCTACTAAGATCCATAAATACAGCCTAGCCCATTTGATGTTTCTCTGTCTCCTTCATCCTTTGCCTTTTCAGGATTCTCAGTGAGGACCACTGAAGAGGAGGAGCACTCCCCTGAACTGCACTGAGCAGTAATTGTTCCAAAGTGAGGCTTGATCGATGCTGCCACATGGGGCAGCAAATTATGTGGACGTTAATTGATGGGATTGCATGTGGAAAGAGTACTAAAACCTGCCTGCCGTATGAAAGAACTAAGTCTCTTGGGAAAACGAGAGACTGTCTGGGGTGGAGTAGATTGCAAGATTCCCCTTTTAATTTATTGATGAGTGAAGTTTCCGTTTTCTGCTCCCCAAATCCTTCAGTTCTTCTCTCATTCTGATCAGCCAGTTTTGGAGGCATAGAAATTTGGGGAAAGCAAGGAGGAGAAAATCAGACAACGAGCCATCATCACTGCAGCCACAGACTGACATGTCTGGCTTTGCAGGGAAACTTGGGTGTTCTTGAATCGGCCGGCTCCAGCCACTGACATCAGTTGTGTTTGGCGTGTCTGGCTGTGAACTGTCTGCACTCTGGTGAGGAGGGACTCCTTGCAACAGCCGGGTCTTGGTGGAGTAACGCTGTTTTTTGAAACCTAAAAGATTAACCTCATGGGCTAATAGGATACAGAGGAAATGCAAAGCTTTCCCTGAAGTTGACCTGACACCATAGGATCATCCTCTGGACTAGGTGTTTTCATAGCAGCAACTTTCAGACAAAAATGTGAACCATTAAGATTAAAAAAATCCCCAAAACACAGCTTCTTCAGGAACAAGCGCGGTTCAATTATATGAAGGATTTTAAGGCCTATAAAATCAGATGGGCTGGCTGTGAGCATAATATGAATACTTGGGTATGTTTAGATTAGGTAAGCCTTTTTCATATATATTCTAGGATTAATCTACTCTAAAGACCTATTGTTCTGGCAAAGATTCACCACTACTAGCAAAGCAGACCTCAGATCAAAAGGCATTAGAGTTGCATTTTTATGCTGCTGTCCTTTGGAAAATACAACTTTCCCTTCAAAGCCTGACCTTAATTTTACTGGGGAAATTTGCTGTGGGCAGTTGTAGACTCTCAAACCGTATGGTCCCTTGGTCTCCCTGAAACCAACAGAGAGCCCATGGGAATCTAGAGGTGTAATAGCCATGATTTACCGCTGATCAGAGACACGTGATGCTACCAATCTCTCAGGAGCTGGGCTGATCCTTGGTGGGAGTATAGAGAACCTGACTGAGGAAGGCCCTCGGTACAGTCATTGACCAACTCTGTCAAAGAAAGGGCTACCCTGAGCTGTCACTTGGCTTTTCTTAAGATATATTTAGCACAAAGGTAGGCAAATGATCTTGAAGACCAAGAACAACATAGCTACCAAGGTGAGTTCGCTTGCTAGTCTCTGCTACCCTACAGTCTGTCTCATGAATATCCCTCAAGCTTGGATGGGCTACAAGTCTAGTAAAGGTGGATGAGTTCCTAAATGTCAAAGTGATACCATGCCATGTGGAAATATTAAGGGGAGCAGCATTTGAGTAATTAGTGTGCATGCTGACTGACTAGTGTAGTGGCAGGCACAGGGCCCTGCTTCTTGTTTTTATCAACTGCCTGTGTTTATTTTTGTGTGCCGCTGGGTTTTATATCAGCATCCTTTAATAAAAGAGAAAAAAAAATCAATTGTAGCAAAAGAAGCTGCACGTCCCCAGGAGAAATGGCTGGGGATTTCTATGACTGAACAGTGTGTACTGTTTTAATGTTCTGGGTGCTGGTTTTGTTCCTAGTTGCCATTGGTTTTCAAGCTAGCTGTGATTCCTGGAAGACTAAAGATTTTGCTTTAACACCCAGTTTGGGATCTTCCCAGTAAACTGGCAGCAAATTTACAGTGCACTGAGACTTATCTGGTTTTGATGTTCTCGTTAAAGGCGCTGCAATGGAAACGTGTCGTGAGCTAGATAAGCAGTAAATTGCTCTGTGTTTTTACCCTTGAGGCTTCAGTGACCTCTGCCATAGTATTGCCAGGCACGACCAAACAGTTGCACAAATCTGAAAGCAGCTTTGTACCGAGAACCCAAACTAGATTAGTAAACCACTGGTGGTAGGTGTTTGCCTCCCATTGCGAAGGCAAACTCCTGTCCCTTCTGCAGGTTGGTGGCCGTACTTCAGCACTGAATTTATCAGCCTTTTACTCTGTGCAACTGTACTGATTTTCACAAGAATTGACAAATTGGTCTCAGCCCTTGAATAATTTCATGTAGGGGTTAGCTTTTTGTTTTAAATGGGAAAAAAAAAGTTGTGGGCGTTTTGTTTGATAGTTTTTTATCTGCAGTGACTACTGCATTTCAGCTGTCCCAGATAAAACTCATGGCCAAGACAGGACTCTTTGGTGGTCCATTGAAGTAAACATGGGGAGTCTCGTCCCAAAAAGCAGAATTATGTCCACCTCATTGAGTTCGTATTTGGGCAAAACTAAAGAACCTTGTCTTCACTGTGGGTTGACTGAAGGTTGGCTGGTGCTTGTTAAGCCAAGATCAGAAAGCACTCTGTCTTGCCATCACCACCCCAAACACACAGAGAAGTAGTTTTATGGACAAGGAAGTTCTGTCGAATTCAGTGTGAGCATATAAAATGGTTGTGCTGGGTATTTGAGGCCTGCTAGTTGATGTTGCTGAACTATCTCCATCAGAATTGTTACCATCTGGGAGAGAAAATGGGTTTGTACTTCAGTTCTGAAATAAGTAGCCATATTTTTAAAACTTGGAGCTCTCTTTAGATATTGTCTGCTGTGTGTCATTGCTAAGAGAAGACTGTTTATGTAAAACGGATTTGCTTTCTGTGTAGACCAGGCCATATTGACTAATTACACACATCCTGATCAAATTTTAAGATATGTGACCGTTGTCTCTGAAGGGCCGCCAGAACTGAAGCAATCTTGTGAGGACCTTGAACAAATTTGTAGGGGACACAAGAAACCAGTCATTGGCGCTTATTACCTGCTTTTAAACATGACTGCAATTGCATCTGAATTTTAAGCTGAGTATCTTGGAGGACATGATTGCAGTTCAACACAGAGCGCGGGCATATGCTGGGTGAAGGCACTGACTTCTTCCGAATCTGTTGTATCAGGTTTGATCATCATTAACATCTGATGCACTCGCATGTTTGGCAGTTTTTGTGCTTTTGTCAGATGGCCTCTGTTATTCTATTTATGCCCACTGTTAACTAAGTAGTCTGCTTTAGTCTGCCTTTTATACTGTGCCTAAAATCACTTCTGCCACGACCTAGCTTTCTCATTTCAGTTTTGCTTACCTTCTCTTGCAGTCCTTGCTATTCAAGTTTGGTATAACTTTGGGGAAGAAACAGTGTCAGGCTGTAGGCAGGGAGATTTATTATACCACAGCCTAAAGCCTGTGCTCCCACGCCACATTACTGCTGGGTCTCTCTGTGCTCACCCTCTGGATGCAGGTGATTAACACGCGGTCCAGGGAATTGTGCCTCTGCCTGCTCAGTAATTTGCTGGGCAGCACCGCAGTCATCCAGAGCAGCTGCTACTTAAATGGGCAGTAGATTGTTCTCTTTTTATTTTAGTGTCTGCAGCTTCACTTGTATCACAGTATGGTACAGCCAGAAGCGCTGTGTTGGTATTTGCTGCAGCTAAGCATCAATTAAATGCATCTCGTGATGGGGTGCCTGTGCAGCCGTTTTTCAGTGGAATCGCTGTGTGCTTGTGAATAGCTATAACCATCTTCGTCTACAGATGTGAGGCACATTGAGACCAAGGGTCAGGATTAAAAAATTATTAGACCCCAACAGGTACAGATAAGTGCTTGTGGGATTTTGGTGATGTTTGTGCAGGTTTGAAAGTCCCACTAGGCATCTGTCCAAATGTTTAGTCACTTGTAACCCAGCACTCGGTGACCGTGGTGACACTGGTGTCATTTTGGGAGAGGGGAGCAGGCTTAACGAGAGATCACACGGTAGCTGAGCAGCAAGGCGGGAGGAGTTGTTGTCTGATGTCCTGGGCTCAAAGCACTGAATTACCCTCCCTCCCACTATGCTACTGGGAGGCACGGATGTGAGTTTGGCTGCCTGCCTTTGCATAGGCACATAGTAAATAATTAGCATGCACAGCCAGGCTTTTTGGTCATCAGTTATTGTTGTAACTGATGATTAATTTAAGGGATTGTTGATTCTCATGCCAAATCTTTACTCGCTGGTGGTAGAGAAACTAATAGTCATTCACAGGGTCTTTATTGACAGATCTCAGTACAGGAATTGAATAAAACAGTGTGGGAAGGGAAGTGTAGGTCTGTAGGTTGGTTTGTGTCTTCCCGATCATGAGGGGATTGACAGAGGTTTAACTCAGTCGAAGGTCTAACCTCGTGTACCCACTCTGAGGCCCTTTTTGTTGGGTCTTCAGCAGCTTGGCAGGTGCTTTCAGGAGGGATGGGGCCATCTGAGATCACCAAACAGCTCTCCAGAGACATCTACCCAGTGCCCATCAGAAAGCCCTTGCCTGGGCCCTGAGGGCTCTGAGCACATGCTGTGCCTTGCACAGCAACACCGGTGGACCCTGACTGCCTTCAAACTACTATCCTATGCTCACAATACGCGTAAGCCTACCTCCTTGGGCCCTCCCCTGAAACGCTTCCTTGCTTCTGCAATTTCATAAGTACTATTTAAGCTGCCTCCCGTGACCCTAAACCTCAGCTCTTCACCCCTTTCTACCACAGTGCCCCGCTCAGTGCCTGGTGCCTTGCCAGAAGCTTGCTTGGAGGGCTTTCACGATGGCTGGCCAAGGGGCCAAGCAAACCAGATTGATGACCCCTGTGCACATGCGTTAATGTTTGGGTCTCTCCTCTCAGCACAGCTGCTGTTTTTCACAAGGTTTGCCAGGACGTCATGCCTTGGAGACCCTCACCTTGAAGTCCAGCTTGGATGGCATTATTCCAGCGGGTTCAAAAGTCAGCAAAGGTCACTGACAGTGGAAGGATGGACACCATCACTATCGCGCACACCCTTGCTTCCTTAGGAAGGTGAGACAGAGAAATAGCAGGGCTGTAATGAAGGTCGTCATCATAAGTAAGTGTATCGTTACTGAAAGTTCAGACAGGGGAGACAGCATATTAGTAAGAACCTGGTGCCCAGCGTGGTCCCCTGCACATACTTCCAGAAAATAATTACAAATGTATTTTTGATAAATAATAACAGCAGCCTTCTGTGTGTGTTTACAAGCTGCTATGTTATTGTGCTATATAGCCTGCATCACTTTTCATTCCTTTCCGCTTGCTAGAAACCGAAAAATGTGAATTTGGTAAAGAATGAAATTATTTCCTTTTGTTCCTGGTCTTGCAGCATTACCTCTTATCTTTGAACAAGGGCAGCCCAGCATTGCTGAGGAGATCTTCAGCACCTTGCCAAATTATGTTATTCATGTGCTACACACACACACACATGAAATCGGTTGGAGGGGGTGATGGGAGCCTTATTTCTGTGATGCGGATACAAAAGCAGAGTTGTTGTTCCCCATACTCTGTGTGATTAGAGACTTTTCTCTCCTGCTGCTTTGCTCCGATACACAGAAAATCACCTTTTCCCAAGAAAAATTCAATACTTTCTGATGCTTCCTGCTGTCAGAGAGCCAACAGTCTTCTGAGCACTCTCCCTTCAAAGAGCAATTGAATTTTGGGCAGAGAAATCCCTTTCCCACATGAGACGTTTTCCTTTCAGCCTGAAAGACTTTCTGGCATCTGTTTTAGGCTCCTGTGCAACACCTGCTGCTGGTGACAATGCAGGTCTTCTTCTGCCTTGTGGGAAGAAAGGTGACTTAATAGAAAGGCCAGCTTTATAAAAGAAATTTGAACTACCTAAATGTCCTGCCCTAATTAAAAAAAAAAGCCTCTTAAAAGTTATTAATAAAAGTCTGTTTTGATCTTTACTAGAGGGCAGGCTTGTGCAGTGGTAACATTTCCACATCAGTGCAGCCCATGAGGCTCCAACAGAGGACAGCTTTGCCACTGAAGGCTCTTTCATTCATGTTTGGAAAATTGCTTGGTAGTTTTCTGGCTTCCTTTCTATTTGGTCACACATCTGGAGTCGTTTGCTGCGCCTTCTCTTCTTATTCCCTAACACCTTCTGTGGTACTTTACAGACTGAATTCCTCGATTGCTCACAGCGTGGGAGTTGTTAAGCATCCTTAGGGCTACTATGAAATGTATCACCAGGAGAGTCAGGACTTCAAAGGCACCCAGCTCCTGGCGTGCCCTCCGCATTACTCGCTTGCTCCTGTGCAGCCGGCACAGCCGCCAGCCCAACCACATTGCCCAGGCAGCCCAGTCTGCAGCTCGGAGCTTGTTCTGCCGGAGCAATGCAGACTTCTGGAGGGCTCTTGTGCATGGGCATGGGTTTGCCAAGCTGAGCAGGAACCAGTGCATCTGTGAGCGCATTTCTGCCCAGACAGTTGGGTGGGCTGCCTGTGACACCTGGAAGGAGATCCATTTTAAGGCCAAGGATGACAACACATGGTTGCAACAGGGAGAAGAAATTCTTACCTTGGGTTCAGTGTGTTTCAGGAGAGCCACTGTCAGATGTACCAGTTACAGCCTTGAAAGAAACCTTGTTACCTGCCAAGAGGAAAAGGCTCTGCAGAGGACAGGGCAACAGATGGGAAAGTGGCTCTTAACTTGCAGGCCCTGTTGATTGCTACCACTTTCTCTGGTCTATGAAGGAGATCAGCTGGAGGAGAGATTGTCCAGGCACAGTGGTGCCTCTCCTAGCACTGATTTTTCAATGGAGGCATGATGAACAGGAAGAAAAGTACTGAAATTTCCCAGTGGTGAGTAGATGTGAGATGATCCACATAAGACACTCAGCCCTGCATTCAGATAGCAACTGTTACATGCTGCTAGGGAAGAGGTGATTTGTCTGATGCAGATGCAGATGGCATCATGCATGGCCATCTCCACCTGGAAACCACCTCTACAGTCCAGGCTGATGTTGAGCCAAACCAAGAGCCTCCTTGCAGTCTTCCTGATTTGGAAAAACTCAAGTTAAAAGGGCTCTGTGCAATCCTCATATAGATTGTGAGGTCCACAGTAGGCCATGGTGATCCTAGTGGCCTTTCCTACATGGCCGTTGAGTTATTTTGTAAGTAAAGCCAGAGCACCGCGTATGGGCTCCCTTCCAGAAAGCTCTCTGAAAAGCACACCCTGTAAATGGGGTAGGGTAGGCTTAGTATGAAACCCCCTCACTTAGTGACAGACCTAAAAAGCAGGGGCAAATTTGACCATAAATGTGAGACTTGTTCTTAACAGTGACAATAACCCTGAGCTTTTCCTACAAGACCTTAAGGATCTTGAAACATTTTTCAAATGAAGATCAAACCATACACATTTATCAGACACATGAACTGAAGGCTGGAGAGGCTAAGGGTTTTGTCTGGTGCCACAGATTAAGTCCTGAATCCAGGTGTCCCAGGGTCCCCTCTGATCCAGTACCAGAGTCCCATTCTGTAGGTGGTGCATGCCCTCAGCAATGAAGGAAGAGGAGACCTTAGTGCTTTACCTGATCCTTGCAGCACTGGGCAGGATTAGGCCCTCCTTCACTACTCTGCTCCTCTGCATTGCAGTGGCATTTAATTACACTGGATGCTTTCTCCACCTGAATTTGCAAAATCAAACCAGAAGTGTAACAGTGACTGGGAGGCAAAGGATGAAGGAAGGAAACTGGGAGGTGAGGAGGGTCACCAGGCATATAATTTTCCCCGCTCCTCCCCAACCCTCTCTCCTTTTCAAAGCACATATTGGGTGAGGCTGAGGGGGCAACTGGCAGCACGTTCACAGGACCTTGTGATGTGGATGTGTCTTCTGCAAGGACCTGCTGTGTGTGCTGAAACTATGTCAGGAGCTACATAGTTGCTGCTTGGGGCTTTAGCGTGCCTGGTCTGAAAGAAGCTTTAACGTTGCCAATCAGGAGCTCTTGGGCACCTTGGATCTGCTATAAGGAGGGAGATAAAATCATAGAATCATAGAATCATAGAATCATTAAGGTTGGAAAAGACCTCTAAGATCATCGAGTCCAACCGTCGACCCAACACCACCATGC
>NW_008795259.1:1960068-2006138 GCF_000699145.1 Aptenodytes forsteri | reverse complement strand
CAGGCAGCTTTCCAGCCACTCTTCCCCAAGCCTGTAGCGCTGCATGGGGTTGTTGTGGCCGAAGTGCAGGACCCGGCACTTGGCCTTTTTTGTTGTCATACAGTTGGCCTCGGCCCATCGATCCAGCCTGTCCAGGTCCCTCTGCAGAGCCTGCTTAGTGGTAAGGCTTAGCCCTGCAGCAACATCATTCCACACATGATGGTGCAGAGAACTGCAGTGCTTCTCTTGCCTCTGGTCCCTCCCTGCACCAAGGCCAGTGCGCACCCCCAATCTTGCATCAGGGCGACTTAACTCAGATGCATCTTTATAGGGTGCCACGAGAGCTAAGACTCACATGGTGGTGACTGAAACGCATTTCCTCTTGTGAAAGGCTGGTAAGCATACTTGAAAACATTTCATCAAGTTATCGAATAGCATTTTGTTCCTCTTGTCTCAATATGATGAGCATAGCTTGGCAGTCCAGGCACTTAAATACAAGATCATGTATGTAGGAGCTCTCAATGCATTATTTTTCTTCCATTAACTTATTCTGTTTCCCTTTGTACCCATGCAAGCTTCTGTCATTCACATCCTATGGCAAGGAGCTCAGTTTAACTAAGCTGTGTTAAAAAGAAAGCGTGCTTTGGATTGGTTTGAACCTGCCATCTAGCTTCGCCTGATGTCCCAAATCCCAAAATAACTGGTACAGTCAACACCAGGCCCTTGATAACCAGAGAGGTACTGACAAATCTGGAAAATTTTTGGAGGAGAGTGATAAAGCTGATCAGGAGAGGTGGAAGTACAGGTAGATGAGTTCAAATTAAAAATGATGCAGCGTTTAGCTCAGGAATGACTAACAAATGTGTGGTTTGTGAGACATGTAGTGCTCTGATGAGTACGAACACCCTCCCACTCTCCTGAGCGCGCGAGAGGAATTTTTAGCGTGACACGCAGGGATATAACAAGGGCTAATAGTGTGACAGTCAGGCTGAACGTAAGGTGAAATTTCCTGACAGTGAGATATATTTTGCTGTGGAACAGTTTCCTGAGGGAAAGGGCAGGAGCCCAACTGCTTGGTCCTTTTTAAAGCCAGACTGGGCAAAGCATTAGGAAAGGTACTCCAGAGAGCAAGCGTTAATTGGCAGGACGATGAACTGGTGATCTAATAGGTCCTTTCCATTTCTAGCTCCTATGATATGATATTCTTTGTAACGAGTTTTGACTGGTTTTAAGCTCCCTGATAACAGGGAGATAAAGCTGAATGAAAAGATTAACAATAAGAACAAAGAAAAAACTGTAGGTTTATTTAATAGTCATGGAAAGTGCCAGATTGGGAGTTCCTTAGGCCAACGGTGCTATTTGAAAATAGCATTGCAAACGGGAAAGTGAAAATTGTTACGTTGGTAATGATTATGGTAATGACTTATTTTTATAGAGCCCTGGTAGTCCGGAAGGATCCGAGAGCATGTTTCAGATTGGGGGTGTGCATGTGTGCATCTGTGTAATGGGTGAATTGCTGCAGCTGACACTGAAATGTAGCAACCCCTGGACTGAAACAACCTGTTCTAATGGCAAACAGCAACGCAGGGCAGCAGTTTAAGACGGGATATAAAGAATAACTTCTGTAACTGAAACTATAAGAGAATTGTTTTGGTTTGGCAGAATTTCATTAACTGATGAATTATCTAGACAGGAGTTTCTTTTGCAACTGCCTTTCTCCGTGTCTTTGCTTTTAAGGCAGCAGAGTCTGGCAATATTGACCTGGCTTCCCCGGTTGCTTTTGGGTGGGCAGGGAGAAATCTGCTGAATTAGCATGACCCTGAGCCAAGCCACGTTGGACTGGCATCAAGGATGGGCATGAGGTCACTCTCGCTGGTCATGACATTGCTGGTTCTCTTGGCCCATGTCACCCTCACGCTTTTACCTCTTGGAGGCTTTTCAAGAAGGGTTTCTTGCAGATGCTGTGCTTTCCAGGCTGATGGCCCTAGACATTTGGTTCACATAGTAATATCTTGCTCTGGGCCCAATGCCTGAATGTGGCTGCTATAGGCAAAGGCTGCCTCTTTGTGTAGTTTTCATCTCCTTCTTGTGAGTCCTGACTTCCAGGCTCTGAATTTCTGGAGGACAAGGGGACTCTCATTTATTTTAGCAAAGACAAAAAGGAAGCCCTATTGGAAAAGAAAAGTATGAACATGCGAAATAGTAAGGTCTGTGTATGGAACCAGAAAAGGCAATTTGGAAAAGCTGAAATATATTATTAACTGTTTTTAATATTGTCATTTTAAAGTGAACTGTGTTGGTTATCATTCATGTGGAGAACAACTTTTTTTTCCTTTTTTTTTTTTTAATAAGCAGTCACAAATCTAAGAGAAAGAGATAGAAAGTGGCCAGAATACAGGTGTTCTGCATTGTTTATCCCCCATGAAATTAGACTTTCTTAGACAACAGCCTTGAAGAGTCATTTCGGTTGAAAGAGGAAGGAAATGAGCTAGGTGAGAACTTGCATGTTGAACACGTCATCCTTCTGGAGCCACATGCTCACTGTGGAACTGACTCACATGACATTAAAAATTGTTCTCATTTATGCTATCTGCAACACTATGTTTAACGTAATATTTGTTAGCGTCACAATTAATCAAACATTATCATTTGTTAATGAAGGTGGCAAACGTTCCTGTTTAAAGTGCCATTGCCTACTGAATAGCTGAGGTACTGTATAGTTTGACTACCTCTATTTTTTAGACAGATTTATCCAATAGTCAAGATTTTTGTTCAATAGTCACTACAGATTTCGTTCTTTTGTCTGTTAGCTAGTCATGCATAAATAAGTCAAAATTTTCCTTTCAATGTTTTTATTATTCATAGGGGTTGGTTGGAGTTAGAGTTCTCACTTTATCCACCAGAAATTTTAGCATTTCAACAAAACAAAATACACATTCAAGCCTGAGACAAAATCCTGCCACTCTCATGCTTCCAAAATATCAAAGCCCCCAAAAATATTTATTTAAAAACAACTGATGTGATAGTCCCTTTTGTCCTTTTTCTTCCCCCCTCCCCCACCCCGACTGATGAGGCACTCAGAGACATTAGAGGACCTGCTGCTTCCTTATGTGCTGGTGAGAAGTCAGCTTGGAAGCCACTGTAAACCTTCATGATCTGGGGTTCCCAGGGCTTGCAGGATCTTAGTGTTATGGCAGCTGACAAAATGGCTGCACCAACAACTTCCACCACGTGAGCTGCTAAAATTGCAAGGTTCCTCTTAAATGGCTTGATTTTTTTTTCTGGACCATCTTATGGAAAATTTCTCTGTCTAAAAACTTTCAACTAGCCCCAGGACTTAGACTGTAGATTAGTATTTGACTTTCAGTAGGACACATGTCTCTAGACTTCTTTTTTTGTGAACAGGACTTATATTCCTTTTTCATTTAGGCATCTTAGCAATCCTACCTTTCTTAATAACATGGTAGAAAATCTCTCAAACTGTAGGTTGTTCATCAGCTGCTGTTACCTGATATAGCATTCAGTCTGGGTATACTGTCTCATTTTGGGAGAAGGATGGCCTCTGGCAAGAGGCTGTACATCACTTCCCTCTGTTTGCTTGGTGGCTGCTGGTATGAGGAGGCTGGAAAAGGATGGGAAGGGACCTCACCTGGGATCTAACAGCAAAACCACGGCATGACTGAGGCAGAGATCATTGTTTCCTACTTAAATGCTAAATTCATATTAGGTAAAAGGAGGGATGCGGTTCCAAAATCCAGGCAGAGGGCAGATCCTGGCGAGTCAAGGAGGTCTAAGTACCATAATAAATGATGTGATTGACTGAAAAGGGAGTGGAGGGGGCTCTGCTTTTCATTTCCTGCAGTAGCACTGACCACTCAGACCATGAAGAAGTCACTTCCCCTCAGTTTGCCAGTCTGTAAAATGGGAATGATGATGCCAGTTTTCCTTTCCCCACATTTTGAGACGTCCAGAGGTAACACAGTGTGTAAGCCCACTTTATTAGCATGGGTATTTAACGAGACGATGTTTACATTTACATCATGGCACATCCCCATCATATGGGGACCATCTAGAGTATCTGGTGCAGTACAGTGAGAAGGGCTACTCAGAAACGGTTCCTGAACTTCAGCCGGTCGCCATGGCGACAGAACAGCTTAGCACGGCAAGAAAAGAGAAAAGCGATATATTCTGTTAAGGATAACTTACAGCATCAAGGCTGCACTTTGAACTATCTCTGGTTTTCTGGGTCTGGGCTTGCAGGACACATTGCTGAGCTCTGGGATTTCCCCTACCTGAATCCTCTTCTCCAGCGTGTCTACAATGAACAAATATGGGCCAAAAAATTGAAAGTCATGAGAGTGAGAGAACTGCAGGGTAGCTTTCCCTTGGCATTTTAGTTGATAGGGTGGGTGGAAGGGGATTCTGCATCTCTGAAGCCCTTCTGCAAGGACTTGGTGTCAAGAGATGATGAATACCATCTGCTGGCCTACTTTCTACCCATCATTTCATGCATGCAGCTGCCAGGTGCTCCTTTAGCCCCTGGGTCAGTTGCCTTTCTAGTGCAAGGACTTTTCCTCCAGCCATCCCCAGGGCACCAGTCACCTTCAGAGCCTTGAGCAGAGAGCAGGGAAGGATGCCCTCATGGTTCAGGCTCCTCAGATGGAGAAAGGCTTTTAGTCTGCACCCTGCAGTGAACTCTGGTGTTGCCATGCCCTGTGGGAACCTGGTCCCAAACCCTCACAGTGGGTTTTGCAGCAAAGCACCTGGTGCAATGGGAGGAAGTCCTTGGGGGGAGGACTAGCAAGAGCTGATACCACCCTAGAGAGGCCCATTCATGTTGTCCATGTTTCTCTGAGGAAGCTTTGCAAGGGAAGGGGGCCAGTACCCTGATGTCTGTAGCATGGTGTGCATTAAAGGTGTTTAGCCAGGGCCGTAAAAACAGGCAGGGTGGGGAGCTAACTTGGCTGTGCAGAGCTGAAATCAGGTGCCTCTGCACTGAGGAAGGGTTGGGAACAGCGGTGCCTCGGCTGCCAAAGGCCTGTCGAAACATGCAGCAGTAACCAAGGAAACTTCATGCTAGAACCAGCTCAACACGATGAATTGCTGCCTAATAACTGGCTGCTATAGGGCCCAGGTAATTCAGCTGCTCCTGTCAGGGCGGGTGCTGCATGGGTAACTTTTAGTTGCTGCCCTTTTGTGCTAAACATTCCTAGCATGAATGTTACCATCGTGGTGAAGCGGGAAACCCACCGCCTGAAGCCCGCATGCCCAGCACAACGCACGCTCACTGCTGGAGGAGCTCTGAGAAGCCTCCACATCACAGCAGCTCACTGCGGCTGTGTGTCTCTGCTGTGCCATCAGGTGTGACTTCCCTGGCCCACAATGCTGTGTTAGCATCTTACATGTGGGCCCCATTCTTGGGTGATTCCTGCTGTTTTCAGGATCGTCTGCAGTTGGTCGCTGGGAGCGGGGTCTCCAGGCAGTGGCAGTAGTTGGGGGGATGCAGCGGTCATTCGGTGCCGCATCCTGATGGACACATGAAGCCCTTGGTGGCCTGGGGCTGTGTGACTGGGATCTTGCCTGGAAGAATGCACTGAATGGTCTGCTGGTGGTGACAGAGCTGGTGAGAGGCAGATGCTAAAAATTGCTTCAAGGGAAGCTGGAAGGTGTAAGAAAGGTCACTCTGGAGATGGGGAGAGGGCCAAGTGGTTGACAGTTGGAGGGTGCCATGTTAAGTGACAGGAACTTCCTTGCTCTCTGCTGCTTTTATTTTATAGTTTGGAGGAAAAACTGGTGACGACTTTCCTGCTGATGAAGCATCATACAAAAGGACATGGTTGCAGGGTAGGGGCATAGATTTTATAAAGGAAATTATGACAAATGCCTGGTGGGCCACACTTGCTGGTGAAAGTGTGACTGAACTTCTGAAGGTGGGAGGAAAAAGGCAGGGGTCTAGGAAATCTCTTTAAAAACTAGGAAAAGCATAGGGAAACTTAAAAGAAAAACAAGATAAAAATGACAATTGCATATAAGCCACGCATGCACTCACTCTCTTGCTTTCTTTCTTACACCCACGCACTAAAGCAGATCTTTCTGTCCAAAAGAGTAGGGAAAAGACATCATAGCCTTTATTGTCAAGAGTAATTTCTCTTCATGTGCCACCACCACCAAATTCTCAGAGCAGGGCGATATATTGCACAAAACTCATCCACCTGCTTTTTTCTTTTTCTAAACCTGAACGAAACAAAGAAAAACACCCCTGTGAACTGTGAAGTTGAAGAGCTACATGCTGACAGCTCTTGGATGGATGAAGGCTGAACACAACTATTTGTATGCCAGTAATGCAATGGGAGGCAGCAGGGTGATTGTGTGGGGAGCCAGGGCTCACTTTTCCTCACAGGAATGTCTTTTAGCCCGTGCCCCTTTGCATTTGGGGATGTCAGGGAACCTGGCTGCAGCTCTGCTGTGCATTTCACTCCCGAAATGCTTTGCAAGCTGGGGGCTTTCCCACCCCTCATGTTCAGCCTGCAAGGAGCATTGTTGAAAATAACCTGCTGGCTGCTCTTCCTTGGGGGTAGAACACCCCGCAAGACTGATGCCTTTTGGTTGTACAGGCTGCACAGCAATTTTACGCTGCGGGATGAAGACGGGTGGCTGCCAGCTGGGTTTAAACTTGTGCCGTCCCTCCACGCTGTTGGTGATAGCACTAATACTCTGCTCAGAAGGGCCGAACTTTGGGTGTCTCTGGGGAGACAGGGCTATCGTATGCTCAGGTAAGGTCAATGTAGTCTGCCTGGATTACATGAGCAAAAGCTTGGGCCCACGCTAAGCGTGCTTGGACTCTGCCTTTCCAGAGATGATCTCTTAAGATACACTTGAAGATTCACACAGCGGACTACAGGCAGTTTGGGTCTTTGTCCTGTATTTAACTAATACTGTAAACTTCCCTGAGGGATATTGGCACGGGCCCTCTTGGCTTTGACTAGTGTTTGTTTGGCTCCATGAGACTCTCCATCCCGACACGCTTGGGTGAAAGACTCCATCAGCTCACTTAAAAATGAAGTTTGTTCATCAGAGTCATATCCCATGCAGAGAGGAAAAAAAATCGCTGGACTGTTGTGGATTCCTCTATTCTGTGTATTCATTCCTGGCTGATGGTCGGGAACTTATAGTATGCAAGAGAAGATCATTACAGTTCCTGGCAAGGAATGGAATTTGTATTAGCAGACTTTTATTTTATTTTATTTTATTTTATGTTTTGTTTTGTTCTGTTTTGTTTTGTTTTGCAAAAGGCTAAATAATACCCGAGTCCCTCAATCCACTTCCAGTGTTCCCTTCTTGCTACATGAAACTACTGAGTCTGAATTGAAAACACGTGAAAAAAATGTAGGGGTTTTTTTATGATGCTTGGAAGAAAATGGATTTGCAGAGCTTCTCTCTTTAAATGTGTCAACATAAATGACATCCTAGCAGGTCTTGCAGATTACATGGCGTAGGCAAATAACTGCTATTTATTGCATGGGCTGTGCAATTTTTTACCTAGCTATTTCTGCTACATGCAGAATAGATGAAACAAATTTTCCTTGTACATTTATATAGTGCCTGTCAAGAGATGCATGCAGTGGTCTCCACTAATGCTCATTTGCACCATGATTCCTTATCCAGGATTTAACCCCTCCCAGAGGAAAACTACATCACATCTGTGATACCTATTACAAAACAGGCCAGATTCTGTGCAACTTTCTGTCTAACAGGTTACACGTGGCATTTTCCTTCCCTTTGGCCTCCCTAGTCTCTTCCTCTGTAAAGGCAGTCTAAGGCAAGTCTATCACAGAGTTACAGGAGAGACACCTTACAGTTGGCATTAGAGAGGCCAGCACTAACTCTTTAAGGTCTCTCAGTCTTTAGCTACCAGCTTGTTTCAAAGGGATAGCAACGTAAAAGAGAAAAGTATTAAAAAAAAGAAGAAAAATAAGTCAAGCGAGGCTCAACGAAGAAACTCAAGTGCTCTGTGCATGGATGTCAGTAGAAACTATGTATGTAAGCATGTCGGAGTTAATTTGATTGAGAGTTTTGATACTAAGGAAAAAAATTAAACTATTTCTCTATTTCTTCTTTCCTTGCCATCTGTATTACTGCAGCTGTTTGCCGCACTGGTTTTGGGTATTCTCTACAAGTATGTTATTTACAAAACACATTATGCCCCAACAGGTCCTCTGGATGAGAGTATTGCTTCTGTTGCTTACAGCTGTCATCAGAGGGACAACACGTGTCCAAAGGTACCCCTATATTTTGCTGAATCAGATTCTAAGCTTCCTCCTACGGTAACATATTGCAATTCTCCTCTCCATCGCTGATCTAAATATCTCCGTTTAGTGATACATACAAATGATATTTGTGATACAAACATTGCACTTGCATGTGTCTGTATGCTATTTACTTGGGCAGAGCTTTTACCACTCACGTTTATTTTTCAGAGTAAGAAAAATAAAGGTCTCTGTACTTAGCCTGCGATGACAGTTTTGCAGCAGGAGAACACCAAACAAGAAAAATTAAGACTGCAGAAGTGGAAGGAGGAAATGGAAGTTGCTCTACCGACAGGGCTACATGAATTCAGCAATGGGTGGATTAGGCTGAGTGTTATCAGTGATGATGAAACACAGCAGACTGTGGTAATGAAATATTTATGAATGGGGAAATGATACTGCATTCTGCAGTGCAGCACAGGGGAAAGTGAAATTTCAAGAATACTGTAATAGCAAAGCCCTCCATTAATTATCGAAAGCAAGCTGTAATGCTAGTTACTATGACAACAGGGTCCCCTATGTATTTTGCACCATTTGGGAGGGAGGAGGGGGCTGCTTCTATTTACTGGAGCGCATTGTATTTCTTTTTCTGTTGTTGTTGTTGTTAATTATGACTGTCCCAGCCTGTGACTATGTGGTTAATTTCAATTATAAAATTATAAAGTGACTATTGGCTAAAAAATAGGGCAAGCCTTTAATAAGTAGTACTGGTCGTTTTATTCTAGAAAGAGCTAAAGACGCCCCTTCCCATATTAAGGGACAGACTGTTGTCATTATTAATAATCTTATACAATATTAATGCATGATAATGTAATAATAAAAACTAAAATGCTACTAGAAGTATTATTATTAATAATAATTTTGACTGTGTTAGGCTTTCACCCACAAAGCATTTTAGAAGCAGTGATTAATTAAAATGTCAATATTGGCATACTAAATCCACCACTACATTTCCAGATGGGGCAAGGGAATATACAACCTCTGCCCACTTATTTTTAATTACTACTTGTTTGGTTTCTTAAACCCATGACCCTCTTTGAGATTTCCACTTATCCTCAGCACAGGAAGGGTTTTTCCTGCCCGCACCTCTACCTGGTGCAGTGCATGTGAGGAAAGCAAGGTATAGACCATGATGAGGAAGAAGGACATCGGCTGAAACATGTCTCAGGTCTGTGGCAATGTGTCCCATTAAAGCAGCTCTGCCAACTCTCCGTGTGGCACACATTTGTGGACAATATATCTATAAATAGTTACTAAAGGAATAGGCAGAGATGTGCCCTCCAACCCCTCTGGTCCGATGACTGTAGATGCTGGGGTTGGATGGAGATAATGGGCCACAGGCGGTGGCCAGGCTGACTAGCTCTCACTGGATAGCATTTTCTACTGCTGCTGTAAGAGGCAGAGCACTCCTCTGCATGGGCCAGTGCTCCGGGCCAGTCAGACATTTCTTATATTTTTGTCTTCTTATTTTTAGGCTTAGTAGTGCATTTCATCAATCGTTATCAAAGAGCTGTACAGATGTTCTTACTGTAGCTCCTTTCCAGGTGGGCAAAGTGTGCTACAGATCCATTAAATGGCTTGCCTGGGGTGATATAGGAAATCGGTAACAGAGGGAAGAACACAAGCCAAATCTCCTATTTCCAACTTCAGGACCTTCTTCCATGGCATGCAACAAACTCCTGGTACTCAACTCTTCTAGGAGGGAAGGCGTTGCAAAGGTAAGAAGGGAAAATGGTTGGGAACTTGCAGTGTGAGTGCTCTCTTGCAAGTAGCTAGATGCAATAATTTCTGTTAAACATTTCCTAATCTTGCATGATGAAACAAGCCAGAAGTAGGCGTCTTAGCCCTGTGCATCTGACTGGGCACAAACCTGACTGGATGAAGAGCAAGTCAAACATGGCGGTAGCAACAGGATTTCTGTATCACCACTTAACAGGAGATGCCATGAAGGACATAATTTCTTATGCGTGGGTGTATATACATGCATATACATGCACACATGCATATGTCAACATGTTTTATATGCATAAAATGCAATGGGCTGCGCACAATGGACATTGGCTTAGAGAGGAAGGATTTTGCCTGATTTTGTTCATGATGAGCTTACTGAATGGATATGGAGGAGAAATCCATTTGTTATTTTTTTATTACTGCAACCCTCCTCATCTTCCCCTCCTTGCAGTTCAGAGCCCTCAGCTCCTCTTTGCTCAGATGCCTTATAGCCATTCTAAGGCAGAAATTACCTTCCTTGGCATGGGTCAAGACCAGAGCTAGGAGTCCTCTGTGTCCTTTAGTAGCTTGTACTTCCTTTTCTTTAAAAAAAAAACCACAAACCAAAACACAGCACTGTAAGAATGATGTGAACCCTGTGAGCAATAAACAAGGAAGTAACGTAATCCGGCCTCCCATCGCCTGATGAATGGCTGCAGGAAGCAGGCGGGGAAGGCAAGGGCTCTGTTTTCACTGTGATGAGAGCTGCCCCAAAGGACCGATACAGATGTGAGCTTTCCTCTCCTTGGCTCCAAGGCTAGAGGCATCCAATAAATAGCTCAGACTACAACTCACTCACTTACAAACAACGGGGGAAAGGACAAGCCTGGTAGGTATGGGAAAGAAGAGCAGGTCATATTGGTTTAACAGTTTCGGAAACTTGACAGAGAAGAAAAGGTTCTGCTAACTGTTTGTTTAGCGCGGAAAAGGCAAGAAGTAGCCGTGGGCAGGGGAAATGTAATAATATTCCTCAAACACAGTGTATGAAGGTCTGCCAGAGAGAGGTCAGATATACTAATCCTGCCCCCGCACGCGGGGACGGCTGGACATCCCCCATAGCTCTCGCCCGTGTCAGGAGCTCTCCGTTCATATGCGTCTTGTTGCAGGAGGATGTCTGTCGGTAAGGGGCATGGTTGGGCTTCAGAGAAACCCAGCTCCAGCATTCAGAGCCATGTCATCTGGGACAGAGGATGGGGAGGGCCTTGTGTGCTACAGAAAAATCATTAGTCCCAGGGCTAATTTTAGTGTAAAGGAAATCATGCCACAAATAATTCCCTTTGCTACCTAGAGGGCACTAACTACACCTCCGTGTATTTGGTGATGTCTGTGGGCCCATACCAGAAAAAGGCTGAGCTGGGGATGTCCTCTTTTCCTCTTCTAAATGCTTTTTGGTTGGCAGTCTCCTCGGGGTAAATCCTGAGAGGGTGCACATGCATGTATGTGTGCACGTGTCTAAACTTTAGTTCATCGTCACATACTTAGGGTCATCAGGGTGATTGCAGGAGTAATCTGGCGGCCACGTCTTTGTCTTCTATAGGATGGAAAGTGTTGTTAGCAGATTTGTACATCTTTGTGTGGAAAAGACAAACTGTGTCCCTAAGATGCATCAGCCAGCTGAGGTAAGCCTTGCCTGACCCTCTGGGTTTGCTTTATCCAGCCGCTGCTGGCTACAGTATAAATTACCCCACCTACACAAGGATTAACCCATGAGTCAACATGTGTCAAAAGTCATCCTTGTTGTCTCAAGGAGGATGGAACTGAAAGTTACTATGCTACAAAGGTTTGCACCAAATCTTGGGGTCAGTCTAAAATAAATGTCAAATGTCTATAACACAAACATTTAGAAAGAGCCCAGACGGGTGTTTACGGACATTTTAACCTGTTGAAGTGAGAGCCCAGTCACCAAGCTCGAGAAGGCAACCTCTGAACAGCACGAGGGAAAGCAGTATATGAGCCTCGGCAAGTGAAGGGCTGCGTCTGTGCCTGCCCAGTGTATAGGAGGAGGGAGGGAAATCAGAAGGGGAGTTAGTTTCTGGTTGCTTCTGCTTCTGACAGCCCCTAATGTGCTAGGGGAAAAAAAATAATAATCCTTGCATTAGACATGTTTGTTTCACTCCATAAATAATGAATAACAACAGTCAGACTGAGCAGGGGCTTCCCTCAGAGGCATGAAAGCCGTAAGGGAGGAAATCTGGAGCGGGAGGACGTAAGTTGCATTAGTGGCATTTCTCCCCCAAACTCCGTGTCCTTGTTGCAATTCAGCACATGCAGGCGGCCAGCCCTGCCCGAGCCTGCAGTAGGAGCCCTGTTTGTACTAAATCAGCGAGCAGAGAAGCCCCCTTCAGTAACTGAGGGATTTTATGTTCGTGCTTTGGCTGTTTATTCTTTCCAGTGCTATTCTGTTCAGTCGCTGCAGAGACTGCTAAGAGACACAGGGGAACGGGGAGCACTTAGTCAAGGGCAGGAATATTTGGATGCAGTCAACAATAAAAGGAATCCCTGAAAATTATAGACATTTTCCAGAGTAGCTATTTTCTCTGCCTGCAATGTTTCATATACTCCATGCTGAATTATCCTGAAGTGCAATTAAAATACTTTAATGTTTGAAATCTGGAAATCCTCGGTCCCACAGTCTTAGTATCATTCCTGGCTGTGAAAGAGGAGGGGAGGAAGGAGGGATTTATTCTCACCAGGCTGCAGGGGGATTTACACCAGCAGTTTTCATCCACTTCACTGCAAATCCTTTCCGATCAATATGCAGGCGGTGCCGGTGTGCGGGAGGAAGGCAGAGGTGCTGGTGATGCCGGCGTCTCCCCTGCTTCCAAACGAGCAGTGCAGCTGTGACACCCTTCCTCTGCAGCCCCGAGTCAACCAGCCACTCTGTGCCCTGCTTTCTGCAAACCTGGAATAATTTTATATCGACTCCTGTGGGAGGAAGTATAAAGCTAAGACTGCAGTTCTGCCTCTGAAAGTTCACTTTTTTCCTTCTTCCAGAAGCAGGTAAGCCCTGACCTTTGAATGCAGAGTGACGATGGAGCCAAGGCACGGGGTTTGGTTTGGCTCTACAAGTGACAACCAGAGACAAGATATCAGAGAACGCTGTACCCCTCTGCTGAAAAATATTGGAAAGCTGCAACACGTAAGGTTGCTGTGACAATCAGGGAAGGAAGGAAAGCCAGTTTGTTCTTCCCTCGGCTCGTCCTTGGCCCTCTTGCACTTTTGCTCTCCCCACAGCTGCCAGGCGGAGTATGTGTAGTCTGGATGCATGTTACAGAGAGAGAAGCACTCAGTAAACTGGGAGGACTCTGCATTGCTAAGCAAGCATTTAGATGAGGAATCACAGACTTTTCTTACAGAGCATGAGCTTAATTTAAGACTCAGCAGCGAGGCTGAGGCAATTCGTGTGTGCTGGCAGAAGGCTGCCTGCGTGAGTGATGGGAGCCCCCGATACCTGGAGCGTAGCCTGCTAAGTGAGAGAGGCTACAAGTCATCATCTGGGTACTTAGGAGCAATGTCCTTTATGATCCTCTGATTCATGGGCAAGGAGAATCACATAACTCAGGGACACTTACAAAGCCCTGTGGTGCCATCCTTCAAAGTTGCGCTACAGCGACTTCAGGATTGACTCCAGGCAACTCTCTAACTCCAGGCCTGGCTGAACAGGGGCTCGGCTCAGCTCTTCGCATTTATAGTTAGTTAACGCACTTACTGCTACAAGACAAAAAGAAGCCGTGGAGGAGTTTTCCTGCCTAGGAAAATTCATGGTGACAGAAGCATAATCAACACTAAGCAGCAAAAAAGAGAGAGAAGAGAAAGCAGATCCCTATGGTTAATGGCATTGCCCCTAAAGCTGCTTACAGCTTTCTACTGCTCCTGCCGATTTGTTCTCTGGCTAGGGGTCTGCCAAAAGAGCAAAAGCCTTACCTACCTGGCGCTCTTGACACTCAGATGAGAAAGGGAAAATGAGTGAGGATGGCCTATTCAGTGTCCTGCGGCTAGAGGAGTATCAGTTAAGACACCTGTAATTACTGGCAAATCAACTGGAAAAGCCTAGACCTTCGGGCTATTATGTTGCAGACATGGGTGTACCAGCAACGGTGGCTGGGGGCTGTAGCCCCCCATACCAGCAGCTGCTTGTAGCCAGCTAGACCATACCACTCCCAGCAGCTACAGTCCCTGAGCAGACTGCGTGAGCACTCTTAATACACCAGCACAAAGACAGGTAAGACGTGTCTGATGGTGATTTAAATAACCGAGAAGACTTGGCATGAAAGTGGGCAAAAAATGATCTTGTGATTCACCGACAGCTGAGCTGCGGGGACAGTGAGCTGCACCACAAGGAAGGTTAAAAAATGGTGGGGACTTTAATGCTTTGAGATACCATTAGCCCTGCACACCTTTGTGGGCATCTTATCGGCTGAGAAAGTTTTGGAATTTCAATCCTTTCTCCATTTTCTATGCCCTAGTAAAAGTCCCTCCTGCTAAATGGCATATCTATTAGAGAAAAATTAGCCAGACGAACTGTATTTGGGGGGCAGCAGATTTTGGTGCTGCTAGTACATTATCACCTCATTCCACTGCCAAAACAGTCTTTACCCAGAGTATGTGCTGAGATGTTAAGCATTTTCTGTAAAGAGCTATTTATTAAGCAGAGAATGCCTCAAGATAGAAGTAAGTGTCTAGATTTTCTGAGAGGAAAAATAAAAATCTTTGTAGGTTAAAATTAGCTTTCAGATTGCAGGGGTGAAACCACCTGAGGTTAGAGCCTTGCTGCTTTTTAATAGGCAAATGAGATATTTCATGAGGAATTGCCTTTACATGACTACTGAATGAGTGTCATCTTCCAGCAGCACCTTCTGCGGCGTGAGGTGTCTCTCTCCACGGTAGGAACAAAGCGGGGAGCCAGGTGAGATGATTGCCGGGGAGACAATGGATTCCCTCTGCGCCATGGGATGCTTCGCAGTGAAGTGGGTATTGCCATTTATTGTAAGTGCCCTGTCATTAACTATTCATTGTAATGTATTAAATGGAGGGATCTCACAGGGCTTTCATGCGCTTCCTCAGAAGTGTGCCCTGGCTTCCGTGAAGCACTGTTTGAGCTGAGCATGACAGCACTTGTCAATGGAGCACTTGTGGTGACATGTTTGAGAGTCCTAATGCACTCTTTAATTCCCCTCCATTGGTCTCCTGCACTTTCTTTCAAATTCAGATGTGGATTTTTCCACCATGTCCATCCCAGAGGATGAAAGCTGTGTTTGCTATGGTCTTTGTTCTGCTCTTTGCCTTCAACGTGAGCTGGTCCCTGACTGTCTGTGTGCCAGCCCTTTACCACAGTGTGTCCTAGCTTATTTCTCTCTCCATTTTCCTTCCCAGAGGACGTGTCTTGGCTCCAGACACTGAGGACAAGCCACCACAGCAGGGACAAGGATGATCAAAGATATGGACCAGCTTCCTCAACAGGAGCAAATAAATAGATTGAGGGTCTTCAGCCTGTGAGACTGAAAGGAGGTAGGGTGGAGGCTTGCTGGAGCCTGAATGGTGTGGAGGGAAAAGTTGCAGCTGTTTCAGACAGTTCCTCACTCTTTCCTTCATACTATGGGCCATAGACATAAGCTAGCATGTGGCAGGCTCAAAGCCCACAAAAGGAGGTAGTTCTTCACACCACAGTTAGGCTGTGGGAACTCCTTGCCACAGGAGGGTGCAGGTGCTGGAAGTTTATGTGGGCTCAAGGGATCGTGAAGCATGGTCATGGAAGAGAAATCCATTGAGGGTTATTACACACAAAGGCTATGCCTCTGAGAGAAGCCCCTGAGCTGCAAGTGATTGAAGGCTTAGAAAATATTTGAGGTAGTACCACTCTATGCTTGACTCATTTTTATGCTCCTTCCCAGGCATTTGGTTTCAGTCACTGGGGGAGACTTGGGTGGATGGATGTCTGATCTAACACGGGGTGGCTCCTCTTGTGTCCACCCTGTCATTGCCACAGTGCAGTCCCCTTTAGTGTGAAAAGACTGAGGCAGAACTACCTCATGACCTTCAGTAGGAACTAGGCTAGTGAATACATCATCACAGCAGGGTAAAGCTGCTGCCACTAGCTACAAATCTGCTCCTCTTCCAAGGTCTGTCCCTCTCCATTTGGACCTACAGTCTGCATTTTACTGACAGAAATTATTCCCAGCATCTACTAAATATTGGATGCTTTATGTGCCTGAGGTACTATTAGTGCTGGAGTACGGGAGGCCTTCCCTTTTCACTGGCTGTTGTACTTGGCAGGCACCACTCACCGCAGACAGAGGACCACTGAGCAGTCTCTATTATACTGTTATCATTGTTTGTTATGTGTACTTATTGTGATTACTACATTATTATTATTATTATTATTATATAATTGCTATTAAGCTTTAGTTATAATAATGTTTATATTTCATATGTAAGTTCTTATTTAACCCTTGGTTTTCTGTGATGCTCGGTGACTTCCCTGTGCTGAGGTTGACTTACATCCATTGGCAAATAGTCTCTTACAGCACAGTTTAGCACCTCAGAACCTTGTAGGACATGATACCTTCCCGGACTGGAAGGGAAGGTATGAATATCAGGGTGTCAACGATATCGGGGTGTGTTACCAGGGCCTGTCCAACCCTTGGACAGGTGCCTTGGTCCTTCTGGCATCATCAAGATCCCGGAAGGACTTGAAATGCAGTTGGTGCAAGGGAGACAGCTAATGAGGAAACCTCTCTGTGGCATCAGCTTCATTGTCATGAACACTATCTCCAAAAGGGCTGATTTGTTTTCTGTGCCGCCTATGATGCATGAAGCAGGGGGCTTAAAATCTATTTTAATGCCAGTGAGTGGTGTCAGGTGAATATGAGCTGACATAGGAATCCAGACAATTAGAGCAGCTTCCCTTGACCCGATATTAGCAGAGGGTTTTCTGCAAGTTGTGATAGATGTAGATCCTCAACCATTGATTTTTTTGGTACCTGTCCACGAATATTATGATGAAGTGTTGTTTTTGTGAGGGTATTTTTTTTAAAGAGAGTTGAATTGCTGCAGCTTTGTGAAATATTGGTGATGTAGTTATCTATGAGCTATCTAAGCACCGTGACACACAGCATTAGAATTCATCATGCTTGTTATTGTCCTTTTACAAATGACTTTATGCCAACCAGTCAAAGCTTGGGACTAAAAATACAGCTACACAGAGGCAGCTGCACACCATCTTCTGTGCACAGGGTCTGATTTCATCATAAATGAGGTACTTCCAGGGACCATGGAAATGAAGTTTTTCATGAAGCAGTTGGGGGATGTGGACTCAACACTGAAGTCAGGAGAGGACCGCAAAGACAAATGTGACAGGAGGTTAGGAGAAAATATTTGTCAGTGAAAGGTAATAAATGTGTGTCCAGAAACACAGGAACTAGAGAAAGCAGAGAGATGCATTTTAGTTTGAGAAGACTCCCTGATGGCTTCATGACACCCCTTCTAATCTTGACTGAACTTTAGGACTCATGGATTCTTTGCGAATAAGTTCACCTGCACCTGAAGTCTTCTGTTTTCCTCTGACAGCACCACCTTTTCAAAAGACTCAATTGGCTGACTTACAAAATATTTTTTCCATTATTTCAGCCCTGATTATCAGTTCTGTGCCCTGGGGTAAATGGCCCTGGATGTACCCTTTTCTCCTCTCATCCCTCTGTTGTGTCTGTCCAGGAATTCTTTCAAGTTTTGGCTTCATTTTCCTCTCTCATGCCTGGATGACTTAATCATTGAAACATCCAGCCATAAATACATCGTGTCCCTAGAGTTGCCAGGGACCCCTTGCACAGCCCCAACAAAGCCCCCGGAGACAGCAGGGTGAGGGGCAAAACTCCTTAAGGTACCTCAGGAACTGAAAATGGTGTGCTTGTGGCAGACAAGACTGAACTAGCTCGTCTGAGAGGCAAGTCTTATTAATCAAGGCTTGGGGCTGTGGCTGACTCCAAAGGACACTAATGAAGGAGTCTCTGCACTGCACCATGCTGCATAAATGAGGGGGTAAAGGTGCTCAAATTTGCTGCTATATTTGAAGTATACAGGGCGAAAGGCTTTGGTTCAGGTCTTCCACCAGTGTAATCAGAATTCGATCATCCCCGTTCAAGGGGTTATTCCAGTGTAAAACTAGCCACGGTGCAGCCAACATGTGCCTACTTTCATCGTGGGGAAGTTTATCTTATCTTCTATATCCATGGGGGAGTTAAAACAAGGGGAAGACTGTACCCTTTAAGTGGAGAGGATATTACAGCCGGTGTGTGATTGCTGGACAGGTTTGTTGAGTCCTTATCCCAGCACTACTGGCCTGAGGAAGAAGAAATTTTATTGGAGAAAAAAATCTGAGTCTCACAGGAGTGAAGTGAGATAACACCTAAACCCATTAGTTGAATTACCTTTTTTTGAAAACTACAGATAAACCAGAGCACATTTTAAGGTACAGACTTCAGAAAATCTGAAAAATTGACACCAGAGCCACAGAATTGAGGGGTAAAGACCTTGCCATTATACTTGTACCAAGCATCTGGTAGGAACAGAAGAGGGATACCTCTTGTCTGCAGCTAGGTGAGGACAGCATTGCTGGGGCGATGTGTGCCGCCGGGGAGAAGTCCTACCCAAACCTGCTCCTGCCTCCCTGGGGCGGTTACAGTGAGTCCTCCTGCCCGAGAAGGTGCAACACCAGGAGCAAAATGTCAGCATTTTCAAGCCGTTTTCTTTTGGCAAGCTTCGCGTGACTGATGGCCTCTTTTTATTCTGCCAGACACCCGTTCCACAGAGAGGAGGGTAAGAAATAGCACTGTGGGTGATGAAAGCCCCGTTTCTTCTGTCATCCACCAGTGGCCAAGCAACTATGTCTACCTGCTTGCAGCTGAACGGGGACCCACAGGTTGGAGAGACAAATGTGCAGGACGCAGAGGTAAGCAGTGATGGAGGGCTAGAGAGGGGGTCTTATGTCACGATCCATATCAGAGCCAAAGCATCAGAGTCTCTGGTGCATGTTGTGCCCCAGATAAACTGCCAAAAAGCAGACCAGGTCATGTACAACATGTACATGTCCCAGCAACATTCTGTTTAGCACAGGTTACTCTAGGCTTTAGATATAATTGGTGGAGTTATCATAAATTATCTTACCCCAGTTGTCCTACTCTGCCCTGGTTAAATTAACTTTTCAGTCACTCCCACTCTGTCAGATTTCTTTCTTATTAGATGTCCTCCAGTGTTTCACTTAAGACATTATTATGCTTTTCAGTGAAAAATCATTTTCTGCCTTCTGTACAGCAGTGAGAACCCCTCTCCCTGCTTATTCCCTGATCTAGCTTTGCTGATACTTGCTCATTTCATCATACAATCAGTGGGGAATATTAAGCAGAGCCTGGTGGGGTCCTTTTCATTTGGATTGCAAGTGGTGAAATGCACTATCTTTAAGTCATAAAAAGTATGTCCATAAGCAGAAGAAGCAATGAGATGTAGTTTCCTAAGGACCTGTCTGGAGATTGAACTCTGCTGTCTAGTAAGGGCTGTATTGACACTGCTGTTTTCCCCTCCGTGAGGTGATTAATAATGTTTATTTTCACTACTCAGTGGCTTTTATTTGTTAATTATATAGGAACTTCAGATTTTTTAAGTCTTTCCCACTCTGTCAACTGGACAACAGCTTCAAAATTGTTTGTGGAATGGACTGTCTGTGACAGAAACAGAGACATGTGAACAGTGAGCTTAGTAGTGGACCTAGTTTCCTTAGGAAATAAGTCTAAAAATTTGCAATAAGAGCATGCTTTTTGGCTTGTTCAAACAGGGTAGGTGGTAGGATACACAATGTCTTAATTATTAGTGTGCTAGATAACAGTATATACTCTTGTCTCATCCTGGCTAGAGAAATAACCCTTCAGCTTTCAGTGGTGGTAAAGCTACAGAAGAAAAGTGGAGTGGAACTGATCTTGGTTTCTTCCATCCCAGCTCGGCCTGCCAACAAAAAAAATGTGCAGCAACACATTTTGCAGACTCCTTGTGAACTGTATAAAACATCATTATCAAAATATCTTTGATGGCGAAATCACTGCGCCCAAGCAGCTCTCTGGCATGTTGCTAGGGAGTGTTTCAATCCCAAGGGGGTTTCTGGGAAAAGTTCGGGCCAGTTGCATTGTAGATGTTTCTGGGCGAGCTCCTGTATTTCCACAGGTATTGCTTTCACAGAGCAGAATTACAAAGCAAACTCTTCTTAGAGCTGAGGAAATCAGTCCCTGGCGATGGACATAATCACATTGCTGGCAGTGTGATCTGCCAGGAGTTCAGCAAATGGCATCAGAGCCAGCCCCAGCAACTGTACTTTATTTCTTGGTGGTTATAGATTGTAAGAAGAAATGCACATTGGATCCTATCACTATTGTAAGCACCATAGATTTAGGTGAGCTAGGAGTTATGCTAATTTTTTTTTTTTTTTAGATGTTCACTGCATTTATCCACATTAAGAACAAAAACTATTGCCATGCAGGGTTAAAACAAAGGTGCATCTATCCCGGTATCCCATTCCTGACAGTGGCCAACAGAGGATAATGTGGAAACAGTGGACAAACAGAGAAAACATACAGGGATGCAACCCCAGGATCCAACAAATTGCAGGTCAGACGTTTCCTAAGTCAGATGCATTGTCTTTGTATTTAACAGTCCTCAACAGATTTTTTCTTCCAAGTAGCCACCCAGTCCGTTTTGAACCATGTAAAAATTAGCATCCACAGCATCCCACGTCAAGGAATTCTACAGCCTCATTAGGCACTGGGTGAAAACTATTCCCTCGTGTTTGTTTTGAACCTGCCAGCTTTGCTTAATGTGCCCTGCTTCTTATCCTGGGAGGGACAATGACTAACCAATCCCTACCCCTTACTGTTTCTTCTATTGCTGTTTTACCAGGTTCTTCTGTGTTCCCACCAATCTCCTTGTACTCAGCATTGCTGATTTTAGAATTAAAGGCATCAAGTCATCACAAAATAACTTGTCTTTTGTCATGGATTCCCAACCAGGAGAGCAGGATCCTCCAAATCCAAAAGCGTGCCCAGCAATGATGCGTCAACAGCATCTCTCATGTATCTTCTCAGCAAAAGGAGCTCTGGCAAATGGGAGCTGCTAAGCATTTGGAGGAAGACAACCCTCGTTAAAACACTGCTGTGGCACTTCGCAGAGGTGGTTCTAAATGCATCACTCTCTGCCTTGTGCAATGTTTGTGTGATTTCCAGGGATATAAGGGAAAGCAATTTGTACTGAGACTCTTCAATCAACAACAAAAAGCCATTATTCACTGTCTAGTGAAGATGGTTGAGGGGCAGTCGTTTGCAGAAAGTAGGGCAGCCTCGCGTTTGCACAGGAGGCTGCTCGCTGCTTTGCATACGTCGTGATGCCAAGGAAAAGTCTCTGCTTCGTGGGGGCGTTGAACCTGGGAGTAGCATTGCTAGACCCTCTAAAAGGGCACCAGACTCACGATGGTGTGACTTTGATTTAGTGAATTCCTAATTGTGCAGAAGAGCAGATTTGTTTTTACACAGAAGCTTTTAAGCTGTGATGCCGTTTTCAATTGCTTGTCTGCTGCACAGAAGAAAAATAGGGAAGACCAGCAAGTGGGTGTAACAGCTGGGTACCTGGACTTTGGAAGTATTGGAAAAAAGCTGCCTGCTGCTACATTTTCAGCCTGTTGCTGCACAGATCGAATCTGGAGTTAGGATTTAAACAGTGAAATCCCTACCTGGTGTCAAGTCTGACAGTCTGCTGCATACTGTCTTGCTCTGATACATCTGAACTCCCCGCTCCTCACTACCAGTTTCAGAGGCAGAACAGCCCTTGGGATGCCTCTTCTTTGTAATTCAGGGTGCAGCCTGATAGTGGGAACGCTACTTGCGCTCTGTGTTTATCAGGGTGTGATGTTAGTAGGTGGTGGAGCAGAGCCCCTGCTCGGAAGCTGCCCGTGTGACTGCAGCACAGACTGGCAGGAGCTGAAGAATAGTTGGAAGCTATTTCTGTTATACCTCCTCAGAATGAGATATATTTTTAACAGCCTTTCAGCAGTCGGAGCTCACATCCAGAACTGTAGTGGGGATGAAGGATGGACAGCAATTTTCCCTGCTAGCATCTTTCGGTCTCAGTCTGGAGAGGTCTGGTTTTTTGCCCCCATGTTCAATTCCACTTGTGCCAGCTGGGCACTCCCTTTAGGGCAGCCACCTGGGGAGGCAGATTTTGTGAACAAATGCCAGGTGTGTGTTTCTCAGAGAAGAGTCATCGGAGGTTGAGTATTTGCACTTGCTTCCCAGCTCTGGGGTGTGAATATGTCACCTAGATGTAAAAAGCATGTTACCCATCCTATAAACCTCTGGTCCCTCAGTCTTAGACAGATTGCTATTTTTTCCATTTGTTTTGGTCAAGCTACTGTGTAAATGAAGCAACAGCTACATCTTGTTCGTCGTATAAATAAAAAGAAGAGATTGGAAATTCCTTGGGGCAGAGGCTGTCTTTATTGGTGCCTATTATAGCTCACACACATCCTTGAGAGGCAATGCCTCATAATTAATTGCTAAATAATTAATAATAATATGAAGCAGATACTACTCAGGAAGTAATTAACCTCCTTATGCTTACCAGGAAGTCCTATGGAATGGAAGAGTAATTAAAGGGTCTTTAAACGACACAGAAAAACTCCCACTGACTTCAGTCAGGGCAGGTTTAGGAATCGAGTCCAGTAGGATTTCCTCAGACATAAAATAAAAATAACTTTGTTCCTGTAGGTAAAATTTCCAAATCTATACAAGTGTGCAGCCTGGATGAATAATTTTATTTTCATTTAATTTAATTTTGGATAGTATGAAGCAGTTAGTGATAAGGTATGCTGGAATTTTCCTTGGAAAGCAAGCAGGTGGCTAATTCATGTTGGAATAGGGGGTTCTTACAATTTCATTCAGGCAGTATCATCCAATGGACAAAAGTAAGGCCTGGATGGCAAAAACAGTTTGCAAGAAGTATCTTTAGGTACCATGATCCATCCACAAAGGCACAGAGAGAGAGAGTTTAGCATCTTTTTTGGTTCATGCCAGAATGAGACTTTTGCAGTCATTTCAGTGTTCCTTCAGGTGAATTCATACAGTCAAGCAGAGGAGATATGAATTTTCTGGGACTTTGGAGCTATCATTGCTGAGAGAACTGAAAACATCGGCTAAGAATATCAGGTCACACAACCACTTGATATTCCTTAATTGAGGTAAGCCTTGCAACTCTTGATTCATAACTTCATCAGTCTCTTCTTGCAAATAAAAACAAAAAGAAAGATACAACCTCCCCAAACTCTTGCAAGGTATTTTTAAATCAGGGTGAGTTAGAGCTCTGAATTTCATCATTCCCAACAGCATTCATAATGTGCCCCCTTTGAGGAGAGCCCCTCTCAAGAGCGTCTTGATGCACTGATAATGAACACTGTCTGGTTTTCAGGATTCACCAGTGTCCTTTGTAAGTCCTTCAATTTTTCTTTATCTTCTTATTATACAGGCTATTCCTTCTCTCCTGATACCAGGTAAAGGTGATCGCATTATGCTGCTTTTGTCAAATGCATGACAGAGAGTATGAGAAAATGTCAGTCATTTTGGTTCAGTCTTTGGGGCTCTGAGGAACTTCTGGCTCTCAAGAAACTTCCTATTTTGTCACCTCAGATGTACACGGCAAACTTAGAGGTTAATACTCTCTAGCAATACAATAGAAAATGAAATTGCCTTATATTTGCCTGAAGCCACTTTTGATGGGATCTTCTGCATGGCATGACTTTACCATTTCAGATAATCCACCTTACCCATATTTCTGTCCCAGTGGTTGACCCCAGCTAAATCGTACCAGCCATCCTCGAGAAGAGGGGTGGCCCAGGGCTATGCCGTGTCCCTGGTGCAGTCTAGGGAAGCCCACTTGGTCCCTGCACTCCCTATCACCCTTCAGCAATGCAGCTCAACCAGCAGTTCCAGGCTTAGCCCTGCTGGAGCCCCTGGTCCCAGCCCAGTGCATTCAACCTCCAACTCACCAGAGGAAATCTCAGCCAAATCATTCCTTCTCATCTGGGAGGCCAAGAGGTCTCCCCAGCCCTGGCTCTCCTGCTGCCACAGGCCAACTGTCCCTTCTCCTTTGAAGACGAGGTGCACAAAGCTTCAGGGGCTGCAGAGGAAGAGCAGAGAGCAATTAGTGATGGAAGACACTGGCAGGTGCCCCAAACCCCTGGATCACCCTGTAGTGAGCTTTGGGGAGAAGTTCCCCGAACATCTTTTGCTTGCTGCTCGTGCCCGATCTGTTTTCTGTGACCTTTGCAGCGAAAAGTGCACACCACTTCTCTGAAATTTAGAAGATGGATAATTTTAAATGCCTGTGAGGGCACAGCTTGTTGACATGGAGCCGGTATGGTCATTAGCAACTTCCCTGTCTTTAAGTCACCTCCCAAAACGAATCTCCCTTTGACCTCTCTGAGGCTTCAGTGTGAAAGGCTGCATTTTCATGACATGCTGTCACACAGGTCACGGAGAGGACTGGAAGCCACGAGCCCTGGGAGATGCTGCAGTGAAACCTGCTCCTTCCCACCAGCCTGGCTGTTCTACCCTGTTCAGTGACTGTTCAGTGTGGTAATAGACCAAGTAAATTTGTACTATTTATTTTAATGCTTGGTGCTGCTCCAATAACAAGGCTTAATTTTAAATCTCATTCTGCCCAGTGCAGTATGAACCCACTTCAAAAAAAAAAAAAAAAAAAAAAATATCCTCTTCTGCAGGGTTTATAACTCCAGCTGAGAAACATTTCTCCTTGGAGATACATTGCTATGCATTAGCCCAGGTGCAGGTAATTGAGAAAGGTTTGGAGAGGTCAGGCAGGCACCCACCCACCAGCAGAGCTCCCCCTGACAGCCCCACTCAAAGCTCAGGCTCAGGGTCCTTCCCATTTAACAGCCTTCAGTGATGGTGGAGCAGGGGTATTTAATAGGTGTGCTAATGAACATATTTCCATTTGGAAGATGAACATCAACACTCAATAGAAGTTAATTAAAATGATGTAAAAGGTGACCTTGAAAAGATTAACTGACATTAGTGACAGCTTGGCTTTCCTTCATGTTTCTCAAAACACAATCTCCTAGTCTGGATCCATAAAAACCTTCTGTGGGGTTTCAAGGCAACATTTTACTCACCCTTCTCTGAGTCAGCATTTGGCTGTTGCAAATAGGAGTTCAACCTGAAAAAAAGAGTGACCAGTTTAAATATACAAAAAAAGAGTGGTTAGGATTTTCAGAAACTTTTAGGTGAACTAGGGTCCTGTTTGCTGGCGTACTTAATCTGACCAAGTTGCTAACTGCTGTGGAAAGGACAGCCATGTCACCATCGTCCTTGGCCCACTGCTGTTTTTCTGTCAACTCCCTTGCATTAATTGAACCATGATGCAACCACTAACGAGATGAAGTGATTGAAAACACTCCCCCACACCCCTGCCAAGATTCATTTTCTAGTGGTGTCATCCCAGTGCAATTGCAGAGTCTCTGGATCCAATGCAAGAGAGCTGGAAGAAACATGGGGGGAGAGGGTGGGACTCTGAAACAGCCCACAAAGTGCTGCCGGTCCTATTGAACACCATTCGGACATTTGCTCTCCTGAGATTTACGCACTTACGAAAACCCTAATCTGGAGCCAACTTTCACCAAGGTCCTTTCAGATAGGAAGGATCTTCTCAGCTGAGTTTTGTTAGCTGAGCTAGGAGCTGCACGCCACTATCGTGGCTGGGAGCAGGGATAGTCAAATGCAGCCTCTCTGCAGTACAGGGGGAACACTGACAGCTATGGGAATGCAGTTCTCCGCTTAGACATCACTCTTGTTTCCATCCCAAGGGCAATAGGCTAGTTAGTGAGGCACATCTACCTGACAATACATTATAGCTCCCAGTATCGAGCTAAGTTAGTGAGGCACATCTACCTGACAATACGTTATAGCTCCCAGTCTGTGTGACAAGTATCGAGCTGTTCTGTACTAATTATTAATACTACATGTGGATTTGGCCCATCCTGGTGTCATTAGGATTAAATGCCAGAGGAAGTTGCCATAATGTCCCTGGTCACTGGATGGCAGCCAAACAGCTTGAACAGGAAGCAGAAGAGGGTGAGGTAAGGAAAAAAAGCCCCCAGTGGAAGGGGTAAGGGCTCAGCTTGTGGTGGCATGATAGATTTCCCTGGAGGGAAAAGTAGTTCAGGATATTTCCTTCCTGCTGGCACCTGTGCTGCAGTTCCCAGTGCCCCAGCACTTCTCTCCAGCCAGGCTGGAAACCTGGTCACTGAAATGACCCAAGCTACAAGAACACACCCAAACCTCCAACCTCCCATGCCACAGCCACTGCTGTACAGCGGCAGAGAGCCCTTGCAGCACTAACAAACAGCTGAGGGCCACTAACATCTGGTGTCACCACATCCCTGCTGCAAGGGTCATCTGGTCCCAGGCCCCCCAAGGGCATTCCTGCTGTTTGGTGAGCCTGCTCACCTGTACAAAGCTATTCTTGTGTGCTTGCAGGATCCAGCACCCCATTTGAATTCAGGTGCTCAATAGAAGGAACTGCACTGTAAAATGTTGGCCTATAACTTTATAAAACCTCTTCGAATTATCTTTCACCTCCAGGGCATTGATGCTTCAGTCCCTTACTGCTGAGGCCTCTCTGTTTCAGCGTGCCAGGGACCTGTGTTCCCCCAGGCACATGGCTGGTGACAGCAGCAGCCACTGTACGTGCTAGGAGAAAAATATGGTTTGAGCCTCCAGTTCCCACCCCTAATATTTATTTTAATGTTTTGTTCTGACTTAAGACATTATTGCATAAATGCTCTACCACTGCCCTAAGGGGATGTTTTAAAGTGTTTTGATTCCTTTATGTTTTCTTTTTATTCCATATGTCAAACAGCACAGCTGGGAGCTTAATGTAGAGACTAGGAAGGTCCCAGCATCACCAGAACTCAACCCTCCCTGCAGCAGCAGGTGGGTGAGAAGGTGAGGCAAACTGAGACTCTGGGTGGAGCAGAGTTTGCAGCCTATGTCAGGGAGCAGCAAGAACAGGCCTGCTCCCTAAGGGACAGGAGAAGTGAAAGCCCAGAGCTATGGTTATATGGGGGCTGACAGGAGGACACAAGAGCAGAATGAAAGCCGGACAAAGCACCCTTTGCTGAGGAATGCTTAGTCTGTGGGAGGAGTTCATAAAATCACAAGATGGTTGAGATGGGAAGGGATGCCTACAGGTCATCTGGTGCAACCCCCTGCTCATGCAGGGCCAACTAGAGCAGGTTGTCCAGGACCATGTCCAGACAGCTTTTGAGTACCTCCAAGGAGGAAGACTCCACCACCTCTCTGGGCAACCTGTGCCAGTGCTCAGTCACCCTCACAGGGAAAAAGTGTTTCCTGATGTTCAGAGGGAACCTTCTGTGTTTCAGTTTGTGCCCACTGCCTCTGGTCCTGTCACTGGGCACCAATGGAAAGAGCCTGCCTTCGCTGTCTTTGCACCCTCCCTTCAGGTATTTGTACACCCTGATGAGACCCCCCCTGAGCCTTCTCTTCTCCAGGCTGAACAGCCCCAGCTCTCCCAGCCTCTCCTCATATAAGAGATGCTCCAGTCCTCTTTGTGGCCCTTTGGTGGACTCTCTCCAGTAGCTCCATGTCTCTCTTGTACTGGGCAGTGCAGGACTGCACACAGTACTCCAGGTGTGGCCTCACCAGTGCTGAGCAGAGGGGAAGGATCACCTCCCTTGACTTGCTGGCAATGCTCCTCCTAACGCAGCCCAGGATACTGTTAGTTGAAGCTCCTGCCTTTCCTTTGGCAGATCCTTCCCAGCCCTGTTCCAGCTGTATCTCTGAGGGGATGGGATTTATTCAGCCTTGAGAATAAAAGGCAGAAGGGAACTTTATCGCTGTTTGCAGCTACCTGATGGGAGGGTGTAGAGAAGATGGAGCCAGGCTCTTCCCAGAGGTGCACAGTGACAGGACAAGAGGCCACAAGACACAAGCTGGAACTTGGGAAATTCCAGATAGATCTTAAGGGAAAAAGCTTCACAACAAGGTTGGTCAAACACTGGAACGAGTACCCAGAGACACTGCAGGATCTCTATCCTCGGAGACATTCAAAACTGAGCTTGCTGAAGCCCTGAGTAGCCTGACCTAACTTTAAAGCTGTCTGTGCTGTGAGCAGTGGGGTAGGGTCGGATGACAACCGGAGATCCCTTTCTACCTGAGTTACTGTATGATTATGCTATTACATACCTCAGCCTTTGTAAATTCAGAGCCTGATCAGATTACCTAGATGATAACAAGGTGTTGTGTCTTTAGCAGCAGATTTAGCCTTTGCAAAGCCTGCTCTGTTTTCATAGAATCATAGAATCATTAAGGTTGGAAAAGACCTCTAAGATCATCGAGTCCAACCATCGACCCAACACCACCATGCCCACTAAACCATGTCCCTAAGTGCCTCATCTACTCGTCTTTTAAATACCTCCAGGGATGGGGACTCAACCACTCCCCTGGGCAGCCTCTTCCAATGTTTCACCACTCTTTCAGTCAAGAACTTTTTCCTCACGTCCAATCTAAACCTCCCCTGGCGCAACTTGAGGCCATTTCCTCTCGTCCTATCGCTTGTTACTTGGGAGAAGAGACCGACCCCCACCTCGCTACAACCTCCTTTCAGGTAGTTGTAGAGAGCGATAAGGTCTCCCCTCAGCCTCCTGTTCTCCAGGCTAAACAACCCCAGTTCCCTCAGCTGCTCCTCATAAAACTTGTTCTCCAGACCCCTCACCAGCCTCGTTACCCTTCTCTGGACATGCTCTAACACCTCAATGTCCTTCTTGTAGTGAGGGGCCCAAAACTGAACACAGTATTCGAGGTGCGGCCTCACCAGTGCCGAGTACAGGGGGACGATCACTTCCCTACTCCTGCTGGCCACACTATTTCTGATACAGGCCAGGATGCCATTGGCCTTCTTGGCCGCCTGGGCACACTGCCGGCTCATGTTCAGCCGGCTGTCGACCAGCACCCCCAGGTCCTTTTCCGCCAGGCAGCTTTCCAGCCACTCTTCCCCAAGCCTGTAGCGCTGCATGGGGTTGTTGTGGCCGAAGTGTGGGACCCGGCAGTTTGTTGTTTTATCAGACCTGTTGTTTTGAGCAACAGTATCAGTGGACCAATACCTAAACAATTGCTGGCCCACTAACACATAGCTTTCCAGCACCTAATGACTGTAGGAAATTATTGTGGCTGACCCAAAATCTAACCCATCAAAATTTTCCTCATACAGTTTTTCAGACTTAGTATGGGTGTCCAACTTTATACCTTGCCTATCCTGTGCAATTTAAAGGAAGTGGGGAACATGACTCAAACCCTTTAGAAAATCACTGGCATGGTAATGACAAGGGGAAGGAATTTCCATGCCTGGAGGTGAAAGTTGGGAAAGTCCCAAATAACCCAGTTGTTGCTGCCCCTTTCCCTGAGCGATGCAAGAGCAAGAGGGGCAAAAGCCCTTCATCTCCTCCCCTCCTACCCATAAGCAAACTAAAACCTCCTCAATATTGCCCATTTTGACTAGAGACATTGGATAGATGCTTCCTCATGCTGTTCTGCTGCCTGCCAGTGACCTGACATCCTCACTGACATTTTTCCCTTTCACCCAAGTGACTCCAGAGTCTCCCAGCACTGGGGGCTTTTTTTCCTCCTTTTTTCCCCTTCCTTCCTCCTCCTCTTCCCTGCCTAAACACCTGTTGAAAAGAAAATGAGGCATTAAAAACGTATGCACTCGCTGTGGGAACAGGGAGGAGCAGCTGCCCCTGACTCACTGCAGCATTAGATTAGGGCAGACCAGCCCTGGGTTCAGTATATCATGGTATGCTCCAACAGCTCACTCAAATATTTCTCCAGAGGCAAAAGCTTTTGCTTTCCCTCTGAAGTCATCCATCACCTGGCAGAGCACACTCATCAAAAATGTGGAATCTGTCTTGGCTGCAGGATCATTACAAGGGTTTGAAAGAGAACATTTCACCACCTTATGTATCTTGTCAGAAAACACCTGGCAGGTCAGTGGGGGAAGTGAATTCCCTTCCCAGCTGAAGCACTGGCTTGAGGAGTGTCATCTATAGGCACAGGTCAGGTCAAACTAATCCCCCTAAGCTGGGAAACCCAGAAACTCAGAGCCAACATAATGTTTGCAGCATCTACCTGGCTCCCTGTATTCTGTGTATGTGTGTCCCTCGCAACAGAGAGGTGGGCAATTGCAATCATGAAACACTGCATACGCAGCATTTCATCCAGGAGTGCCCAAGGCCGATTCCATCAACCAGCAGACGATGGTCTTCTTCCCTGCTCCTTGTGCCTGGAGCCACTCATAGACCCATTTCCATGTGAGTTTGTCTAGTCCCTGCCTGAACCCCGCTTACCTGCTGGTGTCCCTGGCAATGGGATCCATAGGTGAATCTTATCCCCTGTGAAAAGTTATTTTCTTCTCTTTGTTTTCTAAAACCCACAGTCTGGTCTTTTCATTGGCTGTGCCTAAATTCTCTGTTGGTGAGAAATACCATTTCTCCCATTTTGGATCATGACCTAATCATGTTAAATTATTGTTGGCTCCAGCATCTCCCAGCTAGCTGGTGGGGAAACTGCAGGCTTTTAAAAGGCACCCCTTTGCTGAGTATTAGATGTGCTAGCATTGCTATTCTCTTCCCTGCCAGAGCACAAAGCATGTGTGGCAGCACTCACAGACCTCCTCAAAAAAACAGCACACAGGCTGACACTACAGTCTGTCCCGGAGTTTCTCTTCACCCATTGTGTGCCAATGAATGGAGTCCCAGGCAAGGAGAGAGGCAGATGCTCCAGGAAGCTACTTTACTTATTTCTTTTCCTGCTCAGGGAATGTGGGCAAACATGATTAGCATGGATTTTATATACTCCCTATAGGGGACTGTGATAAATGTAACCTCTCCTTTATGATTAATAAACATGAAAAAATGTGTCCGGAACTGATCAAGACACTGAAATTGAGATGTTTAGTTAAGGCAAGGAAAATTCTTGAGTACTGCCATTTTGTCTTTGCAAAATCAAAAACCAATGTACTGAAATACAAATGATACAAAATCAGGATTAAAGCCCTAGAGAGTTAACTTAATCAAAGAAACCAATCAAAGTAAATCCAAACCCCACGTTACTTATGATATGCTGTTTCTATCAATATGCAGCTAAGCATAGTTCAGCAGTCTGTTTTCAGTATAGCCTGTACTTTGTTCCGCTGTCCGTGCTTAGTTAAGGTACCAGGCAGAAGCTATAAAATCAGATTGCAAGCTGTTTTAGTCAAGTGCCTGTTGAAGCTAATTTATCAAAGTAAAAAAAATGGTTATAAGGTATTAGTAGCTACTGAGGCTTCACTCACCTTTCCCTTTTTTCTTTTTGTTGCCTTCAAAATGAAGACAAATTGCTATTTGTCATTAGGCCAAAAAAAATATCTTGTTTTCTATGACATTAAGCAAACACTCTCACTACCAGCAAATAAATGCCTTGAAGGTGAGAGAGGGTGGAAAAGAAGAAGAAAAGCAACCTATGGGAAGTGAAGGATGATGAGGAAGGCTGCTCCCGAGACAGTGTCCCCGCTCCAGGTGCAACACCAGTGCTGTTGCTATCGCTTGCATGGGCCTGAACGCCTGCGCACACCGTTTGCACCGTGGCTACCCTTAGCCATGTGTGGTTTCACTCTCCTTTGCCTTGAGAACAGTAGAGGGTTATAGTGTTGTGCTATTTACCATGAATTTCATTTCTAGCAGCACCAAGAAAATTCATGCGCATGAGTGTGGAGCCAAACTGGTTGTCTAAACTGATAATTTTCTCTCTTAAGCTTTCAGAGTGGAGGCAAAAAGCAGAAGACAGAGGAACATGCTTTTTTCCCCCATGTTTCTAAATGTAAGAAGGAATGGTCGGGTCAAGGTTTTTGTTATAGGGTACATGGTGGAGAAGGGGAGAAGGAGGAGGTAGGAATTTTGGAGGAAGCAAAGGAGGAATATGCAAAGATTTTAGGAGCTCCCTGTCCAAAACAGGTTTAGAGCTGCTATTCCATCACTTTGTAAATTAGCAATATTAGGCATGATGCCTCTTCTGGAAGCAATTATTGTCGGGGTACTCCAGAATGCAGATAACAAGCATATTAGGACTACAGCACTCTATGCATTTATCTGCAAGTGCCTAACATTGCATGATGCCACAGAAACAAATTATGCTTGGTACTCGTAAAATGCTGAGGACTGGTAGAAGTATAATTACCGGTTTTCCAGCACAACTGCTGTACTGCAGTAAGTATGGCAGAGTTGACATCTTAGTGGAGGGGAATGAGTAAAATACCTTTTTATTTCACCAATACACTCTTCTAACTCCTACTAGTGTTTGAAATCCTGATGCTCCCAGCAGAAGTGATGGCCTGGAAACTTTTTCTTCTGCCTCATTTTTCCCTTAATCATCTGCGGACAATGATTTGCCACCTATTAGCATCCCAGCCCTTGTTAAAATAGGCCTTTTTTTTTTTTTTTACCTGAGTTATAAAAAAAAATTGTTCCAGCCTAGTGCAGTGGACTTGTCATAAACATTTAAGATGTACCATAGTGTCATATTTTCTAGGCAGTATAATAGCATTCCATTTATTGTTTCCCAAGGACTAAACTTGGAAATTAATGGCTTTATGAAGAGGCTAGTCTTATATTAAAGTTGATTGATTCCATTCATCCTCCAGCAGGCTCCTCAGCAAAACAATTTCCCCTTAATTAAGCAATATAATGTAAATTACATGGTAATTGATTTAATAAAAATATATGATGCAAACTAACATGGGGAAAAACATCTTAAGGAACAGCAGAAAGATTCTCTGAACAGAGCAGGTAATGGAAAGACTACTGGAAATGAGGTTAGAAAACAATAAAAACAAAGCTTTTATAGATTTTTTTTTTCATCATTTCTGTTTCCCTAACAGCTAGATGGATGAATCCCCTGCTATCTCCCTCATTTTCTAGCGTTAAAGATGTTTGAAAAGCTGTCCCCTTTTTCTCCCTTCTACACAATTGTTAATCTACTTTAAAAAATAATAATACAATCGGTTCTGATGTTAATGCTTTCTGGGGCAAATAAATGTACTTTTCTGACTTATTTTTCTGATCTAGCTACTCATTTGAGTTTCAAGTGAGAGACATTTTCCACTTCTTGTCCAAAACCCTGTGCTAATACTCTTGTGCAATGTTGCGCAAGTGTTATTGCTTATATGTATTTTGTAGAAAACCCATGGGACAATGTTAAAGCTAAACATCCTCTGCCTGCACTCCTCACTTCAAGCACTGTTTGTTTAATCTGTGGAGATGGTAGGGCCTACCCAATTGTGAAGATTCATAACACAATGCATGGTAATTTTGGGGGCCTCCTTGTGAAAATCTAGCCCTCTGTAGAGTATCTTTTCTCTGTGGCACAGTTTTCTCTGGAGCCGTGTAAAGGTAGCTTCCCATCTGCCACTTGCCATCGTCCATCCCTTTATGGTGTGGATGAACCCTAGAAGGTAATGTTGCAGAAAGCAGAATTTTTCCATGTTGATCTCTGCCCAGGGATGTTCACAGGAGGAAAAGCTGTCTGGTAGTGCACATGGGCAAGCTGAGCAGAGGGAATAGAGCCACAGCAAACTGATGAACTCCTGCAAAGGGATAGAGACTTACTGAAGTGTTGCAAGAGCATGAGCGAAGACTGCAAGGACAGGGGAAGGTACCCTGAGAGTGCTGTGAAAGGGCTGAATGGAGCAAACTTTGGACAAACTCCTGCAACTCCGGTCCAGAAAGATGTGTGATTTTCACATAGGTGCCTGACTCTTCTTGAAAATATTGCTGGCTGGATAAGTGCCTACCCTTATGGTTTCAAGGCCTCAACATATGTCTGAGGTAGCAATGGATTCACATCAGGCGGTCTGATTTAGTGTGATTAGTTACAGCTCTTATGTCTGTAAAATTAGGCCGACAGCCTCATAAGCACAATTGTTTTGGAGAGAGCTAGTATTTTTTCCGACTTTCCTTTAAGGCAAAAATCTCCCATTGTCATTTTGTGGATGTCATTTGTTCTGATCTCAGTCAGAATCAGAAAAAAATAAGCACAAATACAAAATATTTTCTTTTGGTTTTAGGATTACATTAAGTTTCTTTAGGAGTCCTTTAGAAATACAAATACATCTCAACTCAGACTGTGGCTGGAGCTTCAGATTCAGATTTTAGTTTAATTTCCTTTACTGAAGCAAACCATCAGTCTTTCCTGGCAGGCAGTCCACCGCAACTAGAATATTTTCCATAGTGAGCTCCAGATAGGCGACATCCTAATGTATGCCTTTAAAGACGGAAGAAATATCCAGAGTCCTGATGCCTTCAATCAAAACAGTAAACAGTGATTTCCTACAAGCCTTTTCCTCAACGGAGTAAACCAAGGGAGAAGCAATCATTGCTTTCTGAAATCAGCAATGTCAATCCTTGACATAGAGGAGGTTGGAGAAGAAAGGTTAGCTTTGGTGTCATCGTGCCATTAGGTCTGAACAGCTCTGAGAGATCACCAGTACAACCTGCCATTCACAGACCCCCAAGGATTTCTTTTTTTAAATGAAAGCTTGCAAAAATCTCATTACCTATTCTAGCACTGCACGCAAAACATGTTCCCCTTCCCCCCATCGATCGGAAGAAGCTAATGGGAATCAGGTCCTTAATGGAGGGCAATGGCAATTCTGTGCAGGTGGGAAGGCGTAAAACATTCGCCAGCCAACCTGTTTTGACTGGTGGTCAATGAAGTATTAATATGTGACCTTCATCATTTTCACTTTCCATTAAAAACCTCAGGACACCGGAACCAAGGTATTTAAAAACACTTCCGCTTCCTGGTAATCAGTGTTTAAAAGAGAAATAAAAATGTATCTATGCTCTTTGCCTTTGTGACCAGAAAGCTTCCTCCAGACTGGCTCTGGTCTTAGATGCCAATGTCCTTTTTAAAGATTTTGAATGCAACTGAATGTGTGAGACACACAACTTCTCTGCATTGCCAAGTAACATTCGTCTATGGAGATGAGAGACAAAAGGTTCTTGCTTCAGCTGCACCCATTGCTGGATTGCTGCGATGACCTCTCCTGCCCAGCACTATCCAAAAAAGCTGTGTAAGGTCTAAAGGATTGGAGGTGCCTATTACATGAAGGTTGGTTGGATGTAAATTTTGTGTCTTTTCCTGATTATGTTGATTTATATTGTAGGGTGGCAAGACAGCTGGTTTAAGTAGGAATGAACTGGTAAGGTTTTACTCTTTTTTTTCCCCCTGATGATCATAATCAAGAATATTTGCATGCACAAAGCTACCTTAGTGTTCAAAGACAGCTTCTCTTCACCAGTGTCACCAACATCACAGAAGACTGAACTGGTTTACAACCAGAATAAATCGTAACTCTTCCATTTTTTGCCATGCAGATGAAGACAGCTATCGAGGAGCGATTGGGAGGATGGCTTGGGAGCGGGAAGCACAAAATGTAAATGTCAGAGACGCACCACCAGTGTTCAGGTCGTGCCACAAGCCTCCTTCATGAGCTTTGGTAAGTAACCTCATATCTTGGTCTTAACAAATCCTAAACTCCTTTGTGTCTGTTGGACTCAGGATTGTTTATTGCATCATGGCTTTGTGTCTGTGGTATAAGGTGAAATCCTGAAGCCGCTACAGTTAGTAGGAGTTTCTGACCCATGGCTGGAATTTCACCCCAAGGCATCCTTATGATCTTGTTCATGGGTGTATGTTTCTAATGAGTTAAAAGGTATTGCTCATCTGAGGAAAATTATACAAATGCCTGATATTAGTAGTTCTGGGTCATGCAGTGTTACAGATGAGGTGGTGTGAAGAGATGAGATTTGTTTCATGTGTGATAAGCATGCAGAAGACTTGAGGCAGAAATTGCAGTAAAAATGAAGATTTTTTCAGTGCACAGAAATTTTTTGAGTTATTTTAACTTGAAACTGATTGTAAATATAAGGTCACAATTTTAATCACTTTCTTTTCCTTCTTTTTTTTGGGGGTAGTAATACTATTTCCCTCTTTTCTATTGGATCAAGTTATCCTGCCATTACATAGACTGTCCTATGGCTTTGTGTCACCCTGCAGGAAAACTAACCCTGGACCAGAAGATAAAATTGGGAACTGCGTGAAGGAATGAAGTGTTGTGGGAAGAAAGACCTCTGTAACACCTGACTGAGCATCAAATATAGGCTCAGTGGTCGGTGCAGGAAGGAAGTCCTCTGGAGCTTCTTTTCCCTAAGCAGTTCAAATTCCTTTCTCACTGCTGTCTCTGCATGGTGTGATGGAGAGAAGTGTTGCTGCTTGGTGTGACGTGGCTCGTGTCCCTGGTGCTCAGGGCTGTACCCCTGGCATGGAGTGGCCAGGACGCTCCTTGACCAAAGCCTTCCTTGACCCACTGTGCAACCCCTGTGACTCCGAGACATAGAGATCACTATTATGTATGCGTGTGGGTTTTTAATCCAAAGTGCTTTAAGTGCCAGGGATGGTTGTGTCACAGACTCCTCGGTTGGTTCCTGCGTGACGGGCATGTGATCTGTCCCCTGGGACAAGGGGTGAGGCTGCAAGGCTTTCTAGGACACTGCTGGGGCTTGTCCTGGGAGGGAAGAGCTGAATACGATGGCATCTGTGGCCACAGCGTCTGTCTGCACTGTTCCGCCATCACTTGTGCTCAGATTTCCTCTGGGAGGGAGATGATTGATTTACTCCAGAAGGAATGAACTGCCACACAGGCGCTGCAGAAAGCAGCAGAAACAGGCTGGGGAGAGAGAAAAGGTAATCCCAGCTCAATTCTTTACCTTGATTGCACCCCGGGAGGCAATCCCCACAGTAAAAGAAAGCATTGGTCTCTACTCTTAAAGTGACTGTGGGCCACACAACACACAAAGGGCTCTTGAAAAATATAAATTGTCTCACATGATTGCTACCCCAAGTGATTGGTCCCTGCAGAAGAGAGCAAAGCCTAATGGCCCCTGCCCCTGCCCAGTCATGCCAATACCAGACTCTTTCTTTTTCTCAGTTCATCTTGCCACAGGTGGGAACAGGCTTGTCCATGGATGTTTTAGGCTTTACGCTTTTTCCTATGCTGAAAGGGTATGGATCATTGCTGAAATCAGCTGCTTTCTCTCTCTGGGCAGTGGGGAGTGTGGTAATATGGTGCACTTGTGGCTGACATTTGCAGACCCTATCCCCACCCCTAACTCTGATGTCAGGGGACCAATCCCTGCAGTAAAAGGGCATGTACAGGAGAAAGGACCTTTGCCAAGCTTTGTCTTCTTCGTAGCTGTATAAATGCTGTAGCATTCAGCAATATGCTGGGCTCATGAAGGTTTCCAAACTCTTCAAACCCTGATCACAGTTATAAGTCAGGGAACCAATCTGTGTGTAAAAGGGCTTGAAGAGAATTTCCTCTTCTCAATACAAATCCTCTCACTATGTCTGTAGGCCTTGCATATTGCAAGAAGTAGTTATGCTTCTGACATTTTATATTCTCCAAGCTATAACTATAATCCCAACACAAACCCTAATGTTATTCACAGACAGGAGTTAACCCCCATCCCTAAAGGAGAACATAATTTTACCTATGCTAACACCAGCTGTCCTTACATTGTTGAAGGCCCTACAATGATGTATGCCTCATTAAAGTGAACTACAGAAGCCAAGTACACCCCATTCCCTGTGCCTGCCAATTCCCTATGGGAAAAGAGAACCTATGGCCTTGGTCACAGCACCACCAGCCCTTTTCCTAGTGTTATACACCCTCTAGAATAGACTGGCCTCTAGAAAGTGTTGCTGTCCTCACCCTAATTCCAACCTCAACTGTATCCTTAACTGTAACAAAAGGACCACAACAAAAATTAAAAGAAGGAATTGGTCCCTGATACCAACTTTCTGCCTAATTCTGGGGGTTCTGTAGATTCCAGAAGGAAATTCAGCATTAGAATATATCTGTACCATAAACCGAAATCTTCCCACCAGCCCTCCTTATACCCCAGGAGCTAGTAACCACAGTGAAAGAGAATGTGACACCTACAAACATCATCCTCCTTCCTAAAGCTGTGGGCCCTGACATACTCTGCAGTGAACTGACCTCTTAAAGCTGTTGCTAGGTATATTGTCTCTGTGGATGGCAACAGGCAGAGATCCTGGGGCAAAGACCTGTGGAGGGGCTAATTCCTGACCATTCAAGCCTAGTGAGCTCTGGACTGACCACAGCCTCCCTGCATAGCAGATTAAACATTAAAAACACATGCACTCACACATGTTTACACTTACATGCATATACATGGCATTTTCTCTGTTCAAAATACATACACTAATGACATGGCTTTTCTTCCAGCCTTCAGAGAGGGGCTTTTTGTAACAGGAAGGCTATGCCGTTCCCTGTCCCTAAGAAGAAAGGTTTAGAGAGCGAAGTCTGCTGAGATAGAGTTGAAAGAGTGTCTCCTTTGGAGGCAGCCAAATTTCTTGCTTTCCAAGTGCCCTTTCTTTGCAGGCCCTGGAAGACGCTGTCCTCTTGAGGTGCCTGAGTTTCCTCTTGGATGTTCACTCCCAAAGGGAACTAACATGCATACAGGATGTGTAATCAGTGGAGCCTGGCGAAATGAGGAGTGACCCAATTTGCCAAAGCAGACACATTAGGCAGCTACTACCCTAATTACCTACTGGGTGGCTCAGTTTAGGCGATGTGACAATTTCCCAGTGAGAGCAATTATCTTTCCGGCCTGCGATTCACTTTTTGGCGGGTTTATCAAGGCCTCCTAGATAAAATATGCACAAGCACATCTTGCCCATCCTCCACAACCAGGCTTCTCCTACCGACAGGTTCGCAGGCATCCTGGTGTAGTTGGCAGCATTGGAAATGTTTTTCATCCTTGCTGCAGCAATGCAATGGTGGAGATCTCACTTGCAAGAGTCCTTTAGATTTGTTCTTGGTACCATTTTCTTGATCCGATTTCATCCATATTTTACTGGAAAACAGTACAGAACAAACATAGGACTAAGGCATAGCCTTTGAAAAAAACAGAGATGCAGACAGACAAGATTATGAACACTGTATTTTTTTTTTTACTTTGTCTCCTTCCTGAAGCTGCCTTCAGCAATTTCTGTAAGAAAATACTGTTATTAGTTTTAGTAGTATTACAGTAGCATTCAGCTAATGATTTTTAGGAAATGGTTACAGAGATATCTATTTTTCTCTGTGTGTATATGTGAAAGAGAAATATGCCATTTATATAAAACATCCTGTCCATAGCTGTATCCAGTTAGTATTGGAAGACTGTTTATAGACTCAGTTGTACTCTGTTGGTGCTAAAATTGATTTCTTGGCTGAATTATTTTGCAATAGGATAAACCCACTAATTGTGCACCTAAATAAAATTGAATTTTAACAAATTGAATTACTTTTATTTTACCTTGGATGATAATTTATTGACACAAATAGAACTCCTTAATTAAATTTGGCATAGCCAGGTCTGCTGAGGACACATTAAACCCTTTTGCCATGTGATTTTAGTGCTTTTTTTAAATTTTAGACCGTCCTGATATTCCTAGATTAAATTGTGTTTATTACGGCTGGTGGAGTCCAATATTTACAGCCAGTCAATTATTTTCACTATGCAGTTCTTAAGGATCCCACATGGATTTAGCATAGATCTTCTGTGAAGAAAGACTATTAATTTATAATTTCTCATTAAATACATCAGAGATTGAAATCCATTTGTTGCTATTCTGGAAATAGATATCCTAATTCAGGAGTACCTAGCCTGCAATCTGTAAAAATGGAAGGAAAGTGAGGAGGACAGAGTTACATTTATCATTATCTCTCAGAGTTCAGATCTCAATAAGGCTGGGAAAGTTTAGTAGAAAGGAAAATATCTGCAGCATCACCAGTGCTCTCAGGGAAGCTGAAGACTCAGGGCCTCACCTACACCTCTACAGAGATCACCTCACCTAGAGGAGAAGCCAAGGAGGTGGTCCTGTCCTCTGCAGCAGACAGAGCAGAGTGATAATCCTTGTAAAATGGGGCCCTGGATCTGTCCAGGAGACCAGAGTTGGTCCCTGTGATCTTTTGTTTTGTGGAGTGTGATAGAAGCTTGAACCAGAAGTAAATGTCCATAGGTCTGTTACCATATCAACAAATAGAGTTGACACAACTGATGGTCCGCTCTGCAGGACAAACCTCAAGAGGTCTCTACCAGCACCTCGGATCCCCAGCAGTGAGTGCTGCCAACCCCCCACCCCCTTGAAGTGCTGTCACTGTCACTGTCACCAGCCAAGCAGGTGAAGAGGGCTAAGAGTCCTTCTAATGAAAGATCAGCAGATGTCTTCTTGCTCACTAATAGGCCTGCCAAATCAAGGAGGGGGAAAAAAGCTTTAAAATTGAATTCTTCATTTCATATTTGGGACAAGAAGACAGGGTTTAAATTCTGATTTTGTTATTGTGCTTCACTCAGAATAATGACACATTTTTTCTTGATTCCTATATCCACATTGTTTAGATTTTATGGTCTTGTATTATACAAGTACACATTGGTACTACAGCCAGATCTTTACATTCAGAATAAATACACAGAGAAAGACTGCAGCTAAAACCAGCCATGAAACAAAGATACATGCAATATCAGAGTATACATATCAGACTTCAGTTAAAGTTTCCCTCCTTCCTAATTTTGCAAACATATTGCTAAATTGTTTCTAAACAATGAGATACCTGGTTTTGTCTCTGCTCTGGGAATGGCCTCTGGTTTGAGGGGGATATTGCCCAAGCAGGCTAGAAGGTTTGAAAATCTTTTCTGGGTTAAATAGAACGGCAGGACTTTGGACTATACCGAAACGGCACAGGTTTATTCCCAGGTAAATACCTCAGGGTGCTTGGGAGTCACTGGTTACTGCCATCTTCTGCCGGTAGCATCCTCTCTTGCTTTCTCCCAGTTTATGACTCCATTTTGAAGTCTGTCGGCCTGATACTTTTTGTGCTGTTCACTGTCTTTCCTTTAGTACTACAGCAGGCAGAAACCATCAAGCAGCTTAAAACAACCTCCTTAGGTTTTCAGAATAAAGCTATTAGCCAAGGAAAAGCACAACTTCTTCCCTCCCTTACCCATCTGGTGCCTGCTCTGCAGGGGTGAAAACTGTCAGTGCATAATGGGCTGACAGGGTACTGAGAGGGTAGCCTTTGTTATGAAGGAGGAATTCATATTTGTATGAGTTTAAGAATTTTTTCTTCCCTTAGTTTATACTGTATTTTGAAATGGGGTACCTACCTGTGTTTGGCAACAGAGACGAGGGAGAAGGAGGCAGGGGTAAGGAATGAAACCATAAACAAACCAGCCCAAGACAGCCCCTTGTTGTGAGCCTTCTTACTTTGACACATGCTCATATTTTTTAGAGTACAGCACATTGAAGTTGATGGCTTTGGCTGCTCTTGCTCCTGGTTCTTGGCTCCCGTCCTGGCTTCTGGAGTACTGGGAAGAGTCCACCCCCTGCCAAGCTTGCAGGCGCAGTGCAGGGGAGCTCACCAGCATCGTCTGCCCTCTGAAAATCTAGTCCTCTGCCAGGCACATGGCACAGAATTGGGTCTCAGGTGAGGTGGCAGGGCTGCCAACTCCCACTTTCAAGGGAGTGGATGGCACAAAATGGATACGAAAGCCAAGGCTGATGCTCAATCCCTTGTTTAAAAAAAAAGAACAATTAAAGAACTTAATATAAAAGGCAGGGGGGGAGCCAAACCAAACGCATTCTTTCCCAAACAGGTATAATATGAAGTTCTGGAAAATTTCTGAAGATATTTCAGCTATAATACCTAGAACAGAAATTTTTTTAACTGTCTGCTGGTGCTCAGTGGGTAAATAGCAGCTGTTGTCTGCTTGTTGGCCTTTTCTTCTCTCTTTCAGATCTCTCTGTGCACCTGATTCTTTCTGTGGCCTGTTAACTCTGAAACTTACTGTTGTCATTCAGGTCCAGCTAGAGTGCTGTGTCCTGTGTAGGACACGGCACTTTGAGAAGAGCAAAGATTGACTGAAGAAGGTCCAGGAGCCCACAATGAGATATGCCTTCTGAAGAAAGATTGAACTACCTGGAATTGAGGGGGATATATGATAATTACCTTCAAGAATGTAAAAGGCTACTGTGAGAGGAAGGAAATACAGTCACAGAACCACAGAATTGCTGAGATTGGCAGGGACCTCTGGAGATCATCTAGTCCAAGCCCCTGTTATGAGTACGGTCAGCTAAAGCAGGTTGCTCAGGGACACGTCCTGTTGGGTTTTGAATATCTCCAAGGATGGAGACACCACAACCTCTCTGGGAAACCTGTGCCAGTGTTCAATCACCCTTAGAAAGGTTTTGTTCTTATATTTAAATGGAATTTCCTGTATTTCAGTTTGTTCCCATTTCTTCTTGTCCGGTCGCTGGGCACGTGAGAAGAGTCTGGCTCTGTCTTCTTTACTGCTTCGCATCAGATATTTATACACATGGAGAAGATCCCTCTGAGTTTTCTCTTCTCCAAGTTGAACAGGCCCATCTCTCTCAGCCTGACCTCATATGTCACATTCTCCCATCCCTTAACCATCTTTGTGGCCCATCACTGGACTTGCTCCAGAATGTCCACATCTCTCTTTTACTGGGAAGCCCAGACCTGGATGGAGCACTCCAGATATGTCTCACCAGGGCTGAGCAGAGGTAAAGGATCACCTCCCTCGACCTGCTGGCAGTGCTTTTCCTAATGCAGACCACAAGGCTTTTGGCTTTCTTTTCTGCAAAGTCACATTGCTGGCTCAAGGTCAACTTGGTGTCCACCAGGACCCCAAGTCCTTTTCTGCAAAGCTGCTTTCCATCCAGTTGGCTCCCAGCCTCTACTGGGACATGGGGTTATTACTTCCTGGGGGCAGGATTTTGCTCTTCCTTTTGTTGAACTTCATGTGATTCCTGTCAGCCCATTTCTCCAGCCTGCCAAGGTCCCTCTGGACGGCAGCACAACCCTCTGGTGCATCAGCCACGTCTTGCAGTTTTGTGTCATCTGCAGACTTGCTGAGGGTACACTCTGCCCTAGCACTGAGGTGATTACTGAAGGTGTCAAGCAGTCCAGGCCCTTGCATCGGCCCCTGGGGCTCACCACAGGTGACTGGCCTCTAGTTGTACTTCATGCTGCTGATTGCAATCCTTTGAGCCTGGCAGTTCAGCCAGTTTTCAGTTCATCTCACTGTCCACTTCTCTAGCCTGTACTTTATCAGTTCATCATATAATCTATTCATCAGCTCTGTAGTAGATAGGACAAGAAGTCATAGTCATAAATTGCAGCAAGGAAGATTAATATTAGACAAAAGTAAAAAGTTTTCCAACGTTGGTGACAGTGAAGCACTGGGACAGGTTTTGTGACGAAGTAGGAGATGGAATAGATGACCCATTAAGGTCATCTCCAAACTTTTTTTCTTTGATCCTTAATAAGATTTTTAGAAACATCAACTGTGTGTATTTATCCCTCAGAATGAGCTGAAGTGGGACTTGATTAAGTGAATGCTCCCAGTGACAGCTCAGGAAAGGGATGAGGAGTAAAAAAGTGGAAAGACAGTTCCAGTTTAGTGCAGGTGTACATGCTGAGGTGGGAACTACCTCAGCCCACCCTGACATCACTCAGGTGTCTGGTGCTCAGGCTGAGATCCCTTGCTCTACAGGAGAATTTTTTTTTTTTATTCAGACATGAAATATTCCCATATGCTTTAAGCATCTTGATTAGCTATTAATGCATTTCAGCATATCAACCATAGTTGTTTATTTGCTAGATTAAGTATAATCACATGAGTTTAAGAAAGAGGAAAACAGAAATAACCATTATGACTTATCCTCCTGTGGAGATGGATAGAGGCTGGGGCGTGGGAACAAAATCCTTTTCTTTTTTTCTCACGTGGAAGCAGGAGTGCCTGTGTGTCTGGCCCAGACGGAGAAGCAATTGTCAGCGGCAGAAGAAGCTGGAGGGTACAGATTGCCCTGCAGTCCTGGAGGTGAGGGATGTACTGCTGGTGCCTATAAATAGAAAAGCTCTCTAGGAGCACCACTGCAGCTGATAAGGTGGATATAAACATACCCAGAGCACAGGGGTGCAGCTGAATGTGATGAAGGCAAACATGTCTTTACTCAAGTGGAAGTCCAGCTGGCTTCAGTCTACACCTTCATGCCTGTCATTTACCTCCTTTCCACGCTTGCAAGACAGGGGTCCATTCTTTGAACTTAATGGGCTTCCTAGACTGTGAATATGGCATGGTTTCTGCACCAGCCTACTGGAAGATGGCTCCACACAGCCGGTATCTCTGCTTACTTTGCAATAGCTTCCCTTGAGCTGGTAGGAGAAATGATGCATGTTTCACACAACTCCCCTGGGCTCACTCTCTTCTTCCTTTAAACCTTTGTTCAGATCCAGGAATGAGATAAGCAAAGAAAGTGCAGAACTGCCTTCTCTCTCTGATTCCTGTCTGAGGTAAATGGGCATCTGGGCAGTCTCTGATTAGGCAATTAGGTTGTGAAGAGAGGCAGGAAGAGGCACTGCCCAAATAAAAAACATAGACACATTGTTCAGTTTGTCATACAATTTATTTTTAGAAGTGAAAACACAGAGTTAGGTGTGCTGGTTTGGAGGCATAGTGGTAGGGTGGTGGTGCAGGAGTAGATGGCACAGGCTGAGGTTTTCTCCTTAGCTCCAACCCAGAGTTTTGGTGCAAGTCGGGACTTGCATGTTCAGGGCTTTGGTTGTGCATGTGAGAGAAAGGGATGGCAGACTCCATTAAGGGAGTCTGAATCAGAAGTGATTCATAGCTTGTCAGGTACTCAGATATTTCATGAGTGTCATAAAAAGACTTGAAAAGAAACAAAAGTGAAATATGAGGCTGGATGAAAGGGAAAGGACAACGTAGTGATCCACTCACTTTTAAGGCCAGAAGAGACCATTATGGCAATTCAGACTTTTCCCATAGCACGGATCTCAGGACTTCACTGAACTAATCCCTACTTCAGAGCAAGAGCTGTGATCGAGCTAGAGCATGTATGTCGAGAGAAACTGCCCAACTTGTTCTCAGAGGGAGAATGTAATGGGAGAATCCACCACTGCCATCAGTAAGTTGTTCCTTCTCTATTAAATGTACATTCCTCATTCTTATTTGTCTTGGTTTGGCTCCTGACAGTCTAACTTATTTCATGCTGGTATGCTGGCTAGAGGGTCACACTGTTATCCTAACTCTGTTCCCTGGGCATCAGACTTTAAGCATCACTAAAGGCACCGCATAGATTTTTCATTTCTTAAGCTAACTAACTCCACTGACCCCTAAAGCTTCAAGATGAACCCCAAGTTCACCTCCATTGGTGAACCTGGAGACCCAGGAGTGCTCTCTAACTCTTGACTCTGGGTGAGTGCCTGGGCTGTGACCTGATTCCACACAGAGGTGCGCACAGCCTGCCCCTGCCACCACTCACTGTACTCTGCTTCTGCAGCAGAAAAGCCCAGGTGAACTGACTGGGCAGAAAGCCCTTTAACCTGCCTCCCCAAGGGGGAGGGGAAGGGGCTGAGGACCCTACGATGTACCGCAGGATGTATGCCCAAGGTGAGCTAGGTGGATGTACAGAATATCCCACCCTAACGTACACTCAGCAACCTGTGAACATTTTTTCAGGCTCATTGCTGAGCCCTCTCTAGGGTTTCAGCCTTGCCTTTTGGACCCCATCTCCAGATGCACTGTCCCGAGGCCGGTCATGCTGGTGCTGAGCACAGCGGTAATGAAACTTCCTGAGGTAAAATGACAAGCAAATGTTCTGCAGTTTTCTCTCCAGATTTGATTTTCATAGAATCATAGAATCATTAAGGTTGGAAAAGACCTCTAAGATCATCGAGTCCAACCATCGACCCAAC
>NW_008795259.1:1946442-1955462 GCF_000699145.1 Aptenodytes forsteri | reverse complement strand
CAGGTGGTGTCTCTGCTGCCCTCCGGTACAGCTGACAGGCTCAGGCACTCCCTGCAGCCAGAGACCTGGACAGCTGTATGCTTGCGTGTGGGCTCCGTCTGGGTCGCCACATTCCTTCTGGCGATGGCTTTCGGCTGAGTGGAAATCATAGCTGGTCCTCTTCTCGGAAGCCGACGATTACTAATTGAGTTGGCCTCTAGAGCTAGGAGGGGGGCTGCGCCTTGCCCGCTCGCCTTCCCTGCACGCCCTGCCTACGCGAACTGCGCGAACTGCGCAAACTGGCAAATGAAATTTTGATTTCATTTGAATGGTTCTGTGCCTAATTGCCTGCCTATAGTGAAAACTTAACGTGTTGATTTTCCAAGGGCTACAGAGCAATTGGAGAACAATCAGTCAGATGTTTTGTCACATCCCAGGCAGCCCTAGCAGCATTTGCCTGAAATAAAATGTAACATCTCTACACTGCAGGCAATATTTTTGCTGATAATGCATCTGCGTATCTTGCTAAATAAAAATAGATCCCTCCTTTTTTGGTTTAGACATCAGTTAAAAGCAAAACCAAAACCCCACTTGCATTAAGATGACACAGTACCAAACTGGAAGCTGAAGTTGTCCTCCACATTTGACTGCAGTCACATCAGGTCCCAGACTTGATCCTGAGCCATCTGTTAATTGCTGCGGTTTTGCAGTCATATATCCCAAAGCTAATTTAGTTTGGAAGAAGCTGTTGGAACATGGATTCATCCTTGGAAATCACATAGCATCTCTGTTCATGGGCACTGCAGATTGCTGAACTACTCCAGCCTGCTTTGCCACAGGATAAACTCAGATAGTGTCCCGTCTTTTAAAGATTGCTTACACCCTGGGGTGTTGAGTAGCTTTGGAGGATGCTGCAAGCTAAGGGAAGCCCTGAGGCCATCTGTCCTTAATACCGGCCTCAAGGGCTGTAGAGACACTGAACCTGCGGGCATGATGGGCAAGCCCCCCAGAGCACCCAGGAACCCCATATCAGAGCATGCCAGCAATTTGCCTGCCAGCATGTGGGAACTGCTTTGTCAGGCAGTTAGGGGGCACACAGTGTGTGAGATGCAGGATAGGCCATGCTCTGGGATGTTCTGGAGGTTCCTCTGTCCTGCAGCTGCCAAAGCCCAAACTGCAGCACTGCTCTGCACCCCAAACCACTGCCAGGCACACTAAGAAAAGGCAGAGGCTAAATGCAGAGCACATTCAGACCAAAGTGGGGTATTCAGATTACTGAAAGCCTGCATGTGTCCCTTTGAATGCAGCAGCGACAACAGCACAAAGCATTCCTGGTGCTGCTGTGCCAGCCTCCTTGGGGGCCTTTGTCCTAGACACGGGTCTGTCACAGGTGTTAGAAACATCAGACTAAACAAAACATGATGGAAAGATAGGCACTGATGTGTCATCATCTTCTGCTCTTATAACCAGTGCTTTTATGATCTCCATTATTCTGATGCCCCATTTGACTCAGTCTTTTAAGGTACTTGTCCTCACAACACTCCAGTGAGGTAAGGGAAGTGCTGCAGATGGGCACAGACACCACATCTGTGTTAATAATAGTAACAAACATTCCCAGAGCTGTTTGGTGCCCCAAGGCTGGAAGCACCATGTGGGCTGTGACGGTTAACAGGGTCACCCCTGAATGGGACCACAAGTTAGTAGGCACAGGCTGTGGCATGAACTGTGTCCCACGGGGCAGGCCACATGCCTCTTGCACATCCCCCAGTCCCTTCTCCCCTGCCCCATGCATGAGGCACCATGACATGCTTGGGCTCTGAAACGGGACTCTGCAGGCTTCACCCCCAGGTTAGCAGTTTCTGGTTAAGTGGGTGCTGCATCTGCCTTTGCTATGTCCCCAGGCCCAGGGGGAAGGGGACAGCTGCCTCCTTTGGGTTGGAGACAGCAGAGGCACAGCTGGCCACATCAGATCAATCCCATCCCAGTGGAGAAGAGAGATGCCATCTCTGTAGACTAGCAATCTCTGACTCCTTCTGATCAGGTACAAGCAGTGTGGGGTCAGCAGGTATGTTGAAGTGGGGTGGAGGAGTCGGAGGCTGTTGGACAAACTGCCCTCTCACAACTGCTCTGTGGGGCATCCTCACAGAGCATATCTTCTGTGAGGCTCTGGGTTTTCTTCCTCTTCCCCCAGCACCACTTAACTGATCTCAGGATGAGGTTGGGATGGAGTCAGGCTGTCTTTCCTGGAACAGGTCGCTGTGCTTTTGCTGTTTGCAGCCTGTGCTGTACAGACAGGGAATGTAGTGCCTACTGCTGCTATCAGCACCCAACCAGCAAGCAGAAGATGCTTTCAGAAGAGCACAAGTTGCTCTGTGAAAGGCTCCTGCTTGACCACACTGAAGAGTTCTGGGCTGCTCTGCTCTTTACTGGCTACCCATGTTGGTAGGTTATCACCTGAAGGATAAAGTGTATCTCCTTTGGATGGCCTTAAACATCATGCAATAGTAAAAGCCCAGTGTCCCAGGTGTTGCAACAAAGAACATTGAGACACCCTGTGCAAAGATATATTAGCAGGGTCCATAGCTGATGAGATACCGCAGTTCTCATTGTGAAAGTTACTTTCTGGGGAAAATAAAAACAAGAGAGAAAAAAGGGAAGGGGAAGGGGAAGGGGAAGGGGAAGGGGAAGGGGAAGGGGAAGGGTAAACTCTCCCCAATGTCCAGCCAGGAAAAGACCTGCCATTTATCCCATGTACATGCTGGGCATGGGTGGGAGGTGGTTCCCAGTTTGGCAACACAGTGGGTTGTTGGGCAGATGTTGTCCCAGGCTACTGCTGTTTTGCTGATGCAGTTGCTGTGGAAGACCATCAGTTGAGGAAATGGTGGGCTGTGTCCGGCAACCTCTGCATCCACACCCATGATGTAGAAAGCTCCAGTTCCTCACAAGGGTTACGAAGAGGGGTGCTTGAACCTAGATGGGCAGGATCTCAGGTCTTGGGCCAGGTTTGCTAAGGAGCATGGTGGCAGTCCCTCTCTCACGGAGCTGGTACAGTTTGGTGTCAGATGCATTCCTGATGAATAGGTGGTTCTGGCTGGACACTTGCATGTAAGCCATGTTTAGCCGGGTTATTTTGTCCCTACTCTGGGCAATGGGCTTGTGGAAGCCTTGTCTCCGTTTTCCTCAGTCTACAAGCAGATAGTGAGAGCCTCCACCATTCTTGCTCAGCTTGGTCCCTCTTAGGTTGCAGTAAGAATAGCCATGTTGATTGCTCCCATGACTCTGCTATGACCAAGTGCGGTTGTCTTGTCTAATTAAAAAAATGGCAAAAGGCAGCTCTTACTAGTGAGTTTTTTTAACAGGATGATGCTGAGTTCAGAGTGATTTGAGGACTGGTGTGAAAGCAAGAGAGTTCCATGAGGACAAATTCTGCTTGAGGACAGTGTAGGAGGACATACCAAAGTGGCACACTCTGTATCACTTCCTAGGTTACCTGGCCCATGCCATGCTCAGACAGTGCTTTGGAATTGCTTAAGCGCTACCTGGCACAAGCCAAAAACATGACAGACATGATTTAACAGTAGAGGCAAATGTGCTCTGGATCCTAGGCCCTCATCTCATTTAGGTTTTTTGGGCAGAGGTATAATCAGAGAAACTATGTCTCATTTTCCTACAGATATTGTCCTCCCTCCCACTGATCTCAGATTTAGCCAGACACTCTAGGTAAGCACACAAATATTTCCATAGACCTTGCCCCAACCATGTGGCCCACCATCGTGTGGGAATTCTGTGACAGAGGAAGAAACTTAGCCTGCGTCAGTCTGGCTGCTGTACTTGGGCTGCTCATGTGGGCAAAGTGAGGTACCAGAAACAGGCAAGGTGGGACCTGCACTCATCGTGCAGCCTCCTCAGGGCAGGGGTCTGTCTTTTCTTCATTTGTCTGCAAAGCACATAGCTGTGGCCTTGTGTAAATAATGCATAACATGCACAGTCATATTTTCTACACGTTCCTGCCCACACAGATGGCTTCAATGGGAAAATTTCATTGTTGATCATTAAAAGACAACAAACTCTTCAATTACCAAAATAAATAAGTGGTATACTGTTGGCTCTTACAGTGAGTAGGATCCTACATGGGTTTTTTTTTCGCATGTATGCACCTTCAGCAAATTGATTTGATAAAACCCAGTTCCAGACATCACCTTATTTCAAGTTCAGTTGCCTAGGAAACCACAGTGTACTGCTGGGACAAACTGCCCGCTCCTGCTCTGGTTGGAGTTATTACACACATCAGCTCTTCCTTCAGGAAGAGCAGAACGCTGCTGACTTCTAGCTTCTTTATGCAGATCCAGGCTGTGTATGCATGCGAAGAGAGGCACACAGTTACAAATGCCCGTGGGAGGGAGACACATACTATCCATACGTACATCTGTGTATTAAAAATTGCTCATTTAACTATGAGACTGCATGTAGATGTTGTACCTGTCTAATACATATGAATGTACAGATGTATGCACTAGCTGTGTGTACATATGCATGTGTACACATATGCCTACGCAGAGTGGCTGGTGTGTATGTGTGTGCTTATACATGTAGGTGCTGCTTCTCATGGAATGACTAAAGTTATCAGGGCTTCCACAAAATGATAATTTTATTTGAGGATCTGAGGTAACATGGTGTCTTTTTTTTCAGAGGACTCATTTGTGAAAGGTGAGTTCATCTACTTTGGGACAACAAGGCCTTTGCACTCTCTGCTCTGCATTTTCTGAAAAATTAGGCCCTTAAAGAGCAGCTCTAGCACATCACAGTGGTACTTGCAAAATGGTTGAATGGCAAAAAGCCCAAGCACCACAGTTATTTGGTGAAATGCTTGATTTTACCAGATAACTGTAATGTGTCCACAACAGCAGCATGTCTCTGAGGTGTGAGATATTCAGCTGCGCTGTGGCCTAGGGATGTGGGAGGCTCAGGTGCTGGGCTGAAGGTGGAAGGTGTAAGTGAACAGCTGGGTAGGGGAATCCCATTTCCTTCCTTGCACCAGGGCCCAGGAGCTACACCTCACCATGGGGATGCAAACACATACATAGTCAACTTGTCTACTCTTGTTTAGCACAGGTAACATTGACTGGAGCTAGTTCTTATTTAGTGGACAGCCATGTCAACAAGAAACCCCCTTTTCCCCATGCTGTCATTCAGCAACTTTCCAGAGATAACGGATGGTTTTAATGTTTGCTTTTACAGGAATGTGGAGCCCAATGTGCATCTCACAGATGGGAAAATAAAATCTGCTGTGCATAACTCTGATTAGTTTGCTCTGTGCCATAACTTACATAGCCATCTGCAGGTATCGGCAGCCCTTTACCCTGTCTTTCACCAACTACAAATATTGTGGCTGCTCTGGTAGAAAGAAAAAATATCTTGAGGAGGTGAAGATGGTCTGAGAGGCTGCCCTGAGGTGCCATGGTAGAAGATCTGTTGTCTGAGGCACAAAGTCTATCCTGATGGATTTTGAGTCACAATATATGTCTTGCATTATTTGCAGGAGAAGATCATCAGTACCTGTTCTTTTTGCTATCCTGTATGGGAACCCAGTGAGTAACAGGGATAACAAACTCATAACAAGAACAGGAGGTGAAATCCTTCTGCCCCTTTCCCCCATCTCCATAACCTGCATCTCTGGGGTAAGGAGCAGCAGAGTAACTCCAGTGTACGGGCTAGAGCAGTGCCCTACAAACACCTACCCACAGGGAGCAGGGCTGTGCTACTTGCCTAAGCATAGCTGCGTTGGCAGACCTGTATCCAACACTATCCTCTTTGGTAGCATATTCCTGCAGGTAGCTTGCTGGCACTGACTGCTCCACTGCTGCTGCCTTGCCGGTGCCCCGTTGGGTACCCAAAGTGCCAACATTTGTCTCACCAGGTCCCGAAACTTTGACAGACAGAAGGGAGTCACTGAGATGCGATCACGCTGCATCGATGTACTCACAGCCTGCAAAGCTGTGTGCGTGATACTGCAAGGGCCACCTGCAGGCTCTGCTGCCTCCACGGGATAGCTCGCATTTGGGGAAAGTCAGAGGCATCCCTTCCTGTCCACACAGATTCCCAGGCCTGTCCCGGGTGCACCAGATGGACAGCTGTTGTTGCACTTGAATTTAGGGTGAGTTGGGTGCTAGGTGCAGCTCTGAACTGCTGGATGGAGATTGTGCGGCTGCAAGTGCGTCTTGGGCTTGGAGTATACAGATATTAACACACACGTGATGAGTGATCTAATGTAGGGAAGGGAAGGGGGAGCTACATGTCAGAGATCATCTTTCAGTAGAACTATTTCCTAGGCAGCTGCAGGTTTAAAAATGTGTTTTTAATTTCTTCTTTTTTTGGGGGTGTGGTTAGGCCCCCGTCTGGGGCACATCTTCTATTTGTGATAGCACTTAAGCGTATGCCTAAATGTTCTGAGCAGGAGCTTGAGTTGTGCAAAGCAAAGGAATTGTGCATTTTCTCTGTGAAAGGGCTGCCCCAAAAGATGCTTGGATCTCCTCATGTCTGTCAGTACAGACAGGAGCAGGCAGCATTCATACCAGGGCTATGAGCTGTTGCATGTGCAGTTATCAGGAGGCAAGTCACTCCTAGGGCAGCTGCGTTTGTTCGAAATGCGCACCAGAGTGGTAGCACTGCGATGTTTATAAGCAACTAAATCCGTGCTATTTATCCAACTACCACGCATGGTGCACTGTGCTACAAGACTCCCTATCAAAATTAAGCAGAATCACAGATTGGAAAGATAGATCTACATTCCTGTGGGGAAGATGCTCACTATTCCCACTCCTTCACCTGTCCTAATCCTCAGCTGCACTTGCTGTGGGTGCCTTGTCTCCCCAAGCACAATGCTGTTCTGCATCTACCCCATGCACTGGAGGGGGCGGGGGGTGCCACAAAACTGCAAAACATTTTCAAGGGCACTGATGTTGCCCAGGAGTCTGGTTCACATCAGCAGGAAAAGAAAGGGAAATGTATTCAGGGTTATAGCTGACTCTTCCTCCAAGATCTACCTCTCCTTCTGACCTGTCTGGCTAGAGACTCCGCTCACCATCAGAGATGCTAGTAAAGTGTCTTTTACAGAGGCAGTGTAGCAAGTATCAAAACTATTGAACCGTGGTATATTGCTAGTCAAAAAATTACCGGTGAGGTCTAGCTGTCCAGCAGCTAGAACCCAAACACTGAGAGTCATGCCTTGTAGAATACATACATTTGATACATATATACGGAATGTATGTAGCACGCTTTCTAATATATTTCATTGCATTGTCACTAATTGACTACAAAACATATGCTTTCCATATACTCAAACAGCAGCAAGTATCCTGATTAGGCATTTGTCAAGTACATGATTGCCATGTTGGAGCTCTCAGGGTTTGCCAGTAGTTTGGTGACCTACTTAGTTTGTGCATATCTAGATAGACAGCTAGACATATAGTCAGGTAGATACTTGAAAGTCCAGTTCAGTGACTGAGAAACCTTTATTTTCATCAACCTGCCAGCACTGGCATTACCAACATTTATTTGGCATTACTCAGTTTAATATAGAGTCCTGTAGTTCCTTGTAGTTCCCCTGTTAATTATTGCATATAATTTTTATAACAAATTTGGCTCGTGTCTATAATGCATACTACATATGTCTATGTGTGTATACATACACACATACATACAAAGACCTATATATATATTTATGCCTATATATGTACACTCAGAAGAACCTCTATATATGTTTCAAACTCATAAACAGCTAATGTGGAAATGATAGACACAGAATTTCTTTCATTCACTACCTTCAGGATGAAGTAGGGCACTTTTAACAGTGCTGAATGATGCTGAGGGAGTGAGCAACAGCCTATCCAGATCAAAATCTCTGCAGTGCTTCTTTCACTTCCTGGGGCAATGATTCATGCAGCTGGGGACCTACTTTTATGAATAGATGTTCAGAGAAGGGATTTGGCTATAGCAATTGTATCAGTGCCTGGGACTCTTTCCTGGAAACTTTTATATGTGTCAGACATTTCAACTGAGTTTATGTGTTGTTCTGCATAGCAGCATCTCTGGAAGGGTTTGCTTTCCTGGCTACCTATAGGTCACTGATTTTTGATTGTTGTGTACCTGTATCCTGGAGGATATTATGTTTGCTTGGATGCATTTCTCATTTGAAATACTGAAAATGATGAATAGAGAAGCTTTGGCAACAGCCAAACTTGTGATAATTGTCTGAGCTGTGAAAGCTGCTGGGGCCTCACAGAGATAGTGGCAGCAGATGCATCTGTGCCTGTGTTACCCTGCTTTCCCAACATCCCCGAAGCTTGACTGCTTTTTTTGACAACATTACAAAAGCGGTGTAGAAAGGGAAGGAAACACAGTTAGGGAGAGTAAAGCATTTACTTACTTGGAGAACTGACTCAAGGTATGGATGATGCTAAAAAGACAGAGGACTGGCCAGAGGGCTGTAACATCTAGGAATGCTTTTTTCTCTCCAGCTGATATTTTTCATGTCCTGTGCCATACAATATGTCATCCTGTACATCTCCTCTGTCAGGAAACCTATGCAGGCAACAGAAAAAGGCCCCAAACAGCTGCAGCTTTTCCACCCAGATCCACAGACCCGTTGACTTGACTTGGAAGAACCAAGAGCATAAAGGGAAAGTGGAGATTCCATCCCTTCCCCTCAACTGGCGTCAGAGTTGGCTCCATCTACTGGATGTCTCTGCACATTTCCGATCAATGGCCCAGTCTCACTACAAGCAGAGACTTGGGCTCCGTCCTTGGCCTGGAACTGCTGGTGTTAAATTGGTCCTGTGAAATTGGTCCTGCCACCTCGAGGCTGCCTGACCCTTTCCATGCTAAACTCCTGTTTTCATTTCTTTATAGAATCATAGAATCATTTAGGTTGGAAAAGACCTTTAAGATCATCAAGTCCAACTGTTAAACTAACACTGCCAAGTCCACCACTAAAACATGGCCCTAAGCATCACATCTACACGTCTTTTAAATACCTCCAGGGA
>NW_008795259.1:1944065-1945883 GCF_000699145.1 Aptenodytes forsteri | reverse complement strand
ACCAGCACCCCCAGGTCCTTTTCCGACAGGCAGCTTTCCAGCCACTCTTCCCCAAGCCTGTAGCGCTGCATGGGGTTGTTGTGACCCACGTGCGGGACCCAACAATTAGCCTTGTTGAACCTCATACAATTGGCCTCGGCCCATTAATCCAGCCTGTCCAGATCCCTCTGAAGAGCCTTCCTACCCTCAAGCAAGTCAACACTCCCGCCCAACTTGGTGTCATCTGCAAACTTACTGAGGGTGCACTCAATCCCCTCGTCCAGATCATTGATAAAGATATTAAACAGAACTGGCCCCAGTACTGAGCCCTGGGGAACACCACTTGTGACTGGACGCAATATATAACTTATAACTTAGCCTGAGCATAATAGATTTTTTGGAAGATGACCATATGATGGGCTCACAGGTCCAGACCTGGCTTCCCCATTTTCGGAGCAATGCACTTCAACTGGAACAGGATCAGGGCAGGGACACCAGTGGAAACAGAGGCAGAGGACTGGCTGTCTTCTGAGAGAAGACTGAATTTGTCTTGTTTAGCCTAGCAACGAAAAAGCTGACAAGAGCTAGAATTGCTATCTGCAAATACCTCTGAGAGGGAGAAGAGTTTCCTAAAAAAGTCAGTTTAGCGTGATAGCAAATGGTTTTAAAATGCCTGGGAGTCAGTCTAGACTGGAAATGAGAAGCTTTTGCTACTATCAAAGTGATGAGGTCCTCACACAGGTTTCCATGGGGTGCCGTGAAGCCAAAATAACCCAATTAGCTTTAAGGTGAAGCTTGAGCAATTGATGAAAGGGAGCCTACAAAGTCATTGCCTGCAAGTGCGGGACCCTGGATTGTGTGACCTCAGAGGTCCTTCCCACAGCTGCATTTCTAAGATGAGAACTACAGTTTGGACACAATATGTGAATACTGAAGTTGTAGATATCTCATCTTGGGTGTTCAAAATCACTTAATTCACAAGCAAGGCTTTACTGCCTCTACTACTTGTCTCCAGCAATGCTGTGGAAATAAATGTATCACTGCTTTAGTTCTGCTCAGGTATTAAGGTGAGAGTGCATTAGAAACATCCAGGAGAAAATTAGATAATCTTCTGTTTGGTGTTTTGTCATATGTGCTGCATATTTTATTTTCCTTCTGTGGTGGGTTGACCCTGGCTGGATGCCAAGTGCCCACCAAAGCCACTCTATCACTCCCCTCCTCAGCCAGACAGGGGAGAGAATATATAACAAAAGTAAGGACAGGGAGAGATCACTCACCAATTACTGTCATGGGTAAAACAGACTCAACTTTGAGAAATTAATTTGATTTATTACCAATCAAATCAGAGTAGGGTAATGAGAAATAAAACTAAATCTTAAAAATACCTTCCCTCCACCCCTCTCTTCTTCCCAGCCTTAACTTCACTCCCAATTTCTCTACCTCCTCCCCCCAAGCAGCGCAGGGGGATGGAGAATGGGGGTTGTGGTGAGTTCATTACATGCTGTCTCTGCTGCTCCTTCCTCCTCAGGGGGAGGACTCCTCACACTCTTCCCCTGCTCCAGCATGGGGTCACTCCCACAGGAGACAGTTCTCCATGAACTTCTCCAACATGAGTCCTTCCCATGGGCTGCAGTTCTTCACAAACTGCTCCAGCATGGGTCCCTTCCACGGGGTGCAGTCCTTCAGGAGCAGACTGCTCCAGTGTGGGTCCCCACAGGGTCAACAACTCCTGCCAGCAAACCTGCTCCATCATTGGCTCCTCTCTCTCCACGGGTCCACAAGTCCTGCCAGCAGCCTGCTCCAGCACAGGCTTCCCATGGGGTCACAGCCTCCTTTGGG